>NC_048219.1:78525945-78703859 GCF_002007445.2 Ailuropoda melanoleuca
GGGTGGGAAGGGGCGCGGCGGGCTGGGGCTCACAGTGGTTTTCTCCAGGCAGTGCAGCAGGTGATGGTGCTGGCTCTCAATGAGGGAGGTGCTCTTGCCCATGTGCTCCTCCTCCGGGGTGCCCTACCCAGAAAAGAAGAGAGGCTGAGGCTCACGCTGCGGGCTCCTCCCGTCTTCTCCGTGTCCTTCATTTCTCCACAGGAGGCGGGAGGGCACCAGAAAAATCGGGACGAACCAAATTTCAGGCTCCCCAGAGAACAGGCTAGCTTTGGGGCTGGGAGCCCTGGGTCTACACCTTGGTCAGGGGTCATGCTGAGAATCCTATGGGAGAGGTCCGTGGAGGGGTGCACCCTGGAGAAGGTCTGGAAGCCTGTCCTTCTTAGGGTTCACATTGGGGCTTTGGGGGTAATGGTGCCCCTGGAAAGAGAAAAGAAGCCCGTCCCCCTCCCCGCCGCCCAACCCGGGCCCTGCGGGCGCCTACCATCAGCTCCAGCGCCTCCGTGAGGAGTCCGTTGCGCTTGCTGTGCAGGTAGGCGTTGGAGCTGCCTGTCTTGGCCACGCGGATCCTGGCAAGGCGGGCCTTCTGCGATCGGCAAAGAAAAAAGAGTGAGCAAGCCTGAGAGACCAGACCGCGAGCCTGGCAAAGCCAGTGACAGCAAGCCGTCCCAGCGCGGCCGTGTTCCCAGGTGATGCCTGACGAAGGACACGGCTCTCTGTGTGCGGACCCTGGCCCTGGGTCTGAGACTCTGCACACCCGCTTGGTGCAGCCTGGTCCTGTGCAGAGTTCCTGGGGGTCTCCACTCACCTCTCCAGCCGTGGTGCAATCTGGGAGCAGAAGTACCACGCATCAAAGCCTGCCCTCCTCCCAAAAGCTTCATGACCTTTACCGACTCGGTATCGCACTGGACTATTTCTCATCTCTGGACTGCCAGCTCCAAGAAGGGGCATGTGTTGGAGCTCTCCCGATGTTCTCCTAGGGCCCAGTGCTGCCCGTGTATCCAGCAGGTGCCCAAATATCAGTTAATTAGGAGAAAAGCTAGGAGTGTGCATCTGTGCCCTTCAACACGTCTTCACTTCCTCCCTGTTTTGCCCTTCGCACTCATTACTAAGGGAGTATATGGTTTCTGCTTTTACCTTGCTACTGCCTCCCCAAATGTAAATTCCGTGACGGCAGGAGTTTTCGTTTTGTTCATGGGTGTATCCCCATTGCCTAGTAATTTTTAGATCAATACATGTCTTTAAAATCTCATGTCTGTTTTGGGGAGTGAATGCATGCATGGAGGGGCCAACACACGTCTGTGCTTGCCACGTGTGTCTGTAGGAACAAGAGCAGGTGCACGTGCGTGCGATGCGGCGGCCCACTGTGTGCATGAGACAGGGGAGGATGGAACACATTTTCACACACCACTCTGGCTTTAACTAGGACGACTGGAAACTTCCCTGGCCCCAGCCTGGGAAGCCCGGAGCGGATTCCCCTGCAGGAGGGTGGCACGGTGTCTCATGGCAAGCGCACCTGTCTCAGCTCGCCGAGGCAGGGGGGAAGCCCGACCCACTGCACGCACACTGGCTGCTCCTCTCCTTCCTAATAGCCATAATCAGTGTCACTGTGACGGCAGCACAACCGCGGACCGAGGCCCAAGAGGAAAGAGGCTTTAGGAAAGAGGGAGAAGGGACGGGAAAGGGCTTCCTGCTGGTTTACAAGAATGCAGCCAGAGTCTGGGCTCCTGGAGACGTAGAGCCAGTGCTAGGTCCTCGCGGGAAGCAGAGGAGCCCACAGGGCCTCACGGATCCGTCCTAGGGCAGAGCAGTCCCTTCCCTCCCTCTGCGAAAGTCTGCGGTGACTTGGCCATGGACTCTGAGCGGGGCAGGAGACCTTGGGGAATTGTGGCAATTTCCATTTCTTGCCTACCTCTCCCCAGCACGGGCAAGTGCCCCTTCCCAGGGTCCTGCTGGGCTGCTTCATGTGCTAAAAAGGGGCCAGGAGTCAGATTCAGGCTGTCAACGGAAGTGCAAAGGACACAGTAGATCTCTTGTTTCCTGTGCCCTGCATGGCCCCACAGGGACAGCTCGACTCCCTTTCCTGGCTTCAGAATACAGGGAAGAGGCCAGGGCTTGGGCCCAGGAGCTCTGTCTAGATGGTGAGAGCGGAAAGGGGAATCCAGCAGGGAAAGGATGGCCAGGAAGCCCTGTCAGCCCTCTTCTCTCTGAGCCAAGAACTTCCATCCCAGGCCCAGGACGGCGCCAGCCCTCCCCTCAGCGATGCGTCTACATTCAAGCACGGAGCTCATCATCTGAGGATGTGGCTGTTATTGCCTTGGGTGAGGACCGGGTGTGGAGAGCTGCATATGGAAATCCAATTGTGTCAAGCTCGTTACAGCCCTTATATAATTTGATTGCACCACTTAGAGCCAGACCTTTCTAGTATCTGGGGTCTGTCTTCATTACTTTCTAGAGATGAAAGATTCTCCTGTTCTCCTTTGTGGCACTTCTTTTAATCTTATCTTACCCTGGGCTCTATTAAAGCAACAGATTGTCATATCAAATGCACAACACTGTTTAATCATTTCCCACACAGGAGAAAGAGGTTTGCAATGTATTTACAGAACCATACCCAGCACATGAAATTTGGGGAGGATTTCTCGTTTGATTTTGAGCCCCTTAAAACCAGGAGTCTGGCTTATGCATATTTTTATCTTTGGCGTCTGACACGGGGCTGTGAACGGAGCAGGTGCAAGCCAGGCTGCTGAGGACCCAGGAAGGAGGACGGTCCTTCCTGGTTGGACAGAAGTCCATTAATAAGGCCCTGGTCACAGGCTTCTCCCTCCCCCACTGGCCATGAGCGCAATGTGAGAGGTTCAAAGAGAATGTGGTCATCATCTAGGCAATTCTGAAGACAACAAAATGGAGGATACGAAGGGAAGTAGCTTCTCCAGGGTAAGGCGGCGGGCTGGCGGGGGAAGGGGGGGCTTCCACTCAGGTCTCCCTACCTTCAGGCCAAATGCTGCCTCCGTAACAGCCCTCTCCCTGAATTTCAAGGCCTGCCAGGCAACTTTCTAAACCGGAAGAACAAGGCCCAGGAAGTTGCAACTTCAGGAAGGATGGAGATTCCAGGGTTGGAGGGGAGGTCTGGAAGGAGGATGCTTCCACTCTGGGTACAGTTCCAGGTGCGATCTGGGCCATGAGTATTGACATCTCTCACCCCGGGAGAGGCAGAAGAAGGAGAAAGAAGGAGACATGGAAAAGCCACAAGAGAGCACGGCCAATTGCACTCTTGGGCGTTCACCCCAGAGAAATGAAAAGTTACGTTCACTCAAAAACCTGTTCATGAATGTTCACAGCAGCTTTACTTCTAATAACCAAAAATGTGGTTCTTCTAGTCCATGGCACGTGATACATCCATGTCATGGGATACTGCCCAGCAGGAAAAAGGAATGGACTGTTGATACAGACAACTTGGATACATCTCCAGGAATTATGTGAAATGGAAAAAAACAACCCCCCCCCAAAAAACCTCCAAAGGTTACCTACTCCACGAATCCATTTATGTAGCATTTTTGAAATGAAAACATTGAATAAATGGAGGACAGGTAAATGGTTGCCAGGGGTTGGGGAAGGGGTAGAGGTAGGGTGGGAGGAATCCTTCCGGGGCTGGAACGGTTTAGCACCTCGACCGAGGTGATGGACGCATGAAGCTGCATGGTATCAAACTTCACACATGCATACTCCCTCACACGAGGACACGTCAGACTGGGGAAGTCTGAATGGGATTCGGGGATCGTATCAACATCCGAACCCTGGTGGTGATAATCTTATAACTTCCATGTGAATCTATGCTTAGCTCAATAAAAATCACTAAAAAACCCCCAAACCCACTCCAGATGTTCCCTTCTCTCTGTCCACTGCTAGACCTCCTTAGTTGATCTTCAATTCATTGGCTTCGAGAACCTAGTCTCTGAAGCAAATAGTCATGGAGTTCGTTTTTATAACAACCCCAAGCAAACCAGTCGTGATGGGAAAGGATGACAACTTTTTAAGCCATCCCTTTACAGCGGATGCCGGTGGGCTGGAGCATAACTTTGCGGCTGCCTAGCTCCTGAGTGTGTGGTCTGGACTGAGAGCTATTAGCTTCCCTGACCTCCTCCCTGTCCCATCTCTCCACCCCCCTAAGTCTCCTGTACCTGACTTCCCTGTTTCCTGGTTACAGACCCAGTGCTGGAAGCAGTCAGTAGTCTCATATTCTTTTTCTTTTCTTTTTTTTTTTTTTTTTTTTTCCTTCCAANAGAAGCCCAAGGTGAAAGAGACAGAGCCAGCAAACTTGAGGAGAGACAGTATCCAGGGGAGGTGAAAACATGGTAAATATTTACTCGGATTTCAAAGGGAGAGGGAAGAGGGTGGGGAGGGAGGCAGAAGGGAGGGACTGTCAGCTTTAGCAGCTGGAAGGAGGGACATGCCAAGGCTGATCCCTTCTGCATTGTAATCACACAGGATGAGCTTTGTAAAGTCCCAGTGGAAATGACCACTGTTCCGTTCTTTGCAGGGGTGAAACAGCAGGGGATGAGATGCCCTGAGAGGTGGGTAGGTCAGTCAGGGTGCGGGCGCAGAGGGAAGGGTAGCTGCAGGAACAGTTTAAAGCCCAGCAGTAGGCCAGTGTGTGAGCTGGGGATTCCTTTGACCCTCACCCGCTGAACCAAACATCTGTCAGCCTTGCCCCTGGGGAGGCCCTCTAGGACCCCTGGCCCTTTCTTGAGGCCAGCATAATGAATTTAGATGTTGTCCACATTTGCCAGCTGACTCGAACAGGGAATGAGATAAGACTTCTATTTCTGGGTGGCTAGCAGAGGGTGGGGTGGGGAGGCCTGGACCGTGGGCGAAGAGGTAGGAAATGGGTGCGGGAGGTGGGGGGGGCGGGGAGAGGACAGCACAGAGCCAGAAGATCGATCTAAGGCGGCTGGCAACCTTACAGAGCCAGGTCAAGACAAGTCAAAAGGTATCTCAGCACAGGCTGAGGGGGCGACCACAAGGGCACACAAAAGGGGCTATGTCGGAAGTGGGAACCAACTGGATTCATTATATAATTGCATAACCTATATTATTAAGTATTATTCTATGTAAATCACCATACGCTTCAGATCTAAGTTTCATGAACATTGTGACCTCGTTTCAGACAGCATATACAGATATGTGCTGAAATTCTGGATTCCTCTGATAAGTCAAGGAAGCCCTGTCATTTGGTGTTACCCCTGGAACTGGGAGGCCAGCAGCAGGGATCGTGGGGGGAGGAAGCCACCAGCTGCACACAGGGCCTGACACAGTGCGGGTGCAGGAAATGTTTGTGGAATAAATGAATGAAAGAAAGAATACAATAAGCCCTCATAAGTGACTCTCTCAACGAGGTCTCCCCTGCCTACTTACTGTACCCAGAAAGGCTCTGACCGTACCCCCTGGACGTTGAGCGGCTGCCGAAGGGTACTTATTTCAGCCCAGATCAGAAGAGAAATGGCAAACGGCCCCCGTGGCCCTCCCTTTTCCTGGTAGGAAGCTGGCAAAAGTCAGGACCCAAGAACCCTCACTAGCCAGATGCCCTGAGAATGCACCACAGGCTTCAGACAGGCTTCCTCGTTCCGCGGGCGATTGCGGGCATGCACCGCCCTGCCTTCTTAAGCAGTGTCTACTGGACATCGCCACGAACTTTCCTCAGGACCAATGGCTATTCTCCTGGTCACCAACTGCAGTTTTGTGCCTGAACCCCAGACACCCCGAGGTGAACTCAGCGGCCTCAGAATGTTCTCCTCTCAGAGCGTTCGCTTTTCTCCTCAGCAAATTTCTGTTCTGTCTGTGTGTTGTGTGTCAGCTAGCAAAGGGGATCAGAGAGCAATTACGTGCCCCAGTCAGCTCCTGGCAGGGACAGGGAGGGGGCCGGGGCACCGAGTGTTGGCGGCTGAGGTCTTGAAGGGGAAGCCAGGGCTCAAGGAAATTGCACAGAACATCCAGGAGGGAGACAGTCAGCTTCTGGATGATTGAGGGCTTGTTGCACTTTGCAGCTGACCGGGGCTTGGAGATGGAATGCAGGACACTGGTCGGTAAGAAGGGACACCAAGCTGCCTTACCTTCCAAAGCCAGAGGCCGTCTGGGCAGGGATACGCCCCGGAAGTCCAGGCCTGGTGACCTGACTGTGATCACAGCCCAAGGCCCAAAGCAGAGGGCTGGGCCCCTGTCTGAGCCCCCCAGGCTGAGGCTTACCTTTTGTGCCCTGCGTTTATCAGCTCTCTGATTCTGGTGGTAAATCCGGCTGAAGTTGGAAACAATCACCGGGACCGGCAGGGCGATGACCAGGACGCCACTCAGGGAGCAGATGGAGCCAAAAATCTTCCCTGCAATTGTCTTGGGCACCATATCTCCATATCTGAGAGAGAGAGAGAGAGAGAGAGAGAAACAAGTGTGAGGAAGAGAGGTCACTGAGGAAACAAGGCAGGCTTCCCTACCCATCACTCACCTATTCATCCATCCATCCATCCATCCATCCATCCATCTATCCATCCATCTGTCCATCCGTCTGTCCATCCGTCCGTCCGTCCGTCCATCCATCCGTCCATCCATCCATCAATCCATGCATGCATGCATCCATCCATGCATCCATCCATCCATGCATCCATCCATGCATCCATCCATCCATCCATCCATCCATCCATCTATGCATCCATCTGTCCATCCGTCTGTCCATCCATCCGTCCGTCCGTCCATCCGTCCATCCATCCATCAATCCATGCATGCATGCATGCATCCATCCATGCATCCATCCATCCATCCATCCATCCATCCATCCATCCATCCATCCATCCATCTATCCATCCATCTGTCCATCCGTCTGTCCATCCATCCGTCCGTCCGTCCATCCGTCCATCCATCCATCAATCCATGCATGCATCCATCCATCCATCCATGCATCCATCCATCCATCCATCCATCCATCCATCTATCCATCCATCCGTCCATCCATCCATCCCTTCATTCAACAGTTGTTTGAAGTGCCTACTACATGCCTACTCTGACCTGGGAGTGAACAGAAAAGATTCCTGTGTTCCCAGAGGCAATCACCTACAAGGGGAAGACCATAAACAAGGGAACACACCGACGTGTCGTTATTTCCATGAAGAGAAGAGAGACAGGTGCTGTGCCAGGCGGGGGCAGCGTGGCCAGGAACAGCGTCTCTGAGGAGCTGACATTTCAGCTGAGATCTAAAGCTCAAGGGTCCGGCCATGCGACACACGTGGGGAAGAGCGTGCCAGGCGGAGGGAACAGAAAGGCTGAGGCCCTGAGGGAGAAGGGAGTGTAGGAGGCTCTGGGAAGGACTGCAGGCCCGCCAGTGGGGGGGCGGGGGCAGAGGGTAGCTATGAAAGGAGGCGGAGGCCACCCCATGGAGCGCGGATTTTGTGCCAAGAGCAACCAGCAGCCACGGATGAGTACTGGGAAGGAAAGTGGCACAATTTCATTTATGTTCATAAAAATAACAAACAATAAACCCACCCTCTGTTCACGTGGAGACTTACAATGCCAAAGGCCTCCTGCACGCTTACCTCCCACAAGCTCCACGGACCCTGGGAACTTTGTGTCCTCAGCCCCACTGTGCAGATGTGGGAAGTGAAGCTCCCAGGCAGGGGGACTGCCCACGCTGGGGGAGAGGCTGGGATTAAAACCCATTCCTCTTGCTTTCGTCTCTTTTCTACCAACCACACTATCTCAGAGGGCAGCCGTGAGCTCTAAAACTCAGCCCCCTAAGCCACGCAGCCACTTTGGGACAGCGCCGGTTGCTCTCAGAGCTCTGAGAAACTCTCCGAAGTACTTCACACCCTGGCAGCCGCCCCCTGGGGACCAGCTGGACCTGGCTTGGGCTCAGCCCCCGGCAGGCAGGCCAGAGCCTCTCTCCTCCAATCAATAAGGTACTCTCCACAGTGGTTAAGCATTTAGCCTCTTCTTTATTGAGATAAATTAAAGGCTTTATTAGGCAAAGAGCTGTGATGACTCCTTTGGCCAAAGCCAGAAACACCATCTTCCCCCCTCCCCAGGCCCTTTGAGTGTTTGGAGCAGAAGCAGCTGGAGGAGAACCAGGACTTGCTGCCACCGAATAGAATAGCGAGGCCCAGAGTCCCTTGACCTGAGGGGACCCAGGTGTCCTGAGGACGCAGAGAAGGGGAAGGCGACAGGGCAGATCTTTTCAGGAGTGTGACGTCCTCCCCTCCTAAGCACCTAAGGGCTCTGTGGATGATATGCCAGCCGCTGACACATATTTGGAGAGTGAATGAGTGACCTCATTTAAGCCTCTTGACACCCCGTGAATTAGGCTTCTCTTTTGCTAACGCTCTTCCTTCTCCCTCGGTGTCTTGGCCCTTTGTCTGGGCTTCAAGCTGTCCCTGTCACACCACGGACACGAAAGCCTGAGGCCACTCTTTCTGGGAACACTGACCTGAGGCTCACCTCTGCCGTGCTCCTCAGTAGGGCCCTCCAGCGGTGTGGTCAAGGACCTGGCTTCCGGACTCAGGCGACCTGGGTTCAAGCCCTGGCCAGCTCAGCCTCAAATCACTGCATGACCGTGAGGGAATGTGACTTTGGGCCTCAGCCTCCTTGTCTGTCAAGGGCAGCGAGAACGAGCAACCTGGACCACGATCCCCTTGTCACACGTGCAGCCCCATAAACATTCACACCATGGCTTTGGTCCAGGCGTCCGGAAACCGTGGTCTCCGTGGCTGGGAATCCACTCTAAAAACACAGTGGATCGTCCTGCATTCAGCTAATCCAGATGACGAAGGAAGGGGGCTACCCCCAGAGGCGAATGATGTTAGCTGGGATTTTCGGGTATGTGACTGAAAGGTGGACATCAAGCTCACGGCCATGGGTGGAACTGAAGCGTGGCAGGTGTATGGAAGCACAGTGTCAGAAAGGCTATATTCTGGGGTGATGGAGGCTGGTGAAAAATGCTAAGGACACAGAAAGGTGGAAGAAAGAAGGAGGAGTAGAGCCGCGCCCACTGCTGGCACAGATGGTCTGCTGGTGACAGACGATAGAGTGAAAGCAGGGCAACTCCACTCCCGTGCGCTCTCTGCCTTCTGCACCCAGAAGAACAGGCTTTATCTTGGAGAGGCTGCGACAAATGTGGGGGGAAAGGATGCGGAGCTCCAGGGAGGGGAGGGGAGAGCGGGCGAGTGCGCAGCTGTCTTCGGCGGAGGCACCTCACAGGCGCACCTGGATCCCGCCCCAGGAGACAGGAGGGGTGAACAGATGGAGTTGTAGAACATAGCCCATCGTCGCAGAAACCGTGGCATGGTGCAGAAATACCGAGAGACTGGAGGCCAAAAACCGCTGTGTTGATATTTTTGAAGACGAGGGAAAGGAAGCCTGAGAAGCCACCAACCAACAGGCTTGGCACCCATCGATTCTGCCATCAAACGGCTGGCAGAAGAGAGCAGGTATTAAGTGGACAGCTTGCGAACACTGGGAAAATAAGCCGTACTGCTCACGAGGCACGCGTCTTGCCAAATGAGCCTTATTTCTTGTTTTGGGAGGGTTCGCTGGCTGGTGGACCAAGGGACTGCGGCGCCGTGATCTTCACAAGAGGCGTTCTTGTCCCAGTTCTTTGTACCCTTGACAAGCTGGAGGAATGGGTGTGGATGGCAGTGTGGTCAGGAGGGGCTGAACAGACACCTCCAGTCTTCTGGCACTTTCCAAAGATGACCAACAAGCGGTCCTATGCCGGCGAAGGAAGTTCCCGGCTTTCGTGGTAGAAGGGTCTCCTCTAGTGAAAGGGTGAATAAGTAAATGAAATAAAGAATGGATGGAAAGCTCGGTCTCCAGTGGTGTGTTCCAGAATTTCTCAGCAACTTATGTAAAGCCAGAGGGAGGCAGCATGGCCTAATGATTGAGAGAGGAGACTGGAGACAGGTCCCAGGTTGATCCCTGGCCCCATATTACTTACTGGTTAAGTGACCTTGGGAAAGTTATTTAAGTGCAGCCTCTACCAATAAAAAGTAGGTTTTATATACCTAACTTACAGGGTTGTTGGAATAATTAATGAGATGGTTCAGAAGAGGCACTTAATGCGGTCTCTGGGTAAATGTAAATTCTCTATAAATAACCAGTGCGGTGGGCACCCCTTGTTTTGTCTGCTAATGGCCTGCCCATCTAGGATCTGTGCACTCCCCACCGTTACGACGTAAACTGTTTCCCGAGGAGCTGCTGTATTCTTACAAAGCTCCCCCTCTGCCCCTGCTCCCACCAGGCATGGTTAACAAGTCCAGAAAGAGGCCTCCAACTCCCACTGGGCCACGAGCCCCTCTCCTGGATTCATTGGTAACAGCTTGACTGACATATAACCTACAGATCATACAATTCATCCATTTAAATCATACAAGTCAATATATTTTTTAAAGATTTTCTTTATTTATTTGAGAGAGAAAGCGCATGCACAAGCAGGGGGGAGGGGCAGAAGGAGAGGGAGAAGCTGACTCCCCACTGAGCAGGGAGCCCCATGCAGGGCTGGATCCCAGAACCCTGGGATCATGACCTGAGTCGAGGCAGACGCTTAACCGACTGAGGCACCCAGGCACCCACAATTCACTATTTTTTAGTGCATTTCCCGTGTTGTGCTACCAACACGACAGTCTAATTTTAGAACATTTTCATCACCTCCTCCCCACAAAAAACCCCACCCCCATTAAGCAGTGGGGGATCATCCCACCCCCTTCACCCCTCAGCCCTAGGCCACCGCGGAACTACTGTCTGTCTCTATAGATTTCCTTCTTTTGGACATTTCGTATCGATGGAATCCTACAATACATGGCCTTCTGTGTCTGCCTTCTTTCACTCAGCGTGATGTGCTAAGGCTTCAACCTTCATCCCTGTTGTAGCGGGGCCACTATTTCAACCCTTCTTACTGCTGAATAATAGCCCATTGTGCAGATGTCCCGCAGTTTGCTCTTTCACCCATCATCTGATGGGCCTTTGGGTTGTTTCCGCTCTGGGGCTGTTACGAATGAATTCTGCTCTGAAGATTTGCGTACGCGTTTTTGTGTGGAAGGATTTTTTCCTTTCTCCGGGAGTCACGTGGTGACTGCGTGTCTAACAGTGCAGGGGACTGTCAAAGTGTTTTCTAAAGCGGCTGCACCACTTTGCATTCCCACCAGCACTAAATTAGGGTTCCACTTCCTCCATATGTTCACCGACACTTGTTACTATTTGTCTTTCGATTCTAGCCGTCGCGGTGGGTGGGAAGTGGTATCTCACTGTGGTTTTGATTTGCATTTCTCCAGCTGGCTACTCATACTGGCAACGCCTTCCTGCCCCTGGAGTGTTACCTTTGAGACAAGATCAATGTCATCACAGAGGGCTGGCGCTGTAACCAGTACAGCTCTGGAGCTGTTGGCAGCCACGCTTCCTGCCATGGGAGGACGCCAGGCTGTGGTCCGAGAGGGAGCAGGCTGACACCAAGAAAGAGGTGAGAAGTGGAAAAGGGAGTCTGATGGAGTCTGAGTTCCTGCCCTAATTCCGAGGGCCAGCTTTACGGTAGCCTTCCCTGTGGCTTAGCTCTTCAGTCCTTCTTTGGACTCTGCGTGCCAAGCAATTCCCGTTTCTGTTTTAACCTTCTTCCACTCGGATCCCATGATAACGAGGACGACGGTGATGGTGTTGATCCTGGGACTGCTGATTATCATTATTTTTAAAGTTAATTTCCTTTACTGCAGTATAGCTGACAAATACTAGCCTATTAGTTTCAGGCATGCATCATAGAGATTCGATACTTTTGTCCATTATGCAATGATCCCCGTGATAAGCGGGGTGGCCATCTGACACCGTACCAAGTTATGATGATATGGACTATTATTCTCTGTGCTGCACATTACATCCCCGTGACTTATTTATTTCATAACTGGAAGTCTGTTCCTCTTAATCCCCTTCATCTAGCCCACCTATTTCATCCGTTAGATACTCTGGTCATCAACAGTTTGTTTCCTTTATCTATGAGTCTGTTTCTGTTGTGTTTTGATTGTTCGTTTGTTTTGTCTTTTAGATTCCACATTTAAGCGAAATCACACGCTGTCTGCCTTTCCCTGTCTGCTGCTGATTATTTTTAAGCAAGCTCTTCAAATTTCTAAATGACAGCGCTGCTATGAATTGAGGTCTTTTGGAGTCAAAAGGATTTTAACAGGTTGTAATCACGGGTGAAACCAGCCAGATTAATTTTAACAAAGATGAATGACAACACCAGCATTTTGATTCAAATAATCAATGACTTGTATAGCTGATGGGAAAAACCAGCTTAAAAGCCATCCGTGTTAAAAATCACCAGGGAGGAGGCGCCTGGGTGGCGCAGTCGTTAAGCGTCTGCCTTTGGCTCAGGGCGTGATCCCAGTGTTCTGGGATCGAGCCCCATATCAGGCTCTTCCACTGGGAGCCTGCTTCTTCCTCTCCCACTCCCTCTGCTTGTGTTCCCTCTCTCGCTGGCTATCTCTGTCAAATAAATAAATAAAATCTTAAAAAAAAAATCACCAGGGAAATTTAATTTCCACACAGCCACCAGCATAATACAGCTGTTAATGTCACCGTAGGCTGGACTGATGGGAGCACAGTGCCCAGAAAGAGGGAGTAGATGCTTGTACTTGCCCTTTGGGACAGACCACTTCTAGGCTGCTCTGTGGAGGTCTGGGCATTATATAGCCTATAGGACATTGATTAAGCAGATCACGTCCAGAGAAGGGAGGTTGGGATGGTGAATTGTCTGGAAGTCCTCTCATAGGGGAAACAATCAAAGGACCAGGAACGTTTGGCCTGAAGAGAGGGGAGGGGGAATGGAGAAGCAGATGGGAATAATGTAGGGGAGCCTGTGTGGGGAACTTTATCTGCATCCGTGGGTCTCACAGTAACCCCATCCTTAGGGATGTGGAGCCCATGTCCAGAGAGGACAGCGAAGTGTTTCAGGTCCTCAAGGAGTGAGGGGAAGAACTGGTTGGGTTAAAGCCCAGGTCGGTCTGTTCCCAGTGTCCTGCTCTGTCCTTCACATCCAGCTCCTTGGGGGGCGTGGGGGGATGGGGCCAGGATGGTCCTGGGGAAGGGCTCTGGGGAGTCATCCAGAGCTCACCCATTTCTCTGCCTTTGCTGCCTCAGTAGCAGTTAAGAGTGTGGACTCTGAGGCAAATCCTGGCTCTGCCACTTGTTAGTTGGGCGACTTTGAGTCACTTAACGTCTCTGACCACGGCTCCTGGGACTGATGCAGTCATAGTACCTACACTTCACAGGGTTGTTGTGAGGGATTAGTGAGGCCCGATTTGGAAAATGCTCAATCCGGCACATAGGAAGAACCTTACTGATGTTTATTCAACAAATCCAGGGCCCAGACCACCGGGGCTTCTAAACTGGGTGTCAGCGAAAGCCTCCTTCCCCAATTCTCACTTCCACTCTTGTTGCCTTTAAATTTCCTGACAACCACATTCTTACAATGCAAACCCAAGCATGTCCTTCCCCTGTTCAAACTTTAATAAATGTTGGTAGAATGTGCGAGTTAATGAATAAAACACACCTTGCAATGTTGTTGCAAAGACTATATGCTTGTTACACAGTAAACACTCACTAAAGAGCAGCTAATTGCGACCCACCACAGTAACGGGGATGGGCAGCGGCCTTGGCCCCAGGGCCTCCTGGGTCCCACCTGGGCTGGAGTTCTGAGGTGCAGAAGCTGACAGTGATGTTCTAAGTCCTAATGGCATCTATGGCCTATTTTCTATGTGGAATTTTGAGGAAAGAAAGGGGTGAGAAAAGAAAAAAAGAAAATGTCATGGCCTAGAAAAAAAAATTCAAGCCTTAGCCTTATTTCCTTTTTGTCTTCCTTTCTCATGCAAATAAGGCCTCCCTTCCCCCACCCCTCATCCAGGCTCTGAGAGTGGAGGAAAGGAAGGGACAAGAAAGCCCCTCCTGGAGAGGACTCCCAGGGACAGAGGAGCTATGGTTCTCTCCAGACTTAGGACTCACACCCAGACCTCACCTGGGGCCAGTGTGAGGCAGCTCTCTGCCCCTGACCCAGGGTGGGAGAGGGAGGGGCTCGGGCACTGGGTGCCTCTCTGTCCACCCCTCTCTCCCAGCACATCCTCGGTAATCCGCAGTCATGTCTGGGCTGTGGCAAGAGCAGGGAAGCTTACCCTCCTAATATAGAAGGCTAATTAATTTGTATTAGGGTTTAGGGATAATTAAACTTTTTATCTGAACTTAAGCTGCACAAACCACCCGCCTTGTACAATTAATTGCTGCCTTCACTTCCTCCTCCAGGTGCTGAGAGATAAGTGCAAGCCAAGCTCCCTGGTCTGATTCCGACTGCCTCTCAGGCAGGGGTGAGGCCGTGCATCTGGCGGGGAGTTCCTTCTTTCCTGGAGGCCAGACATTGACCATTCAGGCCCAGCTGCTGGGAGCTCGGTCAAGGAGACTTGTCCTTGATGCGTTTCTGCAAGGGCGGGGCGTCCCCACCCACTCCTGCACCCACCTTCTGCACTGGGAGGCCCCTGAACTCGGCTTCCTCCTCTGTTTCCCAACCCTTGGGATTGGGGATGCAGATGGGAGATGGAAGCTGCCCTGTGATGAGTGGGGTCAGGGTGGGGAGACGCCTTCTCAGAGCTGGCTGGGCACCACGGTGAGTTCCAGGGACTCAGACCCCTGTGGTCACCTCGTCCAGGGCAAAAGACAAAGGCAGACTGCCCTGGAGGACAGTAAAACACCAGCCTGGCTGATGAGTTCATCCTTTGACAAACCTCTGGTCAGCCTCCTTTCATGTCCAGATCCCCTCCCGTGGAGTAGGACTGCTGTAACTTTTTTCTTTTCTTTTCTTTTCTTTTCTTTTCTTTTCTTTTCTTTTCTTTTCTTTTCTTTTTTTTAAGCTCTATGTCATGTCAGGTGCTGCAAATACATGATCTCATTTGCTCCTTCCAGCAATCCTAAGAAAAAATGCAATTNACTTTTCTTTTCTTTTTTTTAAGCTCTTATGTCATGTCAGGTGCTGCAAATACATGATCTCATTTGCTCCTTCCAGCAATCCTAAGAAAAAATGCAATTATTATGCCCATTTTCCTGATGAGGAAACTGAAGCACAGAGTGGTTAAGTAATATGCCCAAGGTCACTTGGCTAGCCAGTGGCAGAACCAGGTATCGTAAATTCCAGAGTCCTTACACACAACTACTAGTCCCTATAGCCCAAAGCCATGGTCCCTGAGAAGCCAACATGGCAGGTGGAAGTCTGGTTAGAGAGCAAGGGGGGGGCCCTTCAGCGCTGACTGCATCCGCGGCTGCAGCCTAGCCATACCCCTACAAGTGACTTTAGCCCTGTGCTATCAATACTCAAGGAGGGGGACTTGCAAAATCAAATGAAAGCCTCATGTCATTTTTTCCTTTCTACCACATAGCTCTCTCCTCTCACCCCCTATCCCCCTAAAAAATCAACCCATGTCTCTGGTCGTGTCCCTGCAGCCAGGCACTCTCCTGGGTTCACCCGCAAAGTGGCCCCAGTGGTGAGCCAAGGAGTCAAAAGGATGGGTTGGCGTTTGGAACCCATGGGTTAGGTTCCTCTGAAGACCCCATCTGACGGTGGACCCGGAGGGGAGAACTGAGGCTCAGAGCAGGAGGACCTAATAACAATCGCAGTAACGATTCACTAATAGTCTATTTTTATTAACGTCAATATGCACCATTCGATCTTCCTAACAACGCTACGAAGTATCATTAGCCCCATTTTTGAGGAGACTGCAGCTGGGAGAGGCTGAGTAGCACGTGTGGGGTCATCTGCTTGGCCAAGCCAGCGTTCCAGATCAGCCTCATGGGACTTCAGACGGCCCCGCGCCTTGTGTTTCCTCCATACACACCCAAACCTGCAGGGCCCACGTGTTTCCGCCCCCACCCCTCTGGATTGATGGATTCATCAAACGCATGCTGGGTGTTTACCCTGTGTCCCTCCCTTTGCTCCTGCTAGGCATTCAAAGCTAAATAGACAGGCATGTCCCCTGAGCTTACGATCTCAGTGGGGGACAGACAAGTGAGTCACAATGGTGGTTCAATGTCCTAATGCTACACGAAGAATGTCCTGGCTCCTGTGTGAGCAAGAAGGAGGGGGCTCTCCATCAGGCTTGGGGAGGGGTGAGGTGGCTGAGGACCTCCCAGAGGTGGTGGCCCGGGCTGACTTCTTGAGCTGTGAGGCAGTAGGGCTTGCCCAAGGAATAGAAGAAATTACTGGCCGCAGGAAGGGGCAGATGGGGGACGAGGCCAGAGAAGCGGTCACAGGAAGGTCCTTGTGGGTGAATCCGAGGACTCTGAACTTTCTCCTGAAAGCTGCGGGACCTGGTGAAGGATTCTAAGTGGGGGAGGGACGGGATCAAATGTCCGTCTTTGGAAGATCGCCTGAGCGCCCAGTGGAGGATGGGCTGGATGACGATGTGGGCAGAGGCAGGGGAAAGCAGCAAAGAGGCTACGGAACCTGTCCTGGCGGGGAAGGGGGAGTCTTGAGCCAGAGCAGGGGCAGTGGGGCTGGGGAGGAGGGGCAGGGAGGCTGCGTTGAGGAAATTTATAAACCTGCTAGACTTGGTTGGTCCTGGGCTCAGTGTGAGGGTGGACAGAAGGGAGGAACCTAGGGGGTCCCTCGGGCAAGCTCTGTGCGCACCTGCAGCCGAGCTCCCACCGGTCCCTTCGGCCCGCTGTCTACACTCCTGCTCCCTGAACTTGCCTGTGCTCCCATGTGCGGCGGGCTCCTCAGTGACCACAAGCCTTTCGCCAGGCCCTTCCCTCTGCTGGAAAGGATTCTCTCTCTCTCTCTCTTTCCCAGGCAACAGCTACTTCTCTTTCCAGATGTTGTTCAAATGTCACCTCCCTTAGCAGCTCCCCCCCCCAACAGAGTATCACTCATTCCTCTGTCTTTCCACCTCCATCAGAACGTTTACTCCTCCGCGCAGAAACACACCCCGGGAAATGGCTGATTTCCCCATTTCCGTGGGCGCGGTCTGAGCACAGGGCTCTCTGTCTCTGCGTCCCTGGTGCCTGGCGTGCGGCATGATGCCTAGTAGGGAGGCGAGAGTTCAGAGTGACTAAGAACCAAAGCGGCCACTCTGGTGTTTCTCCCATGGACCGGACTGGACCCCTGGGACTGCTCCTTCTGGAATCAGATGGCAAGCGCCAGAAGGGGAGAGGCCACACGCTCAGGACGCAGAACCACGCCTGGTACCTGATGTGCACTCAGGATATTGTTGAACGAGCGAACTAGAAACAGATTTAGCGATGGAACTGCTGACTCTAGCAGACGACATCATCAGGGAACCCTCCTGCTGCACAACATCTAAATCCGGAAGAAAATCTACTTTCTGATGCATTGCTGGGTTCACGTGCAGTAGGGAAATCCATGTTACCCCCGATAACACGGGACAAACCCCAGGGGGAATCACAGCTGGGAGGAGGGAGCAGTAAGTGGAAGGAAGAACACGGTTGCTCTGAGCGCATGCGCGGACAGCAGCTGGTGCACTGGGACCTGTCGTGGGACCCTGAACCTTGGGCCAACAGCAGGAAAGGAGCTCTCAGGGTCTTCAAGTGAAGCCAGGCCCCGCACGGGGGCTAAAGTGCTCCCAGGACAGTCGAGCTACCTGGCTTCTGGGAAAACCCGATTTAAGTCCAGTCCAGAGGAAAACACCCTTAACCCTGGCCTTCAGGATTCCTACAGATTAAGGTCATGTAAATATGAGTTTGCTTAAGAAAATAAATCGTAAAGAAGCAAGCAACCGTGAATGAGGGTCAACAGAGAGAAACCAATAATAGATGGAGGTACTCCTCCCCCCAGCCCCCAAGAACTTCAGACACTGAAGCTGACGGACACGGAAGAGTTATGTACGGAACGGTTTTATGAAATAAAGGATGGAATCGCAAAGACAAGCGGGCGACAGGACACTATCGGAAATCATCAGAAGCACATGGAAAAGAACCAAATGGAGTTTCCAGAAGTGAAAAAATGAAATGCTGAGGTTAATCATGACTGAAATCAACAGCTTATCCCTCATGGGTTCAGCCTCTGGAGGAGACCTCCACTTCCCAGTCTCCTCCTCGAAGACCCTCATGGGGTCACTTTGTCCCCAAGTCTGTCTGTATTGTGACAGGCAAGAGGGCAGCAAAGACCATGGAGCTGCCATGTTATCAAGAGAGGCCACCACTGAAGTCATGTCCCAGTGCTGCACGGAGCTTGCTTCCTGTACAGACACAATCCCTTTTGCTCTCGTGGCTCCCGGGAAAGACACAGCAGCACGGGCGAGTATGGAGAGGATAAGCAGACGGCAAAATGAAGACAGCAACCCAATGTTGTAACTAGACAGGAACGGTGCCAACCAGCCAGCTAGCCACCTTCGTGTAAAAACCAGGAAAGGAGATGTAATCACATTCACTGCTGGTCTCCTGTCAATGGGAAAATATTCAAACGAAAACTGGGATTTGGTTATTTCTGGGGATACTGCCTATACGCCCCCTCAGCATTCCCTGTGCTCTGACTGGGCTCACTCCCAGGGTGGTCTGCAAGGTCACGCATCTTTCAGAAGGAAAAAGTGGAAGGGCTGGGGCCCCGGAGATGGTGAAACGCCCCCGCCCCGACTGGACCCGGCCCTGGGACTGGAGAGGGCACACAGGCCCTGGTCTGAGGCACCCAGGGGCCACGAGTCACACTGGTGTGTCCAAAGTCCCAGCCTCGATCTCGACTGACATGTTCTTCTGGAAACAGGGCCCTGCTCAGCCATTCTCCCCAGCCTCAGCCCCCAGGACACTTGTCCCCATTTACCCCCTCCGCACGCTCGGGAGGAGAGGTTGACAAGAAGGAGCCATGAGGAGCAGCACACATGTCTGGTCCAGCCCCGGTTCTCCCTCAGAGCCCTCGTCCCGCAGGCCCGCACCATCTGCTTCTCTCTCTCCATATGTTCCTTACAGCAGTCCTTCTCTCTGGGGCAGCTTCTCGGCCTTCTGCCACCCTGGACAGATAGGAGCTGCCTTAACTACGAAGTGGAGCATGACAGGCCATGACAAGCCTTTGGTGAGTGCCAGAGCGGGCACATATTGTAGAAGGCGTGGGCGAGATTCTGGGAGAGGGAAGGAAGGGCCCAGAAGGTCTGTATCGCCAAGGTGGGGGTGTGGCCAGGGTCAGACACCAGATGGCGCCACCCATGGGGACGGGGTCAGAGCAATGAGGTCAAAGTCCGCGGAGGGACTGGGAGCTGGGAGCAGAAGCTGGGGTGGCGAGGTGGTAAGGCAGAAAAAGTCTTGGGGACCTTCTCTGGAGATCGTGCTGGCTTCTGCTAGTGTGTCTCGTTCTCGTGTAGCTGCACCTGGGACGGTGGTAGAAGCAGTGACAGGCCCGAGGGGAGTGGGCAAGACGCGAGCACTGCAGGGCTGACAGGAGCCTTAGCCCCAGGCCCCAACACGTTGAGGGGCTAAGCGATGTGGCCCCTGGATCCTATATATAGACGTCGGGTGTCCCCACTCATCCCAGCAAGGCCACACTGCCCGGAGGGTAAACTGAATCGGCTCCAGTGGCCCCTCCCCTCTACCCTGTACTGTCCAGTGCTGCCTCTCCCCTCCTGACCCACCCCACCCTCTACGGACCGGGAGATGTCCTCCCGCTTCCAGTAGGCCTTATCAGAATGGCTCTTCGTCCCCCCTGTCTCAGAGTCTCAGGGTGGCACGGGAGTCCTCCCCACGGTGGCCTTCCCCACCGTCTGGGGACCTCCCCTGCACAGGCTTTGGAGGCAGACAGACCTTTGCTTCAGTCCTTGTTCTTCCTACTCAGCTAAGACCTCAGGCAACCACGAGCTTCCTCAGTTTACTCATATGGCGACTGGCATAGAACGAGCCCCCTCACAGGGTTGTGAGGAAAGTCACGTCTGTAAAAGCTCTTTATAAACTGTGAGGTGACCTTCATTATAACTCGTTGTATATATAGTTTATAGTTAGCACATGTATGTAAACTACAGTTATCCACACATATAAAACTAGTTATAATTCTATAATTACGCATAACGAGTCGTAACGCAACTATACCTGAGAGTTTAGTCATCCTTCTGTAAGAAACAATCTGGGTCACGGTGGGACTCCTCACGTTGTCAGTTTACCTGTAACTTGTCCCTGTAAGTCCCGGTTCTGCCGTGGGAGCCGCAGAGTCTGGCTGTCCCTCTGCCGGCGCGACAGCCCTCCTCGGAGCTCCTAAGTCATGCTGTGGCTCCCCATGTCCTTTGGTCTGTGCTGGTGGTCCCTGTCCCACTCCTGCCTTGTGCTCTTGTCCCCAGCAGGCCCCAGGTGTGGGAGAACACAGGTGCCTTGTGAACCTCGTCTGTCCACTGTGCGTCACCTCAGCGCTGGCGCCACACGGACAGGCGGTGGGCTGTGCGGAGGGACGGCTGCGATGTCAGACGAGATCCAGTCTTCATTTCTGTGGCAGGTTTCCCCTTGAGCCTGTAGCGGGACTAAATCCCTGGGTCCCCCAAGACACTTAGCTATTACCTCTAACCTCATCTCAGGCACTTAAAATCCTGCTCCGGGGCCGGCGGCCAAGTTCATGTTTCTGCCGAGCTGTGGAAAACCCAGAAGAGTCCTTTGGCATCTTACACACGGCCAGCCCCCGGCTCAGCGCTTCTGGGTCTGCTGAGCCTTGAAGTGTTTCTTTTGCTCTGGAAGGTGGAAATGAGCTGCAGGCTGGGCTCTGTCTTGCCTGACCCCACTCGAGGCGGCTGGGGCAGAAAAGGGTGAGGAGGCCACCCCCCCGGCTCTCAGGAGCTTCCTGGCCTTCCTCGTCTGCCTGGAAGGGAAGGAGCCTGGCCTCTCTGGCCTCTGTCGTTAGCCTCTGTGTCTCAGAGCTGTTGCCTCTCTCTCTCTCTTTCTTAGCCTCCACTTGTGGTGAGATGCCTGTCAGCGTGACACCCTAGAAGGGCCCTCTCCCGGGACGTACCAGCCTGTCTGCCCTCTGCCCTCACCCCTTCCCTGTCTCCCCATGCTAGCCCGTGACAGCAGGGGCTCTGCTGGCCCCGGGCCACCTCTGCTCCCTCAGCGCCCACCACACTGCCTGTCAGGTGGTGGGGTCATCACAGAGTTGCTGAAGAAATGGATATTTCCCTGCTTCTCTTTTAGGCTCTGCCTCTTCTGGGACCCTTACATCCAAGCCATTCCAGCCAGTCCTGCCTGGGCTGCGGTCCACAAGGAACAGGAATGATAGTCTTGGGGTGGTGTTACGGGTGGTCCTTGGGGCTGCTGGTTGTACGTGCGTGTGCCCGTGTGTGTGTGTGTGTGTGTGTAAAATAGCATTCCCCACCCCAAATGAACACATCACTTCCCCCTCACGCCTCCAGAGAAATACTCAGACATTCACCACCACCCATGCACTCACGCCAGGTCGGAGCTAGAAGAAACCTCAAATATCATAGGGTCCATGCATATTGAAGAATTGATGGGCAAAATGACCCATCTCTGGAATTTGCCTTAAAATACTCCAGGAACGAGATGAAGGCAGGTGGGTAGGTTCATGGGGCTTCACTGACCCCTCCCTACTTTTGTATATGCTTGAGATTTTCCATAATAAAAAGTTAAAACACAACAACAAACTTAATTAAAAGAAGAACCATCTACTCCAGCCTCCTCGTTTTCCGAGATGTCTGAAGCCACTGCTCATTTTTCATGTATGACAAACAGCCCTGCAAAATCCCTTGTTGCTTCTTTAATGTTTCGTGAAGGGTGGGGCTTGTGTTGCCAACTAGATTCTTGCTTCTTGAGGGCAGGGCCGTGTCCTTTGCTCTTCTGGACCCTCCTCTAGAGCTTAAAACGGGGCTGGGCCAATTGGAAAGTACTCAATAAACACCTGACCGCAGGAGCTGCCCAGCTCTCATCCCTTGGGCCAAGGCCTTCTTCATATCCCCATGTCCTTGGCAGGTCACTCCTTCTCCACCCCCACCCCATCCCAGCTCCTCTCTGGCTTTTGCCAAGATGACGGGGGATCCTTTGGGCAAGGGCTCCCCTGTTTCCGTGGTCATCAGAGCCTTCCATCTTCCCTGGCAGCGTGCTCTCTGGGCTGTCAATATTTAACTAGATCCGAACGGAGAGAGGCTCGTGGGCTTGGGCCCTGAATCTCCCAGACTCCCCTAAACCCCAATGTCCCTGCACATACACTGCGTTGTAATGGAGCCTCTGTACTCTGGGCCCTGGCTTTAGAACATCTTTGCCCTGTGCCCCTCAATTCACCTTCGGAGGTGTGGGTTCTCTGGGACTGCAGCTGCAGGGGAGGGGACATGCCGGCCAGTCCTGTCCCAAGGCCCTGCATGGCTCCCCCGCTGGGCAGTCTCTGTGGGAAACACAAGCGCCCCCAAGCGAAGGCGATGGGCCATGCGCTCTGCTCCGCCGCAGGGAGGATGTGAGCAGCGCCAGCATGTGAAGGCTCACTGTGTGCCAGGCCCTGGCCCCAGGACTTTGTGAGCCCTCGCTTATTTGATTCCCCCAGTGACCCCAGGACAGGGGCTGTGATGATGCCCACTTTGCAGATTAGGAAACTGAGGCTCGGGAGGGTGAAGTGACAAAGCCCCAAATCACATGGGGGTAGACAGCCGAGCTGGAATTCATGCCCACGCTCTTGACCGCTACCTTGCAGTGAGGGAAGGATGCTGGACCTAGAACACGTGGCTCAGGCGACCCGGCTCTGACAAGGCTGCACCGCAACCCCTTCCCCTGCCCTGTGCCTACTGCCCTGCGCTCCACTGTGGCCCCGTAAGGGCCCGTAAACCTGGCTGATGGGCCGGGCGAGCCTGCTGCAGGGCAAGGGTGTATCAAATAAAGGGCAGAGAGCTTCTCGGCCACAAAGCAGAACCGGGTGGCATAAGGCAAGGGTGGCCTAAGTGACAAGCAGGACTTATTTATGAGCTTTCTCATCATCAAAGGGCCCCTTTAAAAATGACTCAATCGACTATTAATCTTGATGAAACATCAACCCCCATGGGGGGAAAAAGCATTAGAAAATCTGCAAGAGGAAAATGCATGCGTCTCAGCCTTGGCCCCCTGGAGAAGGGACGCGTGAGGACACTGTGAGGAGGAAATCTTCCAGGGCCTGGCAAAGAGCCACGGCCACAACCCGGGCATGCACCCAGAGCCAGGCTTGGGCCCCAGGTCCCCTATCCCTGCTCTGACTGGCTTCCCAGGCCGCCCTCCCTGTCTCCTGGCTGGTGGGGTCCACGCTGAGCCCCGTCACCGCCGGACTGACACACACCCTCTGTGTGTTAATGAGCCTCCCGTGTGGATGGTGTGAAAATTAATCCTAGAAATATTACCCAGTGCAAAAGGGAAGTCCTCGAGGGGCATAAATCCACTCCCTTTAAAAAGCTTGGCTCAGCAGAGGTCTTAAAGTTTAGGGAGAAAGCAAACTTGACTGGAGAGCGAGATTAGAGCTGGGAGGGGAGGGGCGCAGAGGGTCCAGTCTGCTGTTCGCTAGGCTCAGGGGAAGTGTTGGCTCGCTATCCCCCTGCTGCTGCAGACAAAAACGCAGCAACTAGCTTGTGGGGGAAAGTAATTACAGAATGTGTTTATGTTTTCATAAACTCAGAGGTCTGGGACCAGAGTGTTCTAGAAAGGCTGCTGGGTGACTTCCCGGGGGCAGGAGGAGGATGAGGAGGCAGGAAGGGAAGAGAGGAAGGTGGGTGAGCAAGCACTGTGGAGTCCCCATTAGGCCTGATCTGAAATCCCCCCTCCGGCCTTCCTTCCAGGCCCTTCCACCGTGCAAGCCTAGCCCCCCCGCATCGGGCATTCTCTCCGGGGGGCACATCTGCTCCAACCTGGGTGCTCACCTGCCTCCTGTCACTCCAGCTGTGTGGGGAGCAGCTGTCTCCCCAGGAACAGGGTCACCCGAGGGGGCACAGGGATCCCCGCTCCAGTGGACAAGCTGGTCTGCCATTTCCACTTGGGGTTTTTCCTCTGACATAGACACTCTGCTGTGTGGATGCAGAGTTCACGGCCTGGCTCTCCTGTTTTCCTCTGGGCCTTTCATGGACACTTTAAATAGCTTTCCTGCTCCTCTTTCCCATTTCCCAAGCGTGGAAGAGTGGGCAAACTATGGGCGTAGGGCTCAGAAGAGTCTGGATTCAACTGGCACATTCTCCACTTGGAGACCACTTGACTTGGGCCATTTCTGACCCTCATTTACTTATCAGTAAAATGGGAATGTTCCTATCTGCTCACCTCACCCGATCACCAAATGGGAAAATGAGAGAAAGGACATCTGCTTCCAGGAATGGAAAGCTAACAATTTGAATAAACCTCTCTGCTGAGGACAAATAAAAAAGCTGGATGAAATACAGCAAACATCTTAGATCATCAATGAGGAAGCATTGGGCCATAAGCTCTAAGGAGGTGAGAACTCAGAGAGGGGAGCCTAGAACTTGATGCCACCCTTGTCTTGAAAAATAAATTAATCCAGAAGTCACAGTGACAAAAATGAGCTGCGGGTTTTTCAGTATCCCTTCTCCCCTCCAAGGTGGGAAGCCTGAATAAGTACTCTCCCCCCTTTCCAAAGATGGGGTCCTGCAGAACTTCACCCTCAGGGTAAAGATGAACTGGAAGTAAATGCTCCCTCCTATGAACGTGTGGCCTTGGATTTGGGTCCAGGAATCCAGATTAAGGTCCTGGCCTGGCAGCATTCCCAAGTGTCGGGCAGAAGCAAACCAGAATCTTCTCTGCAGGGAGACTGTTCTCATCCTAACGTATGGATTATTCTTCCCAACGGTGGTGCAATACATGGTCCAGCACAGAGTCAAAGAACACAGGGAAAGAAGACACTATGAGTGAGAACCCAGAGAACTAACAGATAACAAAGAGAGGCACGTACCCTTGAAATATTGGAATTATCACCCGCAGACAGCTCTGTTTACAATTCAAAGAAATGAAAGGCAAGCTTGAGGATTTTGCCGGGGCAGGGAAACTAAAAAGCAGATCTAGCAATTTCGAAGAAATCTAAATAGAAATTTTAGAACTAAAAAACCACAACAACCAAAACTGAGGGCTTGATGGACGGAGTTGAGTGTAGATTAAGCACAGCTGAAAAGAAAATCATTGCGCTGCAAGTTGGAAGGAACTCTCCAGAACGCAGCACACAGGAACAAACGAGAAAATACGTGTGCCTTGTTCCAAGCCTGACGTGGAGATGTAGAAACTTGATAAGTGTTCATTTCTTTCCTCTTCCCCTTTCGAATACTAAAAAATATTTATTTCAGGAAACCTTTTTTGATTCATCTGGCCTGACATCCATCACCCCATTAGCCTGAATTTTCTCAGCACCTTTGTAGTTGTTTATTCCTATTGACAGGAACTCATTTCTTTCTTGAGCTCAATGAATGCAAGAATTAAAGTCACACCCAAAACTATGTCCCTTGGTCAAAGTGTCCTGGTCCTCAAACCCATTCCTCCTCTTTGCCAAGACGGCAGCGGGTGTTCCAAGGAAGAGGAGTCTGTTGGATTCCAGAATATGGTCTGCTTCCTGAACCCGTTCTCCCATCAGTGATGGGTTGAGGCAACAGCCGACCAAGAGCTGCTACAAAGGCTTCCGGGTTCAGGGTCACCAGGGAACATGACAGGCTCTCCTAAGCCCTGCTTTCCTCTTCCAGCACATCTTCTGGTCTAAGGTCATTCTGGAGATTCTGATGAGCCAAGCTGGTGAGTGGGAGGGACTGTTGGTTGCCATTAAGGAGACCAGTGAAATCACCAGCCTCAATGAGGACACCGTCAACTCTGCAAGCAGTGCTTCTCTTCTGAGGCCCCCAGATGTCCGGGGCCTTCAAAATTCACAAGCGGGCCTTGTCCGAGAGGCACATTGCCTTAGTGTCCACCTTTCATCTCCAAGCGCTGGAGCAAGAGGGATAGGGATGCCCTGAACGATCCCATTCCCCACCCCCGATCTGGGTCATGTCAGACTCCTGGCTTCGAGGACACGAGCAGACAGAACTGAGGTGGAACCAGGGCCAACGGCTGTGTCCCCTTCCACGGACCTGAAGTATAAGGGAGAAGGGCTGGGACTGGCTCCAGGAGCAGAGTGAGAACGTGCTGGGCTGAGCTGAGTCTGGGGAAGGCTGGCAGGGGGAGCCGTGCAGGGGCTTGGGGGTGGGTGCTGGGCGGCTGCAGCAGGCGGGGGTGGGAGGCCAGGGAGGTGCTCTGGGTGGGTGACAAGGAGAAACGTTGTGTTTTGATTAATGAGAGCCTGAGGGGATTACAGAATCTGATGCCCTGGCCTCACCTGCTCTGTTTCAATAGCTGAAAATTATTTTTCCGGACTTAGAAAAAATTGCATCACATTTCCTCTGTGTGGTGTGTGTGTGTGCGCGTGTGTGTGTGTGTGTGTGCACACACCCACATGCCTTTGATCAAGGGTTCGCCAAGAGCAAGGGCAGGCGGCTCAGTTTAAACAATAACAGTCGATGGCCTTGTCGTGCCGGGCACTCGGGTGAGCTGGGGACTCACTAGTGATCAAGACGGGGGTCCCCACCCTGCCCCACGATGTCCAGGGGCTCAAGGGAGACAGGCCCTCCTGAGGGCACCTTGCTGTGCCCGGCCTGCTCTGGGGCTCTCGTCATTCATCGATTGATATTTGGTCTGGCCCAAATGGTTTTTCACAGCCCCTCCTGGGCTCCCAAGGCAGCACCGGAAATTTCAAGAAAGCAGCTGCTTCCTGGTCCAGCACTGCCAGTGTGGACAGGAAATCACTGAGACCAAGCATGGATGGGCTGCTTGGGCTCTTGTCTGCCCCTTCTGCCCCTGATCCGGGGAGCAGATAACCAAGGGGTCAGTGTGGGAGGGGCCTTCGGAATCTTGAATAGACTGGGAGATGCTATGTTTCTTGCTACCCCGCCCCCCCGCGCCCAGTTTTTATTTCCTTCTTCTGATTCAGGACTCGGTTAGGTCCTGGACCCCGTGACTATTTAATCTCTGTCTTATAGGATGGACCTTTACCTTGCTGGAGGAGGGTAGGTCCCTCATGCTGAGACTGAATACCTTGAGAGGAGTGGCTCCTGGTTGCCCCGGGGACCCATGGGGGCAGAGAAAGGAGCCACGCTCTGGGCTCCATTCACCTACTTACTCTGTCTCAAGGCTACAGCCAATGGTCTGTGCTGGGCACAGGCTGACTGGCCTTGAACTTGTCCCCAGGCGTTCATCTTGGCTGGAGAGACAGCAGGTGTCTGAGAACCTTGCCCTTCTCTTCTCAGTGATGATCCATAGCCAATTAGCTGAGCCCAGGAAGGGGGAAAACGCCTCTCCAGCCCTGGAGCTAAGAGCAAAGGCAGTGTTTCTTGTTGACATCTCTGCAAAGGGGGAGGACAGGGTAACCTCCCAGGACCTCGGGAACTGCTCTGCGGCTGTCAGGCCAAGGCTTTAATAACAGAAAAGGCAAAGGAGCAACTCCACTGAGTAGCTGAACATAAGAGTAAACTTGGCTATAGCTTTTCCAGGCTGCGTCTGGAGATTGCGTGTTTGTGTGTGTGTGTGTGTGTGTGTGTGTGTGTGCAGAAAGCAGGGACTCTCCGCGGGGTCTAACAGATCGGGGTCTTTGCAGTGAAGGGTGGTGGCAGCGGTGAAAGGAGGCAAGCAAATAACGGGGGACTAACATAATTGGTCTCACACATACACTCCTCCCAGCCCCTGCCTGTCGCTCCCTCCAGCTGCTGGGGCCTCTGGAGGGCTGACTCACGCAGCCCACACCACAATCAATAGTCAATTTAAGCAGATCTTATCTGCGTAAGACAGTTGAGTGAGGGAGCAGGGATAGAGGTGGTGCCCCTCGGGGGGCGGGGGGCTGGTTCTGCGGCTCTCCTGCCACGGGAATTTCCGCTTTACTTCCCCCCCATCGGCTCCATCGGTGCGGTGACCCCTGTGTCACTCGCACACAGGAAGAAAACGGAACTCGTGCTCACCGGGCGGGGCCACCACACACCTGATGGAGGACAAGTGTTTATCATACACATTTTCCACTGGCCGTGGCATGATCAAAACAGGGCAAAAGATGCCAAGGGATTTGGACAAAGCCAGGAAATGCTATATAAATACAGGAGCTGATATATTTTCTATTTGCTGCTCCCCGACGGTGCCTGGCATACAGCAGGTGCTCAAGCAATACGCTAAATGCATGCACCCTGGGTTACCTGTGCGATGTCACCCTTGAGCTACCTGGGTATGGGGCTCAGCGAAGGGTGGGAGAGGGAAGTGGGAGGGCGAGCCTGTCGGTGGGGCTTGAACACGTGTTTCTGGGTCCTGGGTGAGTGCTGCCACGGGACCCCAGGGGCTGGTGCTAGCTCTGGACCATCCTGCTGGGGAGGGACAGTCTGCGCCTCTGCCTTCCCCGTCTGTGCCCAGCAGTCCCGGGTGCAGAGGACTGGGGCTTGATTGTTTTTAGAAATCAATCAGCTCCATTAAGGTATGACTAAAATTCTATTTTAAACTTCCCCCGGAGAGAGATTACTCACCGGGAATAGGTGAGTAACACGCATTCTTCTCTGAGAGGTTGGGGCCTAGAGAATTGAGCCTCTCTTCTCCTTTTCCCCCTGCTGCCCGGCCCCTGAGCTCTGCACAGAGCGATTCCAGCACATGGGGAGGCAGCGTGGGGCGAAGCGGGGCTTACGAACCCACGGGACCCACTCTGCCACCTGCGGTGTCACCTGGGGCCAGTCTCTCTGACCTTCTCTTCTGAAAACTGACATTAATTCTGGGCAGGGTAATGATCCTCCGGGGCCGGTGCCTGGTAAATTCTGGACGAGCAGTGGCCGTGTTGGGCCGGGGGGGGGCCTGTCCAGTGGACCTTCGCCAACGGTGGTGATGAGGAGGAAAGGGGATGGCAGGGCCGTCTCCCTGGCTCCACCGGGCACACTGGAGCTGGCTTTCACACCCCTAGGATCAGCTACTCGGTTGGTTTTGCCCCTATGCCAAGTGACCCTGTGTGCCACCCCTACACCAGAAAGGACAGCGGGGTCCCTGGGCACCGACCACCATCCAAGATGGAACAGTCGAAGGGTTTTGGTGCTGAAGGTCGGTGTTATGGAGCAATCAGACTGCAGTGTGGCTTTCGTCCAGGGCCAGCCAGGGCAGGGTCCCCGCACCCAGTAGGCAAGCCATACACATAAGGGCATGGCACCTTTATTGAGTGCTTACTGTATGCCATGTACTATGCGAGAGCTTTTCTCACTTGGACCTTTCACATTTTAATCCGTACAAGGGCTCAACCAAGTAGGTTCTCTTATCATCCCCATTTCACAGAGGGTGGAACTAGGGCTCGTTTGTTTCATGACTTCACTGAGGTCACCAGCTTGTGAGCAGAAGGACCAGGCCTCCAACCCAGTACCTGCACCAAAGCCCCATTGCTCCAGCTGCTGGGCACAGGCTGGCACCCATGCCACGTGCCCATCTCTTGGCTCTCTCTTGCTCGGCCACTGGGGGCATTCAGAAAGCTGTTCTCCCAGCATCCTGGGAGACGCTCACCCCCATGGGGCATGGCCAGCCACCTAGAATCAGGGTGCCAGGGGCAGCTGGTTCAGGCTTTTTGGTGAAGGAACCCCAGGCTCTGGGAAGCCAGCTGGAGAAGAGCAGGGGGAGCCCCGTTGGAGGCCGCAGGGGGGGCGCGCTCTGTGTGGGGTGGGTATGGGGAAGAGTTCACACAGGGTCCGTGGGGGCCCCCAGATCACCGTCTGAACCCTAGTGAGGATTAGAAGCTTGCAGTTCTGGTGCCCCACCTATCAGACCACAGTCCCTCAAATGAATGCACAATCCAATTTAATTTCCCTTTAGGAAATTACGTATTTTTAAAAAATAAATGAAGAGTTGGAAAGGAGTCATGGCAACGAGGAGGCTAAGCATCAGAGCCAAGGCCAAGCCTTGTCTCCCCTGGCTGGGGCATCTGGTCTTCCAGGTCAGACCTCCTGACTGTCTTTACATCATCGTGCATGTACAAAATGTCATCTGTCATCCAGGACATTGGGATCAGTGGGGGCAGAGCCATCCAAGGGGCCAGCAGGGGCAAGCCGTCTCAGGCTTTAGTTGTCTTAGACCTTCTTGGCCATGGAGGCCCATGCCCTTCACCCCTGCGCCAGGGGCTGGCTCTCTAGTGGGTCAAAGGGTGCTGGATGGGTTCAGGTGACACTGACTAGGACGTGTTAGGAGCCAGGCAGGCTTCACCTACAAGAATCCTGTGGCAGCCGGGACTCCCTTCCCATTTTATAGGAGGCCCAACACATCAACTGATGGACGACAACTCAAGCAGGGTGGGGACGAGGTACCCCCACCTTTCCCAGGGGTCCACACCGCGATCAGCGAACACATTCCTCGGGGCGACAGCCCCGGGGATGAGACATCGGTGTGTCTGGAGGAGCGGAACCCTGTCTGACTTGACCCAGCAGGTGTTCTGTGCACAGCGGGTGCTGCGTGTTGAGGAAATGGGCCTCTGTCATCACCTTACTCTCTCATCTCTCAGATTAATCTGGCTTGAACAAGTGCGTAAAGCAGAGGACCCATCACCAGAGAAACCCCTACTGCCAGGATAAACAGCTGCTTCGGGGGCCCTGGAGGTGATAGCCAGGGAACCGACACTAGCACACAGCCCTCTTTTCCTTGGATGTTCTGTTGGTGGGGGACCATGGGCCCAGGGGCCAAGATGGCGGCCAAATTTTCCCTCAGGGTTAGCTGTCTCCCCAGCACGCAGCTTTGCTCTCTGAGGCACGTGCTTATTTCTCTTCTCCACCCGAGTCCCTAGCATGTGTCTGCTCAGCTATATTAGGAAGGCCCAGTGCCCTAATATTTTCATCAAATAGAAGAACACCTGGCTATATTCGTACCCTGACTCATGTGGCGCCTTTATCCCAAAGAACACAAAGCAGCAGGCAGACTTTTGGTCAGTTTAGCTTCCTCCTGCCTTGGAGAGGAACAATCAATTCTCTCTCTTTGGCAGAAGGGGCACCTGAGCCCCAGGGATGTGTCTGAACCCTGAGGGCCTTGGAGGCAGAACCTGGACTACTAGAATCTAAGGGGGTGGGGCGTCCATACTACATTTAGGGAAACTGAGTCCCACCCTCGAGGGCTATCTCTAGCTCTCTGGGGGCCTGGCTGACTTTTCAACCGGCCACTTTGCCCCCCGATGGTTGTCACTCATTTCCTTCCTCTCCTCCTTTTTGGTCAGTCACTTCCCTTCATGATACTTGCAAGCACCTCAGTTCAAGACAGAAGGTGGGGAGCAATTTCTGGGCTTTCGTGGATATTCCCTTGCAGAAAAAAGCATCCTCCCTGGGATAATGCCCAGCCCCCACCTCTACTGCCAGCAGCCACCCAGGAACCTCAGGAGGAAGCGAGGGGATGAGAAGATGGGGGAGGCTGGGGTTACCGTGGGAATAGTGACAGCCACCCTTCTTGAGCATGGACAGAACGACAGGCAGTGAGAGTTTGTCATGACTTCTCTCCCTTAATCCTCACAACTGTCTATGAGGTAGGTGTTCTCAGCAGTCCCATTTTATAGATGAAGAAGCTGAGGCGAAGAGGGACAGCTGAGGCCCTGGCTTGGAAGGGTGGACTAGGACGTGAACCCAGGCACCCTGGCCCCAGAGCCCCCAGCAAGCCACCATGCTGCTTCCCCGGAAGTGCATGAGCCCTAGGGTCCCAGCCTCTCCCCAAGGACTCCTGGCAGCAGCTCCCCACAGGCCCTCCCACTGGCACTCAGCCTCCTCCTCCTTTCTCAGGCATGAGCTTTATTCATGAGAGGAGCTAAACATATTAGGTTGCGAAGGGTCACCCCAGACCTGGCGTGTCCTGAAGGACCCGAGGAAGATAAGATGGTTGGAGTGGAATTAACTCAGACTTCTTGTTCCTTCCAGAGAAGTCCACATGCATCATACAGAGGTCCACTCATTCCACACACCATTTGCAGCACCCGAAGAATGGGCCGGGCTCTTTGCTAGTAACCGGCGGGTAGAGAAGGGGTTGGCATGGCTCCCGGGAGGCCATCATCGAACGGGTCTCCAACAGCATCCAAACGTGCCCACCAGGACACCCCAAACTGGGGGGAGACAAGGGGAACTCTTAGGGAGGGGGCTTCTGTGACATCTTTGTTGGTTCATGTAATATTCTCCACAATTCTGTGTCACAGGAACCCCATTTTACAGATGATGAAACAAGGTCTAAGAACGAAAGGACAGGTAGCTGGCTCAAGTCATACAACCACTAACTGGGTAACACGGAATCTGAGCCTGAAAGTTTCCAAAGCTCACTTTCTTCCTCCTTCACCTCCCTGTTTCCCACAAGAAAGTGAAAATAACCTCACATCACCACTACACACATCCACACCCACAAATGTACAAATGGGAACGTCTGATCTCTGAGACACTTGTGCAGGCTGCAAAGTCTCTCTCTCTCTCTCACACACATACACACACACACAGAGTACATTCCCATACCTGAAGGCACACATCCATGCACAAATCAATGTTTTTTTCTGAGTCCGAATGTTGTGAACACTGCCATTAGTCAATAAGCACATGGAAAAACGCCCGACCTCATTATAAACGAAAAAATGTGAATTAAGGTAGCAAGGAGATATTGCCATTTTTAGCCCATCAAATTAGGGGGAAAAAAATGGGAAAACAGTCCTGAAGAGGATGCATGGCAACGGGAACCTTCCTATACCACCGGCTGGTACCACCCTTTGGGAAAGTGACGTGGCAAAATCCATCAAGAGGTTTAAGAGTGTCAGAGACCATCGAGACCATTGGCTCAGTAATTTTGCCGCAGGGCCATTCCGAAGTACACGCCTAAGAATGTTCCACACGACTCTGTTGATAACAGCACACACTTGATACTGATCCCAAGGACTTGCACTAGGGCGTCAGCCAATTAGATCAGACAAAGGGCACGAGCGAGGGCAAGCGTAACAATGCAAAAAGGTGAATAGCGGTTGGGTTTGCGTGATCAGAAATCCTGGTTAATTTCTTCCTCCTCCCCTTTGCATTTCCTTTCATCTGGTTCTCTGCATTTTTCAATGAAAAAAGGGCATGCTTCACATTTCCAATGGAAGTAGACTTGATGAGAAAAAGTAGGGTGCAGATCACAGCACTACGTGAGTGATAGAAGGCAGAGTGTGTGGATGCGAGGTTTTGTGTTGTCATCAAGCGACACCTACAACAGAAATGATCTATCACGTCAGCGACGAGCCAAAGAGCCAGCGCGCACATGTGACTGGACATAAATAGGAAAGAGCGCACGCAAAGAGCTGTAATTAGGTTGGCTCTTCCACCACGATCCAGTTTGTAGTTTTTCTCTTTGTAGTTCTTTAGCATCTGTTAACTTCACGGGGGCTGACCGTTTAGCTGAATACCAGGTGTGAGCTGTTCCTATGGGCGTGTGCATGCGTGTGCGTGCGCAGGCGCGTACCCCCCATTATTATCAGCGATCGTCTTGCCAGCTGGTGTCCAGGGCTGGGCTTCATGAGCCCTTCTCCCGGGCTGGTGGGTTCCAGGCAGGGGAAGCTGTTGCAGAAGAAGCAGTTGGGGTGGGGAGACTGGGTGGAGGGCGGCCTCTGGGTGGAGGTGGGAGAGGACCAGGGCTGGGAGGACCGGCGGGGCCGGGGGGGGGGGGGGGAACCTGCCCGTGCCCAGACCTGAGGCCTTGGCTCTTCCCCCTCGGCAGGAGGAGAACAAACTCCCACTGGCTTTGGTCAAACGTGGCCTGAGGTGCAACGTGACTGACGTCAGCTTGGAGGCTGAAAGCAGATGGGAGTCAGGCGGAGACAGCTGCAGAGTCCCCGGTGGCAGAGAGGTTGAGAGAAGGCCAGGGAAAAGCAACCTGACATTTTGCCAGGGAGGGATTGTCACCTTGTCAAGAGCCCCCTCTGCTTTTCTTCTATTGATCTATCAATTTTTTAAAAAGGTTTTATTTATTTACTTATTTATTTATTTGAGAGAGAGAACAAGTGGAGGAGAGAAGCAGAGTGAGAGGGAGAAGCAGGCTAAGTAGGGAGCCCGATGCAGGGCTCAATCCCAGGGCCCTGAGGTCATGACCCAAGCCAAAAGCAGATGCTTAACCCACTGAGCCACTCCGGCGCCCCCCCCCCCCCCCATTGATCTATCAATTATGCAGTCACCAGGCCTTTTCCTATCCCTCAGGGACTGGGCCGAGACCCCAGGGGAATGGGTGTAGTGGAGGGACCACAATGTTCTCTGAGCTTCCTGGGCGCAGGAGAGAATGAACGTTATCCCCCTGCCTTTGTCTTCTTGACCCACACCCTGCCTGGGCTGGCTCTTCTAAGGGACCGCCCCACCTTCTCTTCCAGGTCAGCGGGGCAGGTCTGGACTTTGCTGTCTGCAGAACCTTCCCAGGCTTACATGGGCAGGGGCGCAAGGCTCAGGCCGGGTCCCACTGTGAAGAGATCCTGAAGAGGCCCCGGGGACACAAGGCCAAGAGGGGACCCAGTCCCACACCACCATCCTTATTTTCTCCCTCATCTCTGAAAGGCTCAACTCAAGAGAAGAAACAACTTCCAGCTCGTGTTTGAACCCAGACAGGACTTCTTCGCTTTCAGGAGGGCTCCACCCACGTGCACACACAGTCTCTCACCCGCATGTGCTCACACGTGTGCACACGCAAGTAGACACATGCCCTTCTCTACCCGTGTCTGCTCGGATTCTAGCCTAGCCGCTAGTGTGAACGGTGTACAGCGGGCCTTCTCACCTCTGAGGAAGCCGGAGGGAGAAAGGTACAGTGTGGCTGGAATTCAGATCAGAGACACGAAGCAAAAAAATCCCCAAGCTCAACCGGGGGAAAGAAAAGCTCATTAATGTCTCCGTTCCCCTCTTCATTAAGCAAGAGCTCACTCATAAATATTCACAGAATCCTAAAGTCAGGTCAGCTGACAGTTCCGTTAATGCACAACAATTCAGACTGCTCCCAGCCCTTGAGCAGCCGCATGGCTCTGCCTCCCAGCGGGACGGGACAGGAGAGCAGGGGTGCAGCCAAGCTCCGAGTGGAGACTCACCTGTCCACACTCCCAGGTGCCCTAGAGAAAGCAGCTCATAGGCCCTGCTGCTGTCCTGTGACACTGGGAATACCATCTTCATGGGAGGGGCTCGAGCTTCCCCAGTGCCCGTCACTGGCCACCCCAGCTTTTATTTATTTATTTATTTATTTATTTATTTATGTATGTATGTATGTATGTAATTTTGCTCTATTGCGGTATATTGACAAATAAAATTGTTAATGTATTTAAAGTGTATATTGTGATGATTGATAAATGTGTACACTGTGAACAGTTTCCCTATCTAGTTTTTTTTTTTTTTAAGATTTTGTTTATTTATTTGACAGAGAGAGAGACAGCGAGAGAGGGAACAGAAGCAGGGGGCAGTGGGAGAGGGAGAAGCAGGCTTCCCGCTGAGCAGGGAGCCTGATGCGGGGCTCGATCCCAGGACCCTGGGATCATGACCTGAGCTGAAGGTAGACGCTTAACAACTGAGCCACCCAGGCGCCCCAGGATTCCCTATCTAGTTAACTGACAGATCCATATCTCATTCATTCGTTCATTCGTTCATTCGTGAGGACACTTAAGTTCTACTCTCCCAGCAAATTTCAATTGTACGATGCAGCCGTATTAGCTACTGATCGTCTCCGATTTAGGATGATTGGACTTAACGATTTTTTGACTTTCTACTGGTGGGAAAGCAATAAGCATTCAGTAGAAACGGTACTTCCCGATTTGAATTTGGGTCTTTTCCCCACCTAGTGATGTGGGCTACGATCCTCTCGTGATGCCGGGCGTCGGCAGCTCCTAGGCAGCCTCGCCATCACCAGGGTGAACAACCGATACACTGACAGCCATTCTGTACCCACATGGCCATTGTGTTTCTCACTTTTGGTACCGTGGCCAATAAACTGCATGAGATATATGCCACTTTGCTGTACGATAGGCTGTGTTAGATGGTTTCACCCAAGCGTAGGCTCCTGTAAGTGTTCTACGCACATTGAAGGTGGGCTGGGCTAAGCTGTGATGTCCTGTGGGTGAGGGGGATTAAATGCATTTTTGACTTAGTGATACTTTCAACTCAACAATGGGTTTATCGGGATGTAACCCCATCAGAAGTCAAAGAAGATCTGTAAGGTCACCGTGTGTTACATTAGATCCTCAGACCTCATTCAGCTTACAAATGAAAGGTGTTTGTACACGTTTACCAACATCTCCCTATTACCTTTACCCACCCTAGCCCCTGGCAACCACTTTTCTACTCTGTTTCTGTAAGTTTGACTTTAAAAAAAGAATAGATTCCACGTGCAAGTGATACCATGCAGTATTTACCTTTCTCTGTCTGCCTTATTTCATTTGAGGTCACCATAACCAGAAAGGGTACAGGACTGTCCAACATGGCCGCACCAAGCCACCAAGCCATGCCTGGGGCTGGGGCACTTTCCACAACCCACCGTCAGCCGTTGGCCAGGACCAGGGAAGCTCTCACCTCCCATGGGGATCTCCTCTGTTTCCTCTCTGCTCCAGAGCTCTCCGATCCTGCCCACTGCAGCCAGATTAATTTTCTTAAATGCCGGTTTAATCGCGTCACTCCTTCCAGAAAACATTCATTGGCTCCCCATTGACTATGAATTAAGTGCAAACTCCTCATGTTCTGTGGTCCAAATGCTCCTTTACAACCTTAATTACCATTACTCTTTATTCATTTCCCAATGTTCCAGCCAAATGGAACTTGGAGCTTGTCTCCAAAATGCTTTATACGTCCCTGCCTCCAAGGCTTGTTTATGCAGCTTGTACTTTCTGGAATTCCCTCCCCTGCAGGTTCTACCTGTCAAAACCCTATCCATCTTTCCCAGGCCTCTTTCAAATGTCATCTCTTCCATTAAACTCACCCCGTTTCCCACAATCTGACGTCATCTCCTCCAGGGTGTTTTGCAGGAAACTTGTATGCCCCAGTTACAACAAACATCTATGCCATTCAACGAATAACAGCAGAATGATAATACTAGCGGTAAAAATAGTAGTTACTGCTTCTGAGTGCCTACCCTGTGTCACCTGCCTTGCATATCTCGTACCCTGCAAGCTAGATACCGTTATCCCACTTTATAGTTGAGCACGCCCACTGCTGAGAGGCTAAGACCAACTCTAAAGGGCTCTCAAATTTTTGCTCTTTCTCCTTTGCTACATTGTCTCACTCTTACGTTTCAAAGCTCCTTGGGTTGAATTGTGCCCCTCCCCCAAAGATCTATAAATCCTAACCCCCCGAACTGTGCATGTGACTTTATTTGGAATTGTGTCTTTGTGGACGTAATTACGATGGTGACATACTGCGTTAGTGTGATTCTTCATCCAAGGACTCATGTCCTCCTAAGAAGGGAGATTTTTTTTGGAAGGCTCCATGCCCAGCGTGGAGCACAATGGCAGGGCCTGAACTCACGACCATGAGATGGAGACCTGAGCTGAGATCAAGAGTCGGACGCTCACCCGACCTAAGCCACCCAGGCATCCCAAGAAGGGGGAAATGTGGACACAGATATACCTAGGAGAGGGGCGAGATGGGAGTAACGCGTCTACAAGTCAAGGATGGAAGGCAACCATCAGAAGCTGGGAGAGAGCCAGGGGAAGGTTCCCCCTAAGAGCCTCTGAAAAGGAATCCATCTTGCAAACACCTTGACTGCTAACTGCGAGCCTCCCGCACTGTGAGAGAATGAGTTCCTGTGGTTCGAAGCCACTCCGCTGGTGGTGTTTATTCCAGCAGGCCTAGGAAACGAATACGGTCCCCAAGGGCAGCATTCTTACCCTTCTCAGTACCCTTCTCAGATTGGAGCACCGTCTTCACATGGCAGGTGCCCAGGAAAGGCCTGTGGGAAGGAATGGAGCCTTCCATTCCTGGCCTGCAGAGGCCCCAGGAGCTGGGGGCAGATTTAGCATTTTATTGATGGGTGTTGGAGGCCCAGGGAGGTCAGTTACCCTACAGCCAGCTGGCAGTGCAGCCGCTCCCGGGACAGCAGTTGCGGGTCTGGGCAGCTGGGCAACGTGGCGCCGGGTGTAACCTGCCTCCAAGTGTGAGGTCAGCCCAGCCCAGGCCCTTGAAAGTACGTGTGGGTTCCTTTGGCGGCCTCCACTGTAAGCCATTTAAAAAGTCCTGGGGCTGTGGTGGTGCCGGAGGGAGGACTCAGGAGATTTGCCTGGTTACCTCCCCACTCCAGAAGCCCAGGGTAGCCCGCTCTGGTCCTGGGCCTCAGGGTTGCTCTGGGTTTTGGGTTTTCCAGAAGGCCGCTGGAAGCATGTGGGGCTCAGGACACCTTCTGGAAGCAGCCAACGGTGAGCCCTCCCTCCCCTGCTGAAGACCGGAGGTCCGGCCAGCATCCCCCACTGCAGCACCAGCGGCCAGGTGCCCGCTCAGCCTGGGCTCCCGTCCTATCAGTGGGCAGTGGGCTCCTGTTGCTCCCGGCAGAGGGGCCAGGAACAGTCCCTGGGACCCGAAGCACCCTGTAGCCCCACTGCCATTTGGAACGAGGCTGGTGAGTATGCTGAGCTCAGGCCTGGGTGTGTGTCCTGATGCTGTACAAGACAGGAAGTGGGGCTCATCTCCTGGGCCGCTGACCCTGCCTTCCAGAACTGAACGATGGGACTTCTGTTCAGGAATTATAAGCACCACTCTGTCTGAGAGATCCCCCTCACGCCTGCTGGGTCTCTCTTTGCCCTTGAAAATGAGCTATGATGGATGATATATTTTGGGGTTATGTAAGCGATTTTTCTTATTGTGGTAAAATACATGCAACATAAAAATCTACAGTTTCACCATTTCTAGGTGCACAGCTCCATGGCAGTAAGTACATTAACGACAGTGTGCAACCGTCACCCCTGTCCAGCTCCAGGGCCGGTTCATCTTCCCACACTGACACTCTACCCATTGAACAACAGCCCCCATGCCCCGGTCACCTCAGCCCTCAGCAACCACTATTCCACTTTCTGCCTCCAACGGGATCAGACAGTATTTGTCCTTTGTGTCTGATGACTTTCACCCCGCATGACGTCACGAGCCATCCATGTCAGGCCGTGTGCCAGGATCTCCTTCCCGTGTGCAGCTGAATACTGTCCCGTTGCGTGTGTAACCTATATTTTGTCTACACATTCACCTGCTGATGGACATTCGTGATGCTTCTACCTTTTGGCTGCTGTGAATAGCGCTGCTATGAACACAGGTGTGCAAACATCTGTTTGAGCCCCTGCTCTCCATGCTTTGGAGCACAGACCCAGAAATCAAGCCACTGCATCACACGGGATTCTGTCTTATTTTTGTGGAAGCAATCCTCTCTTTGTAATCACACAGAAATAGGAGAAGTGAAGAAAGGAAGGAACTAGCATCAATTGAACACATACTTTGTGCTGAGAATTTCAAGGCATCCTGGCTAAACGTTACAGCAAGCCTGGGCGGGAGACATCATTGCCATTGCAGAGCTGGGGAAGCCAAGACAGTCTCTCATGCAAGGCACAGCATTTGTAGGTGGGAGTGGCAATTTGAAGCCAGACTGTGGTGGGGTCCAGCCAGGTGGCTGAGCTTCGGATAGAACCACAGAAGTGGGGGGGCGGGGAGGGTCTCACGGCGGCATGGCCCCTGCCCTGGGGGGATGGAGAACTCCCCTGAAAGATCCCAAGGACTGTCCTGGGGGGTTGGGCAGGGTGGGGAGTGGGGTGGAGAGATGTGCTTCACAAGTTGTGAGGTGGGGGGTAAACCCTGAATTCTAAGCAGGAAGAGTTGTGTATCCTGCCATCCTAAAGGTCATTTCTTTTCTATTTTTTGAAAAATATTCTACGTATTTATTTGAGAGAGAGAGAGAGACAGAATGAGCATGAGCGGGGGCGGAGGGGGGCAAAGGGAGAGGGAGGAGCAGGTTCCCCGCTGAGCAGAGAGCCCGACAGTGCGGGACTCCATCCCAGGACCCTGAGATCATGACCTGAGTGGAAGGCAGATGCTTAACCAACTAAGCCACCCAGGCGCCCCTAAAGGTCTTTTCCATTTAAACTTCCCAGTTTCTCTCAACAGTTTCTCACATGTGACAGTGGCCAGAGTCCCCTCTGTCCCTCCTGTCCTCCCTCTGCTGAACTCACCCTGGCCCCCGATACAACAGAACCTGACAAATCCCTGCACATCAGGCCTGAGGGTTCCAAGGTGCCAAGGGACTGAGCTCATTTACAGAGAGTGAACTACTCTTCTCTCTTTGCTCCTATTTTGAGCTTTGGTTCTCTTTTAAATGGTGCTGGTTTACGTTTTCCATCTGAAGAACATTCTCCTTGATGGGAAAAGCACAAGAAAAATAGGAGCGGAATAACACAGTTCATCGCGGGGTGCATTACGCCCTGCGAAGCACTTTGTGACTACCAGCTCGTTTGGTCCTCGTTGCGACCCCGAGAGCTAAATAGGGCAGTGTTATTACCCGTTCAGTGAGGTTCAGTGACTTGTGCAGGATCCCTCAGCTAGTTAGCAGCCCCGGCAAGGCCGGAGACTGTTAGGGAAAATTCTGACTACACAAGCACAAATCGTCCCAGTTAGGAGGCATCGAAAGATGCTAATGTGGCCGCACTGGGGACTCTCTGATAAATTCACATTTGAAAAGCCAAACTAAAATCAAAGGAAAAAGGCTGCTTGAGTCGTAAAGAGGCAAAGCCCAGCACCGGAGAGCAGCGTGGCCCCCCAGACAAGGGTGCTAAAGATGCTGGCTTTTTAGGAAAAGCGCAGAGACACACTAAAAACATTTTTAGGTGTGCTGCGAGCGTGATCCCAGGCCCTCCCTGACGCATCCAACCAACCAACCAACCAATAAACACAGCCCAGCAACACACCCATATAAAAAACAACACAAGCAAAACACAAAACAGGCTAAGTCTGTTGCTTAGAGAAAAGTGGAGAAACACCAGCATAGAGGAGACAGCTCCTTGGAAGGCGGGAGGGCATGGGGGGCAGAGCGCCCAGCTGATGGGAGGGACAGCCAGCTAACTCATCATGAGCCACCCCCCTCCTCCCTCCCCTCCCCCCCACATTCCAGATGCTCGAGATTCTGGACTCAGTGTTTACCACATGGCGCACCTCCTTCTCCTGCCCCGGGAACGCTGTTATGTCCACATACCACCTGCATTGCTAAATTCCAGCCAGATGCTGTTGCCCCCTCAAGGTACCGAGCCCGGAGCTTGCTCACACGTCGTCAGAGAGGGAGATCGGCGCGGCTTACCTAGGCGTTACAGGTCCTTGAGCGCCAAGCCAAGACTGACTTCCTCCTTGGTATAGTTGGAAAGACTGAATAAACCGAAACATAAAGAACTTAAAAAAAAATTCCGTGTCCAGACACCACCGAAGTTACATCAAGCTTCACTGAGCCTCGTTCTGAGGCTCACCAGTGATCCGGGATCCCCGGTTTGGGGAGCGGTGGGCAGCACTGGAAATCACCTGTGGCTCGGTACTGAGGTCCGTGGTTTCTCCTCGCTCTGCAGCCCACCAGCTCCGTGGACGTGAACCTAAACTTCTGCTCCTCCACAGCCAGACCCACTCGAAGCATTAAGGTCCCCTGACCTTGGGCCACATGATCGCAGGTTTGTCTTCAATGACCTGAGCCTTCGTCTAGGTCTTTTCAGATCTCTGGCATTTTGACATAAAGTTTTTATTTTTTCCATAATAAAAGCAAGGCCTGCTCTTTGCAGAAAACCTGATGACCAACCGGAAAGGCAGAAAGAACTAACGCTCCACTGTTCCCTCACCCGAAGATCCCACCCTTTGTCTTCCGTATTCTATCAGTCGTTATTATTATTTTTTCAGATCATAGTTGTTAACAGATTATCCAGGTGATTTGGTCTCCTGCTTCTTCCCAGACTATCATGAACTCGCCATGAACATCACGCTGCAGGCTGAATACGTCTGACTTTTGCTTGTACAAATAACATTATCAATAACAGTATTTCTGAATTAGCCTTAGTTCCTTAGGATAGATCTAATAAGAAGTGACTCTCCTGGGTACCATATCCTACTTGCAGTGTTCGAATGGGAGTCTATGTTGCACCCATACCAGATTTATTCAGATTCATTAAAAATCAGAACAGAACTAATTTTGGTAAATTTGCTCATTTACAAGGCAAGAGAAGCTATCTAGTCATTTGAATTTTTGTTTTGATTACTAGTGAGATTGAAGAACTTCCATCTTTTGGAACACTGGCTTTATTTTTTTCTTTAGTGAATTGTTTATCACATCCTTGGCTCACTTTCCCATTGTGCCTCAGGGGTTTTATTATTGATTTATACTAGCTCTTTATATGTTAAAGATATTAACCATTTATCCAACATTTGCTGCAAATATGTTTTTCCCAGTTTGACGTTTAAAACCTGGGTTCATTAGATATTTCCCATGTAGCCACATTGATTTCTTTAGATGCCCTATTTTCTTCCTTGTTGGAATTATATGTGATTTTTTACTGCTAGAATTTCATTTTTAGAGTCACTCACCACCTTGTGAGCTATGTTTTCTTCTGGAGTTTGCAGCCACGGGACCATAATAACTTTACTTCTAACTTTAAAGTCTAGATTTGTGTCTGCTGTCGTTCGGCTTGCTTCTCCTCTGAGACCCCCCCCCCACTGTCCCTTATCATGAACACATAGAGACACTGAATAATCACTTGAAATATGCCAGTCATTGTTCTAAGGGCTTCACACGAATCACCTGGTTTAATCTCCAACAACCGTAGGAGGCCTGCACTCTTATTACTGCCAGTTTTCAGATGAAAAAACTAAGGCACAGGTTGGGTAAGGAATTTGCCCAGGTGTGTTATGGGGCCGGGAGACATGCACACATAGGGTGTGCTACTGAGAGGACAGGTGTGCACACGGGTGAGAAGGAATGTCCCAGAGGGAAGCGGGGAGGCAGGACATGGGAAGGCGCCCAGGGGAGAGGGAAAGCAGCAGGTGCCGGCTGGCTGGAGGGGGAGATGGAGTGAGCGCCCCCTGCATCCTGTGACCCCCCTTGTCTCCATGCCCCTCAGTGGGTTCATACTACAGGAACCCATCTTGCACAGGAAGCAGGGCTCTCCCGGGGGCCCCTGAACAGGAGCAGACAGAATTTTGATAACTGCCTACACTACAGGTTAGGTCTTGGGGCTCCTAGGCCTCAGGAGGCCAGGGACAGGGAGTCACTGTGGCCACAGCTAACCTGCTGTGAGGACTCGGTACAGGCCAAACACTGGGCTCAGAAATTCACATCCATGTCTTTTTTTTTTTAATGATTTTTTATTATATTATGTTAGTCACCATACAGTACATCCCCGGTTTCCGATGTAAAGCTCGATGATTCATTAGGTTGCGTATAACACCCAGTGTACCATGCAATACGTGCCCTCCTTACCACCCATCACCAGTCTATCCCATTCTCCCACCCCCATCCCCTCTGAGGCCCTCAGTTTGTTTCTCATGCTTCATTCCCCCTTCTGAGTACCCCCCCTTTCTTTATCCCTTTTTTCCCCTACTGATCATCCTAGTTCTTATGTTCCATAGATGAGAGAAATCATATGATAATTGTCTTTCTCTGCTTGACTTATTTCACTTAGCATTATCTCCTCCAGTGCCGTCCATGTTGCAGCAAATGTTGAGAATTCGTTCTTTCTGATAGCTGAGTAATATTCCATCATATATATGGACCACAGCTTCTTAATCCAGTCATCTGTTGAAGGGCATCTCGGCTCCTTCCACGATTTAGCTATTGGGGACAATGCTGCTATGAACATTGGGGTGCATAAGGCCCTTCTCTTCACTACGTCTGTATCTTCGGGGTAAATACCTAGTAGTGCAATGGCTGGGTCACAGGGTGTCTTATGCACTCCTTGTGACGATCCTATGAGGCTGGGACCATTATTACACCCATTTAATCTACGAGGAAACTGAGGCTCAGAGAGATTTACAACTTTAATCAGCAGAGCCTGCACGACTCCAAAGTCTCTCTCTATTGTCTCCGCTTCCCCTGCTGCCCTCTCCCCCAGGTGGCTGGCGTTGGTATCATCTTGCTCCTCTCTCCCTTCTGTTCTGGGACATCCTGATGATGAGGCGGGGCTGAGCGGAGGAAGGAGAAATGGGGCTCCAGGGGACCCAGCAGGGGATGCTGCCATTCTTCCTCTAGAGCCCTGGGCTAGAGAAGAGTAAGAAGAAAGACGGGCAGTGTCCAGGTTGTTCTAGTCCATCTCCTTTTCACTAATGAGAACTGGTGCCTGCTAAGGGTTCCTGGAGGGGGGAGGGAGCCCCTGTCTTCTGCACAGGGGCTACCGAGAACGCCTCGTCCAAAGGAGCAATGTGGGGCCCCAGGCTCTCCCCTCAGTAGAGAGCAGCGCGTCCCAACAGGGCACATCTGGGCATAGGAAGCAACGTCCCCACAGATCATGGTTCCAGCCACGTTCGCTGGGCTCAGGGCTGTGTCTGGTGCTGGCAGCAAGACCTGACAAAACCATTTCCCCTCCCTCACAGAGCCTGGCACTCATACAATGTCCCTGGGGCTTTGTGAACAAAGATGGGACCCAGCTTTTGCTTCCCGTCTACCTGCGGCTTTCTCGTAATAATTGTCTCACTTTATGGGTTTCTGTCTCGGCTTTTAGCTTGTTCCCGCGCTCGTCTGAATAGAACAAGAGTGCATTCACACTCTTCGACTTCCTCTCCCATTAGTGCCCAGGCTAACCGTCTGCCCTGGCTGGGCCGGCTCCCTCCCTGACTCCCTGGGCAATGAATCAGTGTGCTGCAGGTGCCGCAGGCCGCTGCCTCGACAAGCCCTCTGCTTGGCAGGCTCTGAGGTCTCTGTGTTAGGCTCTCCGAGAAGACTTGGCGATCCCCAGTCCCTAGGTCCACCCCGAGAGGACACGACTTCACCGTTTGCTGGAGGGGAGCTCTGAGATCTGTTCGGTGCCACAGCCCGGTGTGCTGGACAATGGAGGGAGTCCACCTGTGAGCTCTGCTCAGAATTCCTGTCCTCTCCTCTGGACACGTGGCTTTGCTCATTGCCGTTGAAGCCCCCCTGTGCCACCCAGCCTCAGCTAGGGACATTTTTGGAACAAAGGAGGCGCCTGGAACCAAGACATCCCTTCCCACCTGCCTTTGAGTTTTGCTTACAGCCTGGCTCCCACCCCGGACCGGAGCCCCTCTGGCCTTGATGTTGGGTAAACTGGCTGCTAGAGCCACTTGAAGACAAATGAACATATTTCCTGCTGTCGTGTGGCAAAGACATGTGAATGAACCATTGCCCTACAGCGTACGAGGGTTAGAATGCAGTCCTGGTGAGGCAGAACGGGAATGACCGCTATGTCTGATGGCAGGGAGGCACGGTGGCTGGAGGTGGAGCAAGGAAGCCCTAAAATGAAAACGGGTTCTTGAGCAGGTCTTGAAGAATGAATAGGAATTCTCTAGGTAGACCAGTTTCTGGTGAGAGTGGCGGGGGTGGGGGTAACGAACATTCTAGACAGAATAAAGAGTTGCAGAATGGTCTAGGAGACAGATGCTAGGCAGGGGGAGCTGGGCGGATCACAGAGCTGTGGTCGATGAGTGCTGAGCAAGAGAGGACCCCTGGGGTGGACAGCGACATGGTTATTGGCTGGCTTCATTAGCTAAGATGGGGAGCAGTCTTTAGGGGGAGGGGAGCCAACCTGGCTGACTTTAGACATGTTGTGTTCAAGGCAGGCGTGGCAAGAACAGGTGGGTAAGTGTTCGTGTCCCTTGTCTGTCCCCTCTCCTCACTTTGAGCCCGGCTCCTCAGTGACGTTATCCGCTTGGCACCAGAATAAGGGATGACTCTTAACGTCTCAGTCCCCAGTCCAGCCCTCCATCCTCGGAGTGGGGCCCACATAATCCAACAGCTTGCTGGACCTCTCCACCTGAATGGCCCCGCTCTCCAGGCACCTCTAACCTGACACATCGCCCACTGAGCTGACTGTCCTTCTCTGCGAGTGCTTCTCCTCGTGGGTGCACCGTATCAGAGGACAGTGCCCCAACTGCCTGTCTGACGTGGCAAGCTGGGCACTGTCCCAGACTCCCCCATGGTAACACGGCCCACTGCATCCCTAATGCTGCTTCTGCCCATCTCATGCTCCCTCCCAGCTATCCCTCCAGCCGCCCTGGTCACCATCCTTGGACATCCTCATTACAGTCCGTACCCTCCTCCCCTCAGTCTGTATCTCTGTCATTCCAACCTCTACGGCCAGCAGGGTGGCTCTGTGTGTCCATATTTATTTATTTTCTGCTCCTTACTAGAATGTATGCTTCCTGTAGGCTCCATGGGAGCTCCACAAAGGTACAGAATCTCTGTTTAACTGTCATCCCCAGGGCTTGGGACACAACAGGAGCTCCATAAAGATCAGCTGAACGAAGGAATGAATGAATCTAGAGCTATAAATCTGGTCCCATCACTCCCTTGCTTAAGACTCTTGCATGGCTTCTTAGAGCTTTCCAGAGCCAGGCCAGTTTCTCACTGTAGCGTAGAGGGTCCCCGCTCAGTTCTTAAGCCTCTTGCACTGACTCATGAGTCTTCATACCTCTATTTCTGTTCCAGCTATGACAACCTCCTTGCACTTCCCGGGCCACCTCTCAAGCCAGCAATTTTCCAAGTATGGTCTGTGCAGCCCTGAGAGTCTCAGGACCCTTTCAAAGGGTCCGAGGATATGGATAAAAGGTCCATTCAAAGTGCAAGAGTGACTGATAGATTTTAACGTCAACAGGACATAAAAAGCACATTGGCCTGGTTCAGATTCCATAATGTAACCGACCCACTGCTAGTAATGTTCTGGTCAAAAAAAGACTATCCCTCCTTACCTGACGAGGCCATTGAAGGACTCCCATCTGTGTGCCCGGGCAGGGGGGCGAGCCAGGCTCCTGGAGCACAAAAGCTAGGGAGCCCCTTGCTCTCAGAGCCGACCCTGCGCTGGCATGACCCCCAGAGAGGGGCCTCCTTATTTCGTTTCGTAGGTGCCCTGCTTGTCCCACCGTGGTCCTGGCCTTGCTGTGTGGGTCTGGGTGTTCTTTGTCTGCCTCCACCAAAACCACACATAACCGCAGAGCGAATGCAGGTGCGGACAGGAGAATCCGGCTGCCTCCTGTTAGGCCAGACCCTGAAGAGATTCGCGAAAATGTAAAACCATGCCACTCTTCTCGCTAGTTTTATTTTGGAAAATACAGACGTTTTTCATAAAATTTATGTTAACATGCTATGGATTTGTTGTTTTATTTTCTTAAGGTTTTATTTATTTCAGAGAGAGAGAGAGAGAGAACGTGCACGCGCGCGTGCAAGTGGTGGGGGACGGGCAGAGGCAGAGGGACAAGTAGGCTTCCCGCTGAGCAGGGAGCCTGATGTGATGTGAGGCTCCATCCTAGGACCCTGAGATCATGACCTGAGCTGAAGGTAGACACTTAACCGACTGAGCCATCCAAGCACCCCTAGATTTATTATTTTAAAATGAATGAATGGATACGTTTTTAAATACTTTAAAGATTCCAGTTTTGATTTCTAACATGTATATTCCACATAAATAAAAGCTCTTAGGGGTCCTCGAAGATTTTTCTGAGACCAGAAAGGTGGAAAACTACTCTGTTAAACTAGAAGATGGGGGGAAACATTGTATTTTTTTAATATTAAAATAAGCATGGGTTGCATGAATTTTATCATTAAATAGGACTTCAGAGCAATCTTCGGTGGATGGAGGCAGGCCGCACTCCTGCTGGCCTCAAAGGTTGGCTACACTCACTTTGCTTTCATGTTGGCTGTGTTAACTGCCTCTTTCATCCTCAGAGAAGAAGGCAAGTAAGGAAAGGACGGACGGACGTTAAGTTTCCATCTTCAGGCAGGCTCAAATCTCTTGCCCTGAAGCCCCCACCCGCTCCTCCTTCCTCATCCTCGCTCCTCCTGTACTTGGCATGCCCGCCCATTCTCATGTCCCCTTCACCATCCGGCTCAGTCTCACCGACTCCAGGAGGACATAGAAGGACAGATGGCTAATGATTTTGAACATTTTTTCATGTGTCTGTTAGCCATTTGTATGTCTTCATCGGAAAAGTGTCTGTTCATATCTTCTGCCCATTTTTTGATTTGTTTATTTGTTTCTTGTGTATTGAGTTTGAGAAGTTCTTTGTAGATCTTGGATACCAGTCTTTTATCTGTAGTGTCATTTGCAAATATCTTCTCCCATTCTGTGGGCTGCCTCTTAGTTTTTTTGACTGTTTCTTTGGCTGTGCAGAAGCTTTTTATCTTGGTCCCTTGAAAAGTTAAAAATTGAGCTACCCTATGATCCAGCAATTGCACTACTGGGTATTTACCCCAAAGATACAGATGTAGTGAAGAGAAGGGCCATATGCATCCCAATGTTCATAGCAGCATTGTCCCCAATAGCTAAATCGTGGAAGGAGCCGAGATGCCCTTCAACAGATGACTGGATTAAGAAGCTGTGGTCCATATATACAATGGAATATTAGCCATCAGAAAGAACGAATTCTCAGCATTTGCTGCAACATGGACGGCACTGGAGGAGATAATGCTAAGCGAAATAAGTCAAGCAGGGAAAGACAATTATCATATGGTTTCGCTCATTTATGGAACATGAGAAGTAGGAAGATCGGTAGGAGAAGAAAGGGAAGAAGAAAGGGGGGGTAAACAGAAGGGGGAATGAACCATGAGCGACTGTGGACTCTGGGAAACAAACTGAGGGCTTCAGAGGGGAGGAGGGTGGGGGATTGGGATAGACTGGTGATGGGTATTAAGGAGGGCATGAATTACATGGTGCACTGGGTGTTACATAAGTAATGAATCATGGAACTTTACATCAAAAACTAGGGATGTACTGTATAGTGACTAACATAATATAATAAAAAATATTATTACAAAAAAAAATAACTGCTAGCATAAAAAAAAAAAAGAAGGACAGATGGCTCCAGTCCCAGTGCTCCCAGAAGGTGACCCCCAGGTGCGTGCTGGACTGGCTCCACGAGTTCAAATACACAAGCTCTCCGAGTCCAGCCCATGGCCAGACATTCTGATTCACAGGCTCCAGGAATATGTATTTTTAAAACTCTGTCTAGGAGACCCCCTTGCAGCCCGGGGTGGGAAGTTCTGGGTGTGGAAGGGGCACTACCTCGAAGCTTTTTCTTCAACAAGGCTGTAATCTCCTGGAACACAGGGGTTAGAATGTCTCCTTCCTTTCTATTTCAGAACAAAGAGCATAGCACTGTGCACAGGGCACTAGGTGTGCTTAGAGAATCCCGCTGAACTGGGACTGTTCACGCCGTGAAAACTCTCCCCTGACTTCACCTCCTATTCTGACACCCTCAACGCAGGTCTCCCCTTACTCAGGAAGCATTGGAAAGCCACTGATGACACGGACTCAGCAAGCTCTCCCTTCATCCATGCTGGCTCACAGTCAGCGAGCCAACGACAGGCGTCTTTCAAAGGCAGGTGGGTGTCCGTGACCCCAAGCGTGTGCATGTGTGAAGCACACAGACCCAAAGAGGATTTTAACTCTGCCACTAGCCTGGGATGTTGAGTGACAATTTGGATCAGATCTGGCGATACTTTTTTTGTTCTCTTTCTGGAGCCCTTCGAAGTTCGAGAAGAGCTTCCAAAGGAGGGTTGTGTCAATCACAGGCATCTTTAACAAACACTAATGTAGTCCTCTGATCAGCTCTTCAAACATTTTATATTTCTTTATTCTTGGAATCCCTGAACTCTTCTGAAAATGTCTCTAACCTCAGCCCCTTCCCCAAAGTGTAGGGTGGCTAAAACTATTTTCGGACGGGCACAGGGAAAGGTAGCTAGGGAGGGCGTCCCAGGTCCTGCTTTTTACTTAGACCTGTAACCATTCCATCTAAAAACTCGAGCTTCAATTCGGATAGAGCCCCCACCCCCACCCCCGAACCCCCCTTGGAATGCAGTGGCAGAATGACACACGTCCTGGAGATAACTAGGCCGAAGGGAGGTGTCGATCTAATGGTATAAATACATCTTTGGTAAATCTTCCCACCAAGATGTCTTTATAACTAAAAACAGCCACTCTGTTCCCCATGGCTGCTGTGAAGGCTGACGGGCTTTTGTATTTCTCTAGAAGCCACCTCTCCTGCCTCTTCCAGCTCACCACCAGCAACCAGACGTCATACTGGGTCCAGGAGGGAATTAAAGTTTCAGGGGCAGGTGGGAGGCAAGGAGGGGAGAAAGCCAGGCAAAACAGGAGGACCACAGACTGGCAGTGTTGCCAACCTGGCCTTGGTCCCTGGTTCCTGATGACAGCCAAGCCGCCACAGTCGCTCGTTTTTATGGAGATTGAGAAGAAATGGCGGCTTTGCTTTTTGCCAGTTTTGACACCTCTCTGCTTTGCACATTAACAGGCTCGCCATTTGACGCCACATCCGCTACTAATCCATCCACTACTCTGCGGAGGTGTCGAGCAAACGTGCTGGGGATGCGAGGGCCCAGTTACAGCACCCAGTTTACACGTGGATCTTGACAGATGCTGGAAACCTTTTAGACTTGGGGATGATGAGTGCAGACCTTTCCCTTTCTTGCAAGCAGCTCGGAACCCTTGCACCTGTTTTCTCCGCATCGGAAGCGTCCTGAATAAGTGGCCCTTCCGACTGTGGCCCATTGGGACATCCGAGGCCCAATGGCAAGGGGTCTGAGGCCCAGAAGGAAGGTGACTTCAAGCCCATAACAAGTCCCCTGTTCCTTCAGAATCATGCTCAAAACAAGAAATTCAGACAGGCCAAGGTAAGAGCAGCAAGCCAGGCAGAATTTTTTGGATGAAGAGAAGAGAACAAATTAAGGGGAACACTGTCCAAATGGTGGCGGGGCTGATTCCTGGCATGATCGCTCTGCCTTCTGCCGCCCAGACGGGAAGGCCAGGGAGTCTAAAATAGAGTGTCTCCATATCACTTTCTTTATCTCAATTTCTTAGTTCGGGGGGGCATCTCCCCAGACGTAAAATGGTGCATAGGTAGGTGTGCAGGGAAGATGGTGGTGGGCAGCGGGGGCTGAAAACCTTTATAAAAAGAACGCACTCATCTGATTAAAGAAGCTGAAAGAGAAAGAGTGAAGAAAGCCCAGTGAGACGTGGCACTGATGAGGGCTTCCTTCAGGAGGGAAACGGACTGTCCAGGGTATGGGCGGAGGGCCCAGGGCTCACAGGCTAAGAGTAGAAGGAGGACTGGTTATCCACAGGCATGGATGCCTGCTCATTAAGGGAAATAAGGCTCTGAGTCATTTGAGCTGGCCCTTTGGGTGGGCCTAATTCCACTTATCCATTTTGCTGTTTCTGACCAGATCAAGGCATTGACCCATGGAGGAAGCTAAGTATACTGATCCAGCTGTCTCCCTGTTCCTGGGACCGCCTTGAAGTCGGAAAAGAGAGTAAGGCTCAGGGAATGAAAGCAGCCACCGATGCCCCCAGGAATTTGGAGCGAGCTTTCCTACGGAGAGCAGGTGTCTTCAAACATTCACACAGAAGCCAAATCTGGTCCTGTGGCTCAGACTGATTTCCTGCTCCTTCTGTTAAAAAGAGCTTGAAAAACAAAACACTAGAGCTGAAAACCAAAACTCGAGACTTACTAAACTTGACGATTTTATCTCAGCTCTACAGCCTAGTCTCGGCTCTTTCCAGCTAAGCCACGATCCTCGGTTTCTGCGCTTACTGAGAACACACGAGCACATCGTCTGAAGCTTGGAAAGGAATTTAGAGATCTTCTCATCCAGTCTTCCATCCAATGTGGAACCCCTCAACAGCAACCTTGACAGGTGGTAATCCAGTCTTTGGACCCTTGCCAGGACGAAGAACGGCTTACTTTTCCATGCAGTCAGATTATCAGAGACACCAATCAGGAGAAAGTCTTCCTCGGGATCGAGCCAAACTCTGGCTGTCCCCAGCCTGGGTTTTCACTCTGCCTTCTGAGGATGCATAGAGCAAGTTTATCCCATCTTTGATAGGACAACTCTGTAGTATTTGAGACAAGCTGCAGGCTGCTTCCCCGGCAGAACGTGGTCCAGGCCCCCCACAAGCCAGGCTGCCCAACCACGGACATGTCAGTCAATATCTTTCCTTAAACATGGGGCCCTGTTCTGAGCACAGATAAGCTCCTTCATCCGCATCCAGTGGGATCGCGACCTAGAGGGACAGGCAGCAGCTGGGATCCTGGTGGCTGGAAGGGAGCTCTGTCCATCTAAAGGGTAAGCTGAGTGCTGCTTCTCAGAGAGACGGTAGGCTCGTTCGCTTCCAAAGCAGCCTGCCAACACGAAGGCCTCGCTGGCTGCGGGGGCGGGGGGTCTGGGAGGGAGGCAGCCAAAGCCAGTGAGACTTTAACCCCTCCCCTTTGCACCTTCGGCCCTCCCAGAGAGCTGGCGCCGCTGTCTGACAGTGTTGGGCGACAGAGGGGGTAAGCCATTTGAGCTGTTGTTGATTTTTATCCAAAGTATTCAGAACATCGGTGTCTGTGTCATTTTATGTAAATCCAGATGCATCTGTCACCGTCTATGGTACCTCCAGGCTCTGTAAAAATTAAGACAATGGCTGCTGTTCTTCTTCAAAGGCATGTGGTAACATCTTCAGAAATTTCTGGTATAAGGAGACGTGGGCAGAATGTATGGCTTCAGGCCCTGAGTGAGGCTGACGTTCACATGGGTGGATGCTGGACAGGAGACGTTTGGGCTTCTGAGGCGCCAGACAGGTCACCGTGGATCCTGAAGGACCAAGTCACCGTACTCCTCTGCTGTGTCCCTGTCACGGCACTGGCTCTGGGACTGGGTGCCGCCAGTTTGGACCGCTTGCCTTCTCCCCATGTTGCCTTCCGCTCCATAGTTACCCCTGGGGAGACTTGCAACGGGCCCTTGCCTTTCTCACCAACCCGATTCCCCTCCTTCCCAGTAATCTGATTCCCTCTGCGCTCTGATTTTTACCCAGAACTCCCATGACTGTTAAAAGCTCCATAAAAGTTGGTTGTGACATGTCTGGGATGGTCCGTTTTCTCATTCTCCACCCCACTGAGGCAGACCCTGTTCCTTATTCTCTACATTGCTTCCTTGCACTTTGTGGTTTGTCTCCGTGGGGTGCACTCTTCCCCCTGACCCCGGGCTCCAAGGGTAGTGACCGTTTCACCTGACAGGCCCGAGAGACGGGGTTCTCAGAACGCCACCGTTTCCCCAGAGCTGCTGGGGCGGCGGGTTTCAAGGGCAGCCCCCCACGACTGCGTGCTCACCGCGGGCTGGCCCACACAGGCACACGACCTCGCTCCAGCCTTGTGCCGGTGACACGCTCATCTCCACTGGACAGGGAAGGACACTGAGGTTCGCAGGAGTTAAATTAGTGTCCAAGGTCTGGGCAACGTCTCCAGCCCAGCCCCTACTTCTCCGTGAGCTCACCACACAAGACTACATCCCTGAAGAGAAGCCTGTATTCTTGACCTGCCCCTGATGGCTCTGCCGTTAGAAAAGGAAGCATTTCAAGTCACAGTATCTTGGCCTCTTGCCCAGTCTCTGTGAATAGGCACAGTAAGAAACATACAGGGAAGGCAGGTTTAATAAAACATATGCTTACTAACAACAGTTGTTTCTCATTCAGCGTGCGTCCGTATTTACTAACTCATTTTATCCTCTCAGTCACCCTGCAACGTTGACCCAACGGTGTCCTTGTCTGTACTTGGAGGCTCAGGAAGCACAGAACCAGACAGGCTGAGGGACATGCTTAGGGTTTCAGTAAGTTAATCCAAGCCCGTCCCTTCCGTTTGCTGGCTCTCACTGCGCACTGAAGTCATGGCGCGCCTGGTCCAGCGTTTTCTCCAAGGTAAATATCACGGGTTCCCCATCACTCCTTCATCTCACGCTGTTCTCTGAGATACCGAACACCCTTCTGAAATAAGGCTTACCTTAAAAAATGAGGCTTGCCCACAGAGAACCACTTACAGGCTAGTGTCATGGGTCAGGGGCTTTGCTCCACCAATGGCTCTGCAAGATAGTCACCGTTATTTGCCCACTTGGGGAAACTGAGGGTCGGGACGTTAAGTGAATCGATGAGGTTCCTATAGCTAGAATGGGGCAGGGCCTGGGCTTGAACCCAGGAAGTTTGGCCTCCAGAGGGGAATCTCCTCAGGGGGTGTGAGGAGCAGAGTGCTGCCAGGAGGCCTGGTGTGGATGTGAGGGAGTGCTGCGGGGCAGCGGCGGACCCCGTCGCCTCTCAGCCCCGCGCTGCTCGGGGCCAGAGACCGAGACGTGGTCACCTCCAAGTCATAGACGCCTTTCTCAGAAGCTGTATTGAATTTGGACGTCCCCCAAGACACATTTACAGGATAAGTCATTTTTTATGTTAAAAGCAGGAGTTTACACTTACATCCATTAAGTCTTTAAAATAAGCGTTTTTTGTTGTTTTTTTTTTTTACTTCAGAATAGTTGTAGGTTTACAGAAAAACTGTGAAGATAGTTCAGTGAGTTCCACGCCCAGATGGTCCTCTTTCTAACATCTTCCATGTTCATGGGCTACAGTTCCCCACAACTAATGAACCACTGTGGATCTGTTATTATGCAAAGGCCGTCCTGGATTCAGATTTCCTTCATTTGTTACCTGAGACCTCATCTAGGACATCACCTCACGCCAAGCTGTCCTATCTCCTTGGGCTCCTCTAGTCAGTGAAACTATCTTGGAATGTCTTTTTGAGGATCTTGACAGTTTTGGAAAAGTGCTGGCCGAGGATCTGGTAGAATGTCCTTAACTGGAGATTGCCTAACGCTTTTCTCGTAACAAGGTAGGGGTTACAGGTTTTGCGGGGGAGGACCACAGAGACGAAGTGGCATTGTCATCACGTCATATCAAGGTATGATATGCCCTCAACATAACTGGTCCCGATTGGCGACAACCTTGCTCACCTGACTGAGGCGGTGCTTGTCAGGTCTTTCTGCTGTAAGGTCACAAGGACGGTCCCCACCCCTGGCCACACTGTATGGCTTGGAAGGAAGTCACGCAGTGCAGGCTACGCTTAGGGAGTGAGAAGATAGCCTTGAGGGCGGGATAGCTGTAGACCTCACTTGTGATTCTTCCACATGCCTCCCTGACATTTTGTTCAGAGTGAGCTCATCATTTCAGGTGCTGGGGACCTGCTTGTGTCCTGATACTGTGACCCTCTGGTAACTTAACTCTCCTGGGTGGGTGGTGTCTATGCATCTCCTAGCACGACTTCCGGGTCACTTACACAAACACTGGACAGACCCCCTTTATAGAGATTCTCTTGACACTTGGGGACAACAACTGGCCTTCTGGGGGACATTTCTGAAGTCACATCATTGTACTGGTGTCCAGATGGCGCTTCCCCATTTTATCCCCGATGTGATAAGGAGTAAGTTCATTCCATGTCTTCCTGAAATCAAATCATATTCTAATATTATCAAAAAAATGCCTAGTAACAAATCATTTTAATTTTGCATGATTTATTTTCAGCATCCCCTGCTAGCTCCTGGGTATCTATTTTCTAAGTGCACAAGGACGATTTATTTACCACCGTATCTGTTTAGAACTTTCATCAGTGTGACACCAGGTTGCTCCATCCAGAGCTTCTGGAATCTTGCTTTGCAAAAAGTGAGCTGTTTCCAGGCTTTGAGCATCTCCTCTGTTCCATGTTGTTTCTCAACAATTACAAGCAATGTTTCTGCCATTGTGTCTGCAGATTCTTTTGGTCCCGGGATGTTAAACATCTGGGCCTAGAGTCTTGCCCTCATTTAAAGATGATAGATACACAATTCCTAACACGTCAGATCAAAATTTGTTCCCTTCGGTGACAAAATGGAAGGAAAACCTGAGTCAGGCGGTTCTCCTTTTCTCTATCTTGTCTGGGAGTGCGATTCTCCACACAGGCTCATGAGCTGTAGTCCCTGACTGCCCTTCAGTCTTACCCCAATTCCCTTTGGTTAGCTATTTCTTTTGAACAAAGTTAATATTACATCATCTTCCCCAAGGAGCAGTCCTTTATCTCGTTCATTTTCCTGCTTCAGGCATTACTTAAAAATAACAAAAACCACTAAAAGCTAACCTTTATGGAAGGGTTCGATAGAACAGGAGACAAGGGCATTACAGGCAGAGAATGATGATAATAATACAGACGGTGAGTATGTATTAGACCAAATGTGCCAAGCACTAAGCCAAGCACTGGACAGGCATTATCAAGCAGATCATTCACAATAACCCTTTGGGAAGAGATATCACTCCCATTTTCCAGGGAAGGAAACTGAGCCTTGGTGTGGGTAAAGAGATTGTCTGAGGACACAAAGCTGAGATTCAACCCAGGGGGGTCTGATTCCCGACTCCTTGCTCTTAGCAACAATAACTACAGAAATATCGAAAGTGCCTTTTTGCTGTCTGGATTTTTGAGAACAAGTTTATGCTGGCCTTAGACTTTCAGATGTAGTTCTTGCAGGGTGTGGTGCCCTCTGGTATCTCTCCTTGTTATAACACCCTCCCATCCTCTGATGTGTCCCCCCATCCTTTCCAAGTGGGAACCCCTCAGAAACATCCTCTACACCTTCATTGGTCTCTTTATGTTAGGTCTCCTTAACACGAAGTCTCCAACCCCTCCCCAAATTATCCACGAAATGTCGTACAGATGTGCATTTCTTTTTCGCCGGGGAGGGGAGAAAGGGTCCATAGTTTCATCAGATTCTCAAAGTGATTTATTATCCACCCCCTCATTCAAACACATATGAGTCATTGTTTTGGATGCCTCCCTTTTTCTCTTAGAGATGCTTTGTGACTGTAACATAGACATTTCATTTTTATAATCCCCCAGTCCTCTAAGCTGTGTTCCCTTGTGGCCCTGGAACTAAACTTACTGTTCCATTGAGCTTCTCAGACTCTCCATTTATAAGACCTCACACTTTCGCCTGCAAATGCCAGGGCTGCCTTCCCTGGCTATCAGTCATGCTAAGCTGATGTGGCTCTCCTCCCGGGTTCTCATCCCCGTTCTTTTTATTCCCCGAGCAAATACTTGCGCAACTCCAGTGTGCCAGGTGCTGTCCTGGGCAGAGGGGTCAGGCACGAACAAAACACAGAGTCCTTGCCCTTGGTGGAACCCGCACTGGTCAGAGCAACAAGCCATTGTTTTCTGTGGATCCCAGTTCAGTCTAGACTCAGTTCCCCTATTTGCCTGTTCTACCTTTTAAGGAATGAAATGATTAGCGGGTCAAGTAAAAAATTTATCAGCTCTCCTGCTTTTAGCAGAATGATACTGCCATTGTTTAATTAGCAAGCTGCCATGTCACCCTTCCTATCTGTCCTGTGCTGCCGGGGCATCGCTCCGGGCCCCGTCTGACAGGCAGCTCGTGACATATCCCCACTCAAATCCCTCACCTGGGCTGTCCCCTCGGCTCTCAGGTTTCAGACACGCAGGCGCCTCCCTGGCACGCAGTGTTCCGCTGTCCCTATACGGTTAGAACCTTCCTTGCTGCACAGTCCGGGCACGAGCTCCACCTGCCAGGCAGGAGGTCCCGTGAGATGACCAGTGAACTTGGCCTCCACTCTCTGTGCTAGCAGGCTAGAGAACCTAATTGCTCCTGACTCTTGAGCTTCTCTTCCCCAGGCGTCCTGGGCACCTCTTCCAGAAAAGTTCTTCTCTCTCTAGATCTGCATGTTCAACATTCTCTCCGTGGGACTTTGGGCAAGTTACGTTCTCTGAGGTCTCTGCCTTTCTCTAGCGAGGATGATACTACTCATCTCGTGGGGCTGATGCGAAGCATCAATGAGACAATGATGGGCAGCCAAACAGCCACTTGTGAAACGGGGCCCCCACGTATGGCCACCACCCAGGGGGGCTGGCTTGCCTTTCCTGCTGTGTCTCGCCAGTCTTCCCCCAGGGTTCCTGGCCTTTTTACTTTAAAGTCTAATTTTAGTCTCTGCTGGTTTGGGGCTCTGTAGGAGAGAAGAAAGAACCGAGACGTTTGCCCTCAGATGGTGACGGTGGCAGGGGGCTCTGCTCAACGTGCCCCAGGGCCGGGGGGATAGCTCTTGACCCCGCGATGCCATTTCCAGCAAGTCCCGATTCTCAGCCCCTGCCTCCAGCCTGGGCACACTGGGGTTTGCTGCGTGGGAACACTCTGGAGAGGAGAAGGGCAGCTGGCAGGCAAAGCGACCGAGAGGCCATACAGGCATCGGTCGGGCTCCCAAATGCCAGCCAGCAAGGGACCCAGGTGTCCTGGCTTCGGGACTGCTCTCACTAAGCAGGGCATTCACAGGGGACATGGGGCTCAACAGAACTCCCGGTAGAAGTGCCACAGTGACGGTGAGTCAGCGTGGAGCTCTAAATAGGCCTCAGCTGTCCGGACTTCCTACCCGCCCTGAGGGGCTCCCCTGGCCAGATGACTGTCCTTAGGGTCAGTTGCCCCATTTGAATGTCCCTCTGAGCAGCAGGCTTGGGGGCAGCAAGGACCCCCTACAGATGCCAGAGCCCCAGACTGGGAAAGGGGGTACCGCTCTCCATGGGGGAGATCTAGCAAGGCTCTGACCAGGGAGTAAATGCCATTGAGAGGTGCCCGGGCTGCCAAGGATCCAGCTGAATCTGGAAGGACTGGGAAAAGATATTTCATCCGAGGCCAGGGTAACTGGAGAGCAGGGCAGAGAAGGGTTCCAAGGAGGGTCCTCACTCAGCCCCTAATGGACAGTGACCATCAGCGGCTCCGCGGAGCAGCCAATTCATGCCGAGAATATCTGCCAAGGTGAGTGACACCCACCGTCAGCCATCTGTATGACAGGTGCCCTCCCAGTTCAGCGGCGTGTACGGGCTGGGAACATGTGGCAGATCGGCTGAGCCAAGGGGCACTGCCAGAGAACAGAAGAAGCAGAGAGAAACTATAACCCTGAGGATTCAGCTCAGGAAGAAGAAACACCAGTTCTCCCACCCTCCCTCCCCTCCCTCCGCTTCCGGTCCTTGGATCCCAGCTGTCCCGCCGACCAGCTGTGGGGCAGAGAACAGCAGTGCATCTCAAGGGCAAAGATTATGTTCTGTTCATTTCTGGCATCCTCAGCATGCTCAGAGGCCCGAGTTCCCCCCTTTGCCGAGTGGTTGAATACATGATGCCCTTCATTACCTCGTCTAGGATGAGCTCGACTGGGAGCCTCTTTCATAACTTTCACTGTCTTTTCCCTCTGAGTCCTAGATTTGCTCCCAGTCCTATGGAAGCTCAAGCTAAGCTCAGAAAAATGGTAGCTGGGGTCTGGGGAAGAGACCCCAGAGTCAGAACAGCCCCTGGAGTCTGGGGCTCCCAGAGCCGGGCCCTTGGAGGCCCTGCCCGAGCCAGAGCCCAGGGTGCAGGATGGCCCACTGTGGTTCCAGTAGACTCCCCATCCCACTGGAGGCCCCAATGCATAGATTTCTTGGCCTGTAAACCGTGGACGTGCAGAGGGCTGCGTTCCCCTGGCTTTGTATCCGAGGGGAAGGAGAAGACAAGACTTGCCCAGTCTCTCCACCTTGGCCAGATGGCGTAGGCCCCAAGCTCTCTGTTGTCAGAAATTGGGGCAGGGCTCAGGGGCCCACAGGCGAGCTAAAAATAAAACCTGTCTGTTTCTGCTCCCTCGGTGGGAGTCCAGCCGGCCGCTGGGGATAGGAGGGCCGTGGTCTTCCTTGCCCGGGTGGGCATCTTGCTTTGGTTTGCCCTTGCAAGCCAGGGGAGCACCTTGTGCCTCGCAGCCCAGGGTTCTCTCACTCAGCCACGGTGGCCAGGCGAGGGAGTACAGGAGAAGGTCATGACAGGTGCACAGTAAGTCCGATGGAGAAACTAGACCTACCGTTGCAAAAAGCCTAGGCCCCTCAATCTGACCCTGTGTTCCCCCAACGCCATGTGGCCACTGCTCCTTGGGCTGTACACTGCACTGTTATTTCCTGAAAACTCCAAGTGCTGGTGGACCACGCTGCGGTCTTTCTAGGTCAGCGTTGAAATGGGGTACGGGAGTGGTGCCGGGTGGGGGGGCAGGTCTCACGCTCTTTGGGAGAGCGACAGCAAACACCCCATCTTCCCCCTTCTCCGCCTCCCCGCTCCCCATATGGCCCCTGAGAAGAGGCTCAGCTGGCACTTCTCAGGGACAGGAAGAGGCAAGGTCCACAGCAAGACACGCGGGGACAGGTGGAGGGGCCCCTCAGAATTCGAGCAAGACATTCATTCATTCATTCATTCACTCACTCATTCATTCATTCATTCACTCTCAAACAGCCAACATTTTTAAACAACTTATGAAATATGCCAGAAACTTGTCCAAAAACAAAGAGAAAGGACTGAGATTATTAAAATTATGAGTGAAAAGGGAGAGGTCACGACCAACACCATTGAAAATTGGAAGGATTATTAGAAACTTTTATCAACAGCTATATGCCAAAAAACTAAGCAATCTGGAAGAGATGGAGGCCTTCCTGGAAACCTATAAACTACCAAGACTGAAACAGGAAGAAATAGATTTCTTAAATAGGCCAATTAACTATGAAGAAATTGAGTCAGTGATAAACAACCTTCCAAATAATAAAACTCCAGGCCCAGACGGTTTTCCTGGGGAATTCTACCAAACATTCAAAGAAGAAATAATACCTATTCTCCTAAAGCTATTTCAAAAAATAGAAACAGAAGGAAAGCTACCAAACTCATTCTATGAGGCTAATATTACCTTGATCCCCAAACCAGGCAAAGACCCCCTCAAAAAGGAGAATTACAGACCGATTTCTCTAATGAATATGGATGCCAAAATCCTCAACAAGATCCTTGCTAATAGAATCCAACAGTACATTAAAAGGATTATCCATCATGACCAAGTGGGATTCATACCTGGGATGCAAGCATGGTTCAACACTCGCAAATCAATCAATGTGATACATCATATCAACAAGAAAAGACTCAAGAACCATATGATCCTCTCAATTGATGCAGAAAAAGCATTTGACAAAATACAGCATCCTTTCCTGATTAAAACCCTTCAGAGTGTAGGAATAGAGGGTACATTTCTCAATCTCATAAAAGCCATCTATGAAAAGCCTACTGCAAGCATTATTCTCAATGGGGAAAAGCTGGAAGCCTTTCCCTTAAGATCAGGAACACGACAAGGATGCCCACTCTCGCCACTATTATTCAACATAGTACTAGAAGTCCTTGCAACAGCAATCAGAAGACAAAAAGGGATCAAAGGTATCCAAATCGGCAAAGAAGAAGTCAAACTGTCTCTCTTTGCAGATGACATGATACTCTATATGGAAAACCCAAAGGAATCCACTCCCAAACTATTAGAAGTTATAGAACAATTCAGTAAGGTGGCAGGATACAAAATCAATGCCCAGAAATCAGTTGCATTTCTATACACGAATAACGAGACTGAAGAAAGAGAAATTAGGGAATCCATCCCATTTACAATAACACCAAAAACCATACGTTACCTTGGAATTAACTTAACCAGAGACGTAAAGGACCTATATCCTAGAAACTATAGATCACTTTTGAAAGATATTGAGGAAGACATAAAAAGATGGAAAAATATTCCATGCTCATGGATTGGAAGAATTAACATAGTTAAAATGTCCATACTACCCAGAGCAATCTACACTTTCAATGCTATCCCGATCAAAATACCGAGGACATTTTTCAAAGAACTGGAACAAATAGTCCTTAAATTTGTATGGAAACAGAAAAGGCCCAGAATCTCCAAGGAACTGTTGAAAAGGAAAAACAAAGCTGGGGGCATCACAATGCCGGATTTCGAGCTGTACTACAAAGCTGTGATCACAAAGACAGCATGGTACTGGCACAAAAACAGACACATCGACCAATGGAACAGAATAGAGAACCCAGAAATGGACCCTCGGCTCTTTGGGCAACTAATCTTTGATAAAGCAGGAAAAAACATCCGGTGGAAAAAAGACAGTCTCTTCAATAAATGGTGCTGGGAAAATTGGACAGCTACATGCAAAAGAATGAAACTTGACCACTCTCTCACACCATACACAAAAATAAACTCCAAATGGATGAAAGACCTCAATGTGAGACAGGAATCCATCAAAATTCTAGAGGAGAACATAGGCAACAACTTCTATGACATCGGCCAGAGCAACCTTTTTCACGACACATCGCCAAAGGCAAGAGAAATAAAAGATAAAATGAACTTATGGGACTTTATCAGGATAAAGAGCTTCTGCACAGCCAAGGAAACAGTCAAAAAAACTAAGAGACAGCCCACGGAATGGGAGAATATATTTGCAAAGGACACCACAGATAAAGGACTGGTATCCAAGATCTACAAAGAACTTCTCAAACTCAATACACGAGAAACAAATAAACAAATCATAAAATGGGCAGAAGATATGAACAGACACTTTTCCAATGAAGACATACAAATGGCTAACAGACACATGAAAAAATGTTCAAAATCATTAGCCATCAGGGAAATTCAAATCAAAACCACACTGAGATACCACCTTACGCCAGTTAGAATGGCAAAGATAGACAAGGCAAGAAACAACAATTGTTGGAGAGGATGTGGAGAAAGGGGATCCCTCCTACATTGTTGGTGGGAATGCAAGTTGGTACAGCCACTCTGGAAAACAGTGTGGAGGTCCCTTAAAAAGTTAAAAATTGAACTACCCTATGACCCAGCCATTGCTACTGGGTGTTTACCCCAAAGATACAGACGTAGTAAAGAGAAGGGCCATATGCACCCCAATGTGCATAGGGGCATTGTCCACAATAGCCAAATCATGGGAGGAGCCGAGATGCCCTTCAACAGATGACTGGATTAAGAAGCTGTGGTCCATATATACAATGGAATATTACTCAGCTATCAGAAAGAACGAATTCTCAACATTTGCTGCAACATGGACGGCACTGGAGGAGATAATGCTAAGTGAAATAAGTCAAGCAGAGAAAGACAATTATCATATGATTTCTCTCATCTATGGAACATAAGAACTAGGAGGATNGGGAAGAAAGGGATAAAGAAAAGGGGGGTAATCAGAAGGGGGAATGAAACATGAGAGACTATGGACTATGAGAAACAAACTGAAGACTTCAGAGGGGAGAGGGGTGGGGGAATGGGATAGACTGGTGATGGGTAGTAAGGAGGGCACGTATTGCATGGTGCACTGGGTGTTATACGCAACTAATGAAGCATCAAACTTTACATCGGAATCTGGGGATGTACTGTATGGTGAATAACATAATATAATAAAATAATAAAAAAAATTAAATTAAATTAAAAAAAATATGCCAGATGGGCAGGGACATGAGGCAAAGGCAAACGGGACCCGGATCCCACCTTCAAGTTCCCTGTGTCCCTACAGACCTCTCTGGGAGGAGATGCTCATTCTTCTCAGAGGCAGGGAGGCCCCTCCTTGATCACCAAGGCCACTTCAGAATGATTCCTGTTGTCAAATCTTTAAAAGCCTCCTGCTTCTTTGATGCTTAGACAGATGCTTCTCCTATCCTTTTGTTGGTCTGTCATCTATCAACTGCTCACCAGGAACCACGGCATTTAATCTCCCTTTGGCCCCACCCCTGCCATCACCCCAGGAGACCGCGGGGTCCGCGTGGACCACCCTGACAACAGCCCCCCCGGGGAAACACTGTTTTCCTTCCCCACACGGTTCTTCCACACGTGCACCTTTCCTCCAGCCTCCTTACCCCCGTCCCTTCCCTTCATGGGAAGTCTTGCCTCCAAGATTCCAGAGACAGTGGTGTCAGCTGCGTGCTTGGCACGCCCCCCACAGAGTTACCTGCGTCCCCACTCTGCCTTCTCTCTCCCCTCCATCTCCCTGCAGAAGGCAGCCTTCCCCCGTCAGCTAATCTTGCCAGCAGGCCGGCACCTCAGGCCGGCACCTCACTGGCGCCTGCCTCCACCGGGCCCGGGCCCCATCAATTCTGCCTTTATCTGGCACCTTCCACCCCTCCAGCTCCACCGCTCTCCCCCCATCTCGAGGCTCTGCTCCTTAGAGACCAACACACGTCTCCTGACCCTGCACCCCGCTGTGGCCACCGTCCCTTTCCTTTGCGGCTAAGCTTCTTAAAAGGGGTCCACACTCGTTCCCTCTCCTTCCTTGTCCTCCATTCCTCCTGTAACCTCCTGTAACCTCTGCCATCTACGGTGAAACGCGCCCACCAAGGCCCACCAAGGCCCACCAAGGCCCACCAAGGCCACTGATGGCCTCCACGGATTAACGGGAAAGTGGCTCTTCATCCCTGAATTGGCCGGCCTCGCTGCGGGATGTGCCCCTGGGCGCCTCCCTCCTTGGGCACCAGGGTGATTCAGCCAGTTAAGCATCTGCCTTAGGCTCAGGTCATGATCCCAGGGTCTCAGGACTTGAGTCCCGCATCGGGCTCCCTGCTCAGTGGGGAGTGTGCTTCTCCCTCTCCCTCTGCCTCTCCCCCCTGCTCATTCTTGTTCTCTCTCTCTCTCTCTCTCTCAGAAAAAGAAGTTAAATATTAAAAAGAGAGAGAGAGAGAGAGAAAGAAAGAAAAGAAAGAAAGAAAGAAAAGAAAACCCTCTCCTGGCTGAAATTCAAGTCTCCCTTGGCTTCTGGGAAATAATTCTCTCCTGGCTTTGCTCCTGCCTTTCTGATCATGCCTTGAATCCATTTGTGGGCCCCCCTCCTCCATCGGCAACCTAAAGTCTCACGCTCCCAAGGGTTTCCAGGTGCTTCTTACCTGCTCCATCCAGTAGGGGATGATGCCAAGGTCAGAGCCTTCAGCCCAGACCTTCCCTGCACCCCAGACTTGGAAAGTCCTGCGGCCAGCCTGGTATTTCCTCTTATCTCTGACGCCCTAAACCCAGTGGATCCCAAACGGCCCTTACCATCCCTGTGTCTTCCCTCCTCACCTCTCCTCTTGTTCTCAGGGATTGCTTCCATTCCAGTGACCCAAGCCAGAGACCAAGTCATCCCTGACCCATCACTGCTTCCAACTGCCTTATACGCTAATTCTATGGCATGCTCACAACCTCCTGGGAGGGGTGCTAGTATTGGACCTTATCCAGAGACAGAGAAAGTGAGATGCGGAGAGATGAAACGATTTATCCAAGGTCATCTTTCGTAAGTGGCCACCCCAGACTCTGACCCCAGAGCCTGGCAGCAGAGTCCATGCCCTTATCCACTAACCCCCTGCCTTTCTGGGGCCAAAGCCTATGGATTCTATTTCCTTAATAATTCAACCTCACTTTCCCCCCGGACCACTACATCCTAAAGGTCTGGTTGGCCTCAGCCTTGCTCCCTCTAATTCATCCCTCAGTGGGTGTCCAAGTCCTTCAGAGCAAAATCAGAGTCACGGGGTGGGTGAGCAAAGCCCTGTTTTTACTCCTCCGGTACCAACACACTAGAATTACGGTGACCATATAATTTATCGTCCTAACTGGGATTGTCTGAGAGCGAACAAGATGCTATTTATAATTAAGCTGGGCCAATAGTATAAACCAGGACAGGCCCAGGCAACTGGGATATATGGTCACCCTAACAATCATCCACTTAGATCGAAATATTTGCTGCTCTCCGAATACACGGTGCTCTTTTACCTCTGGGCCTCTGAACACATTGTTCCCTCCACCAGAAAAAGGCCATTTATCCTCTTCCAGGAGCTCTTCCCTGATGTCATTCCCCCCAGGTTATATAAGGCACCTTTCCTCTGAGCACCCATGACACTCTGTGCCGCTGCTGAAAGGACGGGAGCCAGTGTTATCTGGGGGTGGGGGCGGGGCGCAGCCGCAGCAGGTGGGGAGGGGCACAGGCAAGGGAGCCAGACCACCTGGGGTTGAATCTCAGCTTTCGCAGAGACCCAGATGGTGTTAGTTAGCCTCCCTACACCTCCTCTTCCTCTGAAGTTTCTCGTGCGGATTATCTGGGGTAGTGCACGTGAAATGCGCCTGGCGGAGGGTAGACATCCGTTCATCGTAGCTATTACTGCATGTGCCACAGGCCGGGCGGGGCTGAGAACATCACACCCATCACCTCACATGCTGTCCGTCACAACGGCTCTGTGAAGTGGCTGTTAACAGTCATCTTCGTTTTACAGCCGGGGAAACTGAGTCTTAACAAAGTTCTTAGCCCTAGGTAATCTAGCAGCTCCGGGCCATGCCGGGCCCACAGCACGGGTGATACCTGTGATTTTCTCTCTGGTCTCCCTCACTAGACCGTGAGCCCCAGCCTCTGTTCCCTCGGGCCAGTCGGGTAAATGGGTACCAGGTGAAGGCCGGCACTTACGCCTCAGTGGTAAGGAGAAGGAGAAGGCAAGTTCACGCTCATGCCCAAATAAAACACCAAGAATGCGTGAGCAGTGTCACCAGGGAGGCAGGGCCAGGGGGCCAGAGGAACCGAGTGGGGAGGAGATGCCTCCCACCTTGGGCCGGGGATGGGGGGCGCACAGAGCTATCTTCTCACAGGAGTTGGGTTTTTATATCGCAGAGAGACAGAGGAGAGACACCTTTGCATCTCCTCTGCTTCGAGAATATGGTTTGAAAAGTAGGTGTATTGGGGGCTTGGGAGGAAAATAGTGTTTCAGTGTGTTTGTGTGTATTTATGTTTTGCTGCAATTTGGGCTCCTCTGTGCCTCTCACCCAAGATAAAAATAGCCAAGAGAAAATAAGCCTCGTTCAACCATGTCCATGTTCTTTTCTGGAATAAAAGCTGCGGGAAGGACAGCCCAGAATGCCATGGACCTAAAATGAGCATTTACAGTAATTCAGCAACGATGAAGACACGCACATGTGCGCACGTGTGTGTGTGTGTGTGTGTGTGTGTAGAGGAGATCTAGGTGGGGGCTGGCCTATCAGTCTCTATTCCTGAGGCTAAGCAGCAGCAAATTAACAAAAAATATTCCTACCAGGCCTCACACTGCTGAAGAGTAAATATAATTATCCTTAATCAATACAGGCCCTTCAGTGCGAGCTAATGGCTGTCCTGGGCTTAATTGTTCACAGCAGTTGGGGAGGGAGGACGGAGGGAACAGAGTCCTCCAGCTCCCGTCTCACAGGGCAGGATCCCCGGGACGCGTGGAGGGGCAAGCTGGAAGTCAAGTTAGGCAAGGAGAAGCTCACACGATGCGCCCAGACGGAGCTGCTGCCCTGACGTGGCTTCCGCAAGCCCCCACTGTCCCTTTGAGGAAGTCCTTGCGGGGGGGGGCACGAACCCCTCCTCAGGCCTTCAAAGTGGAAGCACGCAGGGCCCGAAGCTCTCAATGCTGCCTCCCACCTTGCCACGCGGCACGGTCTCGCGAGCGCCGACTGGCTCTGAGCACCGAGCGCAGAGCAAGGCACGCCTGGCTTCCAGCAGCTGGTGCAGAGCCCACTCCTCAGTGACTCCGTCTGCAGGGCCAGGGGACACTGTGAGCTGCAGGGCAGGGGGCCCTGCCTCGCGGGTCCTGGGCAGACAGATGCTGTCAGAGTCTCAGACAGAGCTCTGTAGATTTCTGGGCTCCCTGACCCAGCGGCGCCAGGTGTCCTCGGAGGGGTGTAGTTACGGGTGGGAGTGGCAGGGGTGGAGGTCTGTGACACCTTCTGTGCTCCAGGAAGTCCAGTGGAAACGTCCCCGAGAAAGAGCCTTGAGCTCTGTTGGTTGCCGCCTGCCTGAATCCCTTCCTCCCTTCGTCTCCCGGATGTGGCTGTGCCCGCAGGTGGCTCTCAGGTGTCTGTCAGTACAGTTGCAAAAGATAGGCTCACACATGCTCATGGCAAAGCCAGAGGCCTCAGAAACCCTGGCTTCCACTCCCTGAGCATTGCACAAGCCCAGGGGGGCTGCCCCCAAACTGCCGTAGGGGCTGGGCTAGCAGGGGTGGCCTCTGGCGCCGGCCTTCCCCGCACAAGTTCTGGCTCCTTTCAGTTCTGGGCATTTGGGAGGACTCCCGCACTGCTCCGTGCCTCAGTTCCTAGCTGTAAGACATGGCGGTGGCGAGGCCCTCCCTGGTGGGGCTAGCCTGGGGCGGGGTCAGGTGAGCACACGCAGGTGCAGAGTGATGCCAGAAAGTACTTCCCATGGGAAGTGCTGACTACTCCCACCTGGAGAGGCTGCCAGCAGGTCTCCTCCACCCGCCCTGCTCCTTTCCTCTGCGTCCCAGGCTCCAGCTCTGGTCTCCAGTTCCTTGGAACCCTTGGCTGGAGCGCCTGTGGCTTCAGGCCTGGCCCGGGGCCCTGAAACCTTTTCCCCTGGTGGGTGGCGCCATCTGTAGGGCGGTCCAGGACAAGCTCTGGGAGCGAGCCTATTTCCAGGCAGGAGGAAGCAGAGGACTCCAAGGCCACCTGCCGAGGAGCTCAGCCTCAAGGCCAAGGGTTCCACTGTGCCCGGTCCTGGGTGAGGGACGGCAATCTGGGTGCTGCATCTGCGGGAAGGGAGTTGCTTCTCTAATTCTCTCTAGATGTGGTGGCTCGGTTCCCTGCTTGGACTCGTTTCCTTTGTCACTCGGCTCCTCCCTTGGTCCCTCTGGGCATTCTCTCAGGGGCCGGATTGCCTATCTCCAGCCTCCTTGCTATAGGACCCCTGGTCCGAGCCCCTGTCTCCTTATCCTGGGTTCTCGTGCTTTCATCCTACCTGCCTCGCAGTAGCCACTGGACCTACTGGCCTGACTCAGTTCGTGCCTTTCTGAAGGAAAAGAAGAGTCCACCTTCTCTTCTAGGGAACTATCCCGAGAACCCCAGGACTGTTTCATCACCCACGTCACCATGTTCCCTCCTGCTCCGTCCTAGCACCTTTCCCTCTTGTCCTCTCCTCTGCGGAGCTGGCAAATATCTGGTTCCCCTCCAACTAACCCTGCCTGAGAATGTCATCTTCCCGGTCCACTCCTAACAGGCTCTGCATAGAATTTCCAATCCCCTGGCGCCCTGAGTTGGTCTGTTCCCCGCTCCCTGATTAGAGGAGCTCAAATTGCCCGAGGGCTAAGAATAGCATCTTCATCAGTGCCTAAACAACCTGGCAGACAGCACCCCCTACTCCCCCTGCCCAGTGTGCCTGGGGACATGTCTCCTAGCCCTCTCCTCCTCACGAATCCTTGGAGGCTGGAGAGCTATCTGGGGACCCCTTACGGCCAGCCCCTACGCCCCACTTCCCCTTGGAACATCGCCCTCCTTGTGAAAGGAGGAATAACGAAGTAGGGACACGTGATCAAGAGAGCTCATCACCACCACTCTGGGGAGCTTAAAGCCTACAGACCCTGGGCCCGAGCCCGGGCACACTGAGCGGGAAGGCGTGCTAACGAGGCCCTCAGGAGACCCTGAGGTGACTGGTTCTGTCCCTGGCCATCACATGCCACGATGTCAAGTGACTTCCGCATGTTTGCCTTCAACTAAAGGATGCCCAGGGATTGGGAAAGTGACCAGGGCCATCACTGAAGGCAAAGGAAGGCCGGCTCCATGTTCAAATGCCCCCACGATATATCCCCATAGGGTTGAAGCCACCAAGTATGTTTCTCTCATGCAGAGAAACCTGCAGAGGGTTTATTCGCAGCGATAGTCACGTGGCACTTAGGAGGCTGGTCCTCAATGTTGGGATACATTATGGATCTCTCATTTGTATTCCTGTTGAGCTCCCGTATTAGCTAACTGTTTATGTCCTCCTAATATCTGCACTGACCTTATAATCGGCCACTTTGGACCTGGAAACTCCTAATCACCCTTTAAAACTCAACATGGACATAACCATCCCCAGGAAGTCTTCCCTGAGCTGCTATTCTTTCCATGCAAGTAGTTGTTTCCTCCTCTTTATATCCTGAAAAGCTTCTTCTTGCCATGGACATCCTCCTTTGTCTTGCCATGCATTTAGTTTGTCTGTCTATCTCCCCTGTAGACCAGGGCAGCGATCCTGTCTAATTGTCTTTGTATCTCCTGAGTCTAGCACAGCCTCTGGTATACAGTAGGTGCTCAGAAAATGCTCATTGAATAGATGAGCGCAATGTGAGTCTTCCCACCTAGAATGCAGACTTCTTGAGCCTAGGGACCATACATCGTCTACAACCGGCATGAATCTCAGTACAAAGGGGCACACGTCCTTCTGTGCAATAAAGGACAAGTCGCGGGGCGCCTGGGTGGCACAGCGGTTAGGCGTCTGCCTTCGGCTCAGGGCGTGATCCCAGCATTATGGGATCGAGCCCCACATCAGGCTCTTCAGCTATGAGCCTGCTTCTTCCTCTCCCACTCCCCCTGCTTGTGTTCCCTTCCTCTCTGGCTGTCTCTATCTCTGTCAAATAAATAAATAAAATCTTTTAAAAAAATTAAAAAAAAAATAAAGGACAAGTCGCTTCTCTGGTTCTGCCCCCAAACTCATCTGTACTCAGTGAAAATCTCAACACTCTCACTACCAACTCAGGGCAAATGTAGTCACTCTTCTCTGTGTTCGAACCTCTGTAAGCACGCCCATACGGTGGTATTTATCCCCCCAGATTGCAACCATTTGTTTACATATTTGTCTCTCCCATTCGGAGGGAGGCTCCTTGGGGACTGAGTGTGTTTTCCATCCTCCTTTATTCCCCATCCCAGCACCTAGCAGGGGGTCGGTATGATCTGGGTGCTCAGCGCCAACATATGGAGTGTATCACCACCGTGATGGGGGCTGTGGCTGGGGGACAAACAGTGGCTTCCAGCTCAACGGAGACCCTGACATGGGACTGAAGTGGTTCTGGAGCCCCATCAAACGACCTTGCTAAGAGCCACTGGCCACTTGCTGAGGGCAGTAAAGTACTAGGGCAGTTTAGAAAGATGGTCAGTGCTCGATTTGGCTCCCCATAGCCTCCTCCTGTCCCTGTCCCTGAGCCCCCAGGAGTACCCGATCCATCAATCTTTATAGCTGCCACTGCCTGGATCAGTGACTTTGTGGAGGTCATGGTAACATGTGGGCCATAGGCTCAGGTTTTCTAACCCAGAGGATTAACGGAACATCTCTTCGTCCTTATTTCCTCTGAACCATCTCTTCCTCGATGTTAACCAGGTACCCACTATGTCTAAGTCCCTGTTCTAGGTGCTGAAAGCACCTTTATGGGAAGGGAGCTTGAGTGGTCAGTGGCTATGAAAGTCACAGGAAGGTTGGCAGGGAGAAGATCGGGAAGGGGTTGGACCAGCAAAGCAAGACCAGGAACGATAAATCACAGAGGCCAGGAAAATAGTTTCGACACCTCAGGGCAGCCCAAAGCTCTCTATGGGGCCTGCTCCCCAGTACGTGGGGTGGGCAGGAAGCCCTTCCTAGGAGCTGGCAGGGACGGAGTCCCATGTTCTGCCCTGGACATTGCTGGTGTGAGCTGGCCCAGACAGCATCTGGCCTGGTGCTGGGCTCCGTCCTCAACACCTTGCTTTAGGGTAATCATTTTAATAAATACGAATCGTGGGACTCTTGCCTGCGAATGAGACTGAAGCCAGATCCCTAATCCAGCCAGAGGGGAGTGCAGCTGTGCCGGGTTAATTACGCGCACGCCAAGCATATGGCAACGCACCTCCAGACCAGCAGGCGGAGAGCGCTCTCCGGGACGCAATTAGCTCCTGTGCATGCATAAAAAATGAGCCAGCACCTCCAAAAGAAAAATAAAATTGCTGAAGTCATAACCTCAAACCAGCATAATTACAATCACGGAGTCGCGCCACTTAGGGTTCAGCAACGTTTACTCATCTGCTCCCAGGCAGGTGGGCTTGCGAGCGGGGTGGCGGGGGTGGGGGGCCTTCCCGCCTTTGTCCCAGCAGCACTTGCGCCAATGCCCCAGTAGCCTGGGGCAGCACGCTGCTTAACCCCAGCCCTCGGAGGGGGGGCGGGGTTCGATGAGTAAAACAGTATTCTTAGAATAATAGTAACAGCATGAATGCGCTGAGTCTGGCACTTGATTCATATTCTCGGCGCATCCTGGAGCAATGCTGTGAGGTGGGTAATAATGTTAACCCCACTTTGCAGGTGGGGAAATTGAGGCCTTGGAAGGGAAATCAGTTGGGCCCGACCAGCCTTGTGCTTCCCATGACGCGGGTGGACTTGGAAATGGCCCGACCAGGGTTTGAAGCCCAGCATCGGCATCTTCGGCACGACACTTCATCTTTTTGAGTCATTTTATCTTTCCTCTCTGGGAAAGTGTGATAATAGAACTTACTTCAGGGTTGTTCTGATGTGGGGATGAAAAGAAATCATGTGTGTGAATGGGGCGGGCAGGGAGCAGACCCTCGGTCAAAGGTCTGGTGGGCAGAAAGGCAGAGTGGTCAGGAAGCCGACTGCGAGAATTGGAGCCAGGGGTGGTCAGAGCTCCTCTCAGCTTCTCCCCATCCCACCCTCAATGTCTGCACATCTCTGCTCCAAGGGCATCTTGTCAGGGGCCTTCTCCGGACCACCCTCCTTTGAATTTCAACTCCCGCCTGATGCTCTGCTATTTCTCAGAATAACACTCACCCCTTTCAACGGACTACACGTTAGACTTGGTCTTTGCCCATCTCCCTCCCCTGGCTCCCCATGAGAGTGGCGGTTCCATGGGGGAGGATGCTTATCTCTTTTGTTCACTATTTTACCAATAACAGTGCCCGCGCCTATTAGGTGCTCAATAAAGACTTGATGAATGAGTAAACAAATGACTAGCCTCAGTAAACCTCAGGAGCCTCGTCTGTAAAATGACTACACTCTTGGGTTTTTGCAAGGATTATGTGACAGACCTTCTAGGGTGCTTAATGCAGAGACTGACATTTGGTACCCACTCCAAACATGATGGTTATGAGACAGGAGCCTTCGCTTGTTTGCCACTTATCATATAACCCACGGCTCAGGAGAGTGACTGGTAAAACGTAAGATGCTCGTTAAACATTCGCTGAGTGGATTCGTGTTTGAAGGCTCTTGGAGTCTGAAAAGGTATAGGAGGAGGTCTGTTGGAACAGGAGGCCCTCGGATGTTCTCTACACTAAAGGACAGCTTATGGCTCTCAGAAGGTCATCGCTGACTATGTGGTTATCACTGAGAGCGTGGCACTCGCCGGAGAGCACCAGGCAGCTGACTCTTTAAGAACCTTGTTGGCTGGGAGTAGAGTTGCCAGATAAAATACAGGAAGCCCAGTTAAATTTGAATTTTAGATACACATGATTCATTTTTTAGTACAGGTGTGTCCCATGCCACTTCGGGACACACGTATACTAAAAAACCATTATTCGTTGTCCTGAATTTTTACTTGCTAAATCTGGCCTCCCTAGCCAGGAGATGGGTTTTCAAGGCACTCGGAGATGATGGAGACACGAAGAAGATGCCCTTGGCCATGAGCATATCTCCTCCTTGGCCGTGGTGCTTAGGTAAGGGCTTTGGTGAGCTCAGAGGCAGAGAGACAGTCAGGAGAACGGAGCAGAGAAGCATGGAAAGGGTGAGACCCTGACTTCTGCTATTGGGCAGAGACTGGCTCTCTGGGGACCAGGTATAAAAGGGTGAAAATACAAGTATCCCCCTTGTGACAGACATCCCTGCTGTTAGTTGCCACTGGCTACTAAAATGCCTTCCCTGTTTGCAAATGCCATCATCTATTAATGTCAGGGGATGTGTTAACTCCACTGCAGAGGTCAGGAATGAAGGCCCGGAGTCACCAAAAGCATGGCCTGGGTGACCCAGCTGGTTTGCTGCTAAGCTGGGACTTGGTGCTGGCTTCCTGGTGCTGGACTCATGTTTGCAAGGAGTGAAGGTAGGCCACGTTGCCTAGTCTGTGCCATGGGTGAACTCTGAAGAGCCCGGGAATTCCACCAATATTTCACGGGGACCCGTTGCGTTCCCAGCACTGTGTCATGGGCAGAGCTGGGTGCTCGTAGCTCTGTGGCATGGTCAGCCCTGCAGCCTGGGTGCCCATCCCACTGGGCCCAGTCTCATGCTGGCCTAGCAGGCTGCCTCTCATCATGTCTGGGGGCCATTGTGTCTGTGAAGCTGAGGTCCTCAGGGGGACATCAAGCTGAGGTTCCCGTAAGGGCCCCATGGGGGACGTCAGGCTGAGGTCAAACCCAGACCTATATCTCAGAAGCAGAGACACAGCCCCCCTCTGAGCTGTGGGAGCAAGACCACTGCCCCCCCGCCCCCCGTTCTGGGCCTCCAAGGCCTAGGCTGATCCTCCATCCTCCAGGGCCCCAGGATGTCCAGGGGGGCAGCCTCTGGGCCTCCCCAGTCCACTCCATCCCTTTCCTCGGGGCAAGCCCTCCCGTCTCTCTCCTGAGTGTGAGTCCTTGATGCCCGTTATCCAAAAGCCACCTCATGCCAACGTACCCTCTGAGGGTCAGAGAGGCATGTTCCAGCAAGTGAGACCCAGGGGTGACTCTAATCACCAGCCTATAATTACTTTTCACACCTCAGCTGCATCTTGACGGTCCTCTTTGAGCTAGGAGTCTGTGTCCCATGCTAATGACCACATGCCAGGAAGGCGTGGGAGGGCCGGGGAGGGAACACACAGCAGCAAGGTGGCTGCTGGGACCTTCTTCCAGACTGCTGGAATTTGGGGAAGCTCTGAGGTACGTATCTTTGTGGAATGGGCCCAACTTGGCGTCCTTCTCTCCATCTGGGTCTGCGAAGACCATACGTCTCACTTTAGACCTTTTCCATTACTTCCTTCCCCACCTCCTACCGTTGACAGATGGCACACTCAGATGGGGGAACCCCGAAAGCTGATAAAGAACCTCTCTAGAGAGGCCTGGGGAGGGTCGACCAAAACTGAGAGGGGTAGCGCAGTAGGCCGGGGCTGGAACAGCAGACTGTCTCCCACGATCGGCTAGCGGGATGGGGGGAGGGCAAGGCACCAAAACCAGGGCAAGAGAATCATGTGAAAGGGCCCCCTTGAGAGAAGCCCTGGCCTTCAGGCGTGGGACGGAGCCAGTCCAGGTGACTCGCAGGGAGTAGCCTAGGGGACAGCTCTGCTTTACTGTCCTTCCTCCCTGCCAAGAGCTCCTGCCAAGCCTCCCATCCACAAAGTCAGCCCGAAGCGGAGAAGAGCAGGTGGGGGCCGGCCAGCCGGGGGAGCCCTTCCTGATGAGTAGCTCTCTGCCTCCCTCAGGACCAGGGCAGGGCGGGGGGGCGGATGGCATTTCCATCCTCCACGTGGTTTTCTATGAGGGCACTTGTGTGGTGTGGGTAGATGTTTTCAGAAGTTTCAGAAGAAGGAACACACAATGTGGTCTCAGAAGTCTCAGGACCTTGAACTGCATGTGTGACCTTGATAGAGTCCCTTACCTCTTGGCGATGGCGTTCTTATCTGTGAAGGGTAACACCGACCACGCAGGTGCACTGTGAGGATTACACAGGATAATGTGAGGGGAAGCTCTCAGCACCTGTGTGCATATGGTAGGTGTGCAATAAGCATGCCTGGAATCCAAATGTCAGAGGAAGATGGCCTGGTGACCTGCGCTTCCCTCCAAACCCGGGCCTCCTGCCTGCTGTCTCCGTCTTTCCCAGCTTCCCTCCGGCCAGGCCCCCTCGCACGTGTGGATCTTGAGTGTCTGCCCAGCTTGGGGTCCGCTCCAGGAAGCGGCTGCCAGCCCCACCTGCCAGTGTCCACAGCTCCTGGCCAGCACGGAGCACGTCCCAGCCTTGGCTCCATGCCCCCAAGTGGCTGTATGGTACTGCTGGGCACCAAGGTGAAGGACGGAGTTGGGGCCAGGCTGGGGCCGAGGAGGGAGGGGGCGACCCACCTGCAGGGTCCCTGGCACCCTGGGCCAGCCGCTAAGCAGGGCAGGGGGGAGGGCCCTTCCCGCCCTGGGAGAAACCAGCAGCTGCCTGTCTACCTCGTTAACTGGAGCACAATTAAAGCACTTAGGAGTCTGCAAACGAAAAGCTCATGTTTATTCATGCACCTTTCACGCACTGTCTTTCTGCGTGGGTCACAGTCCCCTGGGCGCTTTGTGGCCACTCCCCATTCTTTAACTTTCTCTGCCTTCCTCTGGTCCCTGGGCGCGCACACTGCGCCTTCTCCCATCGACTCATTTACAAGTCGTACATGAACATCTGTATAATGTCTTACAGTTTACAAAGCGCTGTGCACATCCATTACTCCGTGTAAGCCTCCCAGCAGCCCCGCACAGTTTCTGCTATTACCATCATCCCATTTTACAGATGCTGCGCTCGGAAGGGGGCTGCACGCTAGGCACCTGGGGGGGTAGGGGGGCAGGGAGGCCAGGCATCTGCAGGCTCAGCCCCGCACCATTCTTCCCCCGCTGGCTGGGTGCGTGGGGCCGGTTCTGCTGACCCAGGCGTAGGGACAGAGACGAAGTGTCCCTGTGAATGCGTCTGGGTGAGCTGTCGTCCTCCTCCTCTCCTGGCTCAGCTCCTTTTGCCAGCAGCACAGCAGAGAGAAGTAAATACCCATCACTTATGGGGGAGGGGAGGGTTGCTGGCAACCCTTGGTGGGCGGAACAGTGTGGTGCTGTCGCTGCCTCAGCAAACCTGGGCCTCTGACAAGTGCCATGCTTGGCCAGGGGCTCCAGGCTCCACCAGGTGCCTTCTCTGCTCTGCTCCACTGCGGGCACCCGGAGCACTTCCAGGCATGCCCCTTCCTCAGTGCAAGGGCCCCCCAACTACAGGGGAGCTCACCTGTCCCTACGTGCCTTATCTGGGAGGCTCTCTCTGGCCACCTGTCCCCAAACCCCCTCTGTGACTCTCCATCTTCTTGGACGATTTTTCTTAATAGCACATTATCATGCCCACAACCTAAGATTTTCATGTCTTTACTGTCTGTCCCTCCCATGGGAATACAAGTTTCACAAAGGAAGGGTAAGAAAGTAAATGTTTGCTAGCTGAGTGTATAATGAATGAATGAATTATACCGGGGCTTTGAGAAAGTTCCATTCGTATTTTTGAGCACCTACTATGCACACACACTTTTGCTTGGGCTCTTTAAAAAAAAAATCTTTTCATCCTTCCAATGATGCCGGGCGATAGCTTTTGAAAACCCCTTTTGGAGATAAGAAAATAATGCTCAGAAGAGTTACATGCCTCACTCAAGGTCACACGCTGGCCGCCATGTACCTCATTATACAGAAAGGCACCATCGAACACATGGCTGCCTGAGTTGATGAACTGAGAGTCATGCCTCCTTCATCGCCTCACCCCTCCTCACCCCACAACACACATGGAAACCACCATCAAGTCTTGTCACCTCCAGCACTAGAATATTCTTTTTTTTTTTTTAAGAGAGATTTTATTTATTTATTTGACAGAGACAGAGACAGCCAGCGAGAGAGGGAACAAAGCAGGGGGAGTGGGAGAGGAAGAAGCAGGCTCATAGCAGAGGAGCCTGATGTGGGGCTCGATCCCATAACGCCGGGATCACGCCCTGAGCCGAAGGCAGACGCCTAACCGCTGTGCCACCCAGGCGCCCCACACCACTAGAATATTCTTGACTCCATCCAATCCCTTCTCCCTTGCCATTTTCCTAGGCCAACCCACTACCAGCTCTCAGGGGCCACCTTAGCTTTGACCCTTCGGGGTCTCAGTTTTCTTTTCTGCAAAATGGGGGCAAGTTCAACCAACCCGGGGCTGAAGTGCCTCCAAAGGTCCATCCATTAGGGCGACTAACTATCCTGGTTTGCAGGGCTGCGTTATGATTTCTGTGGGCCCTTTGCCTCCATGGTCTTCTCTCTCCATTAAAAAAAAAAATCAAGAATTATACTTTACCACTGCATTAGTATAAAGACAAACATAATCCACCCTGGATTTATTATTATATATTCATTATTATCATATTCATTGTTTTCTTCTGATTTAAAAAAATTAGAATGAAAACATGTTCGTGGGCTCCTAAAAGTATTGTGGGTCCCAAGCACTGTGTTTATTGTGCCTGATGGCTTGGCTGCTTCTGTTGGCTTTAGCGCCGGGACTCCTACATCCCGGAACACCCCTCAGTCCTGTGCAAAGGGGGACAGTTGGTCACTCTACTACAAGGCCTCCCTTGACCCCATTCCCCACTGCCTCTCTGACCTCGATGCCTGCTCCCTTCCCCTGGCTAGTTCTGCTTGAGACACACTGGCTCCCTGGCTGGCCCTTCACCCAACTGGGCACCCTCCTGCCTCAGGGGCCACGCCCTCTCGAAACACTTGGCTAACTTCATTCAGATCTTTGCCCAGATGTTATCTTGTCGGCGCGGGCTCCTGTGACCACCAGCACAATGCTGGTCTCCCTTCCTCCCTGCTGCTCATGTCCAGGTCCTTCTCCACAGCAGCCAGAGTGACTTTCCGACAAAACCAAACTGAGCAGGTCTGTCCCCTGCTTACCAATGCTTCTTGGCTCTCGCGGCTTTTAGAGGACCCCAAGTCCCTAACGTGCCCCACGAGGCCTTGCTGAGCTGAGGCCACAGAGGAGGCTTCTGCTGAGACATTCTGTGGCAGCTCCCCCGCTGATTTTCGAAGCCCCTCACCTCCCAAGGCCCTCCCCTGCAGAGCCTGCACTGATCACCTTGTGAGAAGCTCTCCGGGGGTGGCCGAGCCTCGGCGTTACCTCATCTAAGAAGAGCAGAGACCTCAGGGTGCCGGGGGAAGGCTGGGGCCTGGTGCTGACAGGAAGGACGTGGATGGAGGGCATGACCTCATCCACGAGGCCCTGTGAGTTCGGGGTTTATTCTCTCCCTGGACCCAGCTGGAACCTCTGGGGAGACCCTGAGGACACGGGGCCCCACCTGGCAAGGGAAGCAGTGCCAGGGAAGCAGTGTCAGGATTTTGCTCGGAAATATTTGCCTTCTTTTACCTCTGGGTTATTGTTCGAGGCCAAGCAGTGCTTTCCAGAAGCCACAGAATAGAGAATTCACAGGAGCCTACCGTAAGGAAGTACTGCTTTATGCCGACCCTACATCTCGCATGCTAGGATGTCACAGCCTCAGTGGGAATGGAGAGCCAGGAGATCACCCCACCTCACCTTGGAGCCCTTTGTTTCCAAAGCTGGGCCATACTGATGCGATAAAAATGCATAACTATCAAGTCTTTCTCATGGGCCAACTGCTGTCCTTAGCAAAAGTATTTATGCCCCACAACAGCCTTGGGAGGCCTGTACTGTTTAATGAAATGCTCCTACTCCCTGGCCCTTCGATTCCATGGTGGCAGGAGGTGTGGGGGAACTCCTTCCCCACCCCTAGCCCCGTCTGGGGAGGAAGCCTCTGCATTCTCCAGGAAAGCCCCCCCCCCCAGACGGTCCTGAGGAGCCGTCCTTGAGGCTTTCCCGCTAGAGCGACAGCAGGAGTTGACCCAAGTTCCACCTCTTACGTACTCCCAACAGCAGGTTCTCTGGACGGCACCTGGGATACGGAGGGCACTTAAAATAGATTTGGGGAAGAAATAAACGTATCGAGCGTCTACTTAGTGCCAGTGCTCTCAAATATAATTTGCACACATTGTCTCATTTAAGCCACACAGAAACCTTCAGAGGTCGCTATTGTGAATTCTATTTAAGCGAGGAAGAAATAGCAGCTCAGAGAAAATAAGTAGCTTAGGCAAGGCCACACGACTAATAAATGCTGAAGCTGGGATTTGTCCCCCGGTCTGTCTGATGGGCTTCTAACGGCTTAGGTGCTTGATTAATACCTGTTAGGCGGCTAATGAAAGCCGCGGCCAGCTCCACCGGGGACAGGAACAGCAACACAGCATGTGCAGCCCCTTGGGAGAGGAACGTGGAGCACAGCTAGGCCTCTCGGGTGTCCCACCCCCACCTCCCCAGCTCAGGATTTAGCCCTATTCGCGCTGCTAATGGATGACCCACGCTCCAAAGCTCCCTCCAGCCCTACCCATCCTTGAGTGTAGCTGCGAAATCATAGTGACAGATGCAGTTTAGTTCCCAGGATGAGCCTGTGATTATGTCTGTCTCAGCAGGGAGGTGACCCCTTCTCTGTCCTTGCCCTACGACAAACGAACTCTCCTTCCTCATTCAGGTAGCAAGCTCTAAAATGCCACCTCTTCCATCAAGCCTTCCTGGATTGATTGGGTGTCGGCTGTCAGCCCGTCCAGAGAAAGCTCTGGGCCCAGATCTCGGCCAGTGTCTGTCTCTGACTTCTTGGATTATTGATGGGACATCTCTGGGAAGGTTTAGGCCCCCGCCAGGGAGTTTCCCTTTTGTTCCTGGAGGGAGTCCTCTCTCAAGCAGGAGCTGTCTGGCAGAGCCTGTCTCACCATGTCCCATTTCCAAAGGGGCTCACATGAGGAACCCACCAGCTCTTAGAAGGTGGCTAGTTGAGGGTGCCTCTTGAAAAGCCAAGGGGCAAAAGTGGGGGAAGAAGGGGAGAGCAAAAATGAGAGTGGGGATGAGAGGGGGCAGGGGAGAAAGGAAGTAGATGGCACAGAGGCACAGATAACAATTCTGGGGAAAACTTCCTTTAAAAAGAGAAAGGGAGCATTTCCTAGGGGAGACTCTGCTGAGGGTCTGGGACAAACCCCCCAAAACACGAGCCTACACCTGGGTTCCAATGAAGACATGATCTAACTTCAAGCTCAGAGATTTCGGCACATGGAGGCACTCGATGTTCAGATTTGGGGATCCTTCCAGACTTTGGCTGTGCAAACCCCTTCTTTCCCCCTCCCTCAGCAATCTCAGGAACATGGGATAGTAAGGTTACTGAGATCACTTGAAAAGCCTTCTCATTTTACAGAAAAGAAAACTGAGGCCCTAAGACCTGCGGCAGGCCCGCAGCAGGACCGTCCTTGCAGGCTGAAGGCGGCTCGCTCCTCCTGGGCCGCTGGGGATGGGACAGAACGGTCCTCCTGTTCCTCCCCTGTCCTCTCCTTCCCCACCTCCTGAGGCAGCATTTCCAGGCTGGCAGAGCAGGGGTGGGGTGCAGGGAGGACTCTGCAGGGAAGAGGGGCCTGCAGAGCTGGGGCAGACACCAGTGACAAGAGCAATTTATTTCCCAGGCACAGATTAGACGGCAACTGAGAAATTCTCCCTCTGCCATCCATCAGCTGCCCGCCTCCGGCAGCCTCCACGGGGTCAAGAAATTTGTCTTGACTGCACTGCTCCGCCACTTTCTTTGGGCTCCTGTGGCTCATGTCGTATGAGCGACCCCCAGACCAGCTGAAGGAATCAAACCCAAAGATTGTTTACGTAGCTGGCACCTTGGGAATCGCCCCGCCTGCTCTCACCCTGGGCTGCAGCCTCCCCCAAGACGATGATACATTTCCTTGTGGCCTGCGGGGAGCACTGCTCTGGCTGGGAAGGGGGCGGCCCCTGGAGACTCTTCTGGGTGGCTGGGACCACTGGGATTTTGCCAGCCTGCCTGAACAAATGGGTATTGGCTGGAAGCAGTATTAGCTGAAGGGGTTGGCAACCTTTCCATAAAGGGCCAGAGAGTAAATATTTTAGTTTCGCAGGCAATAGGCCTCTGTCACCACCGCTCAGCTCTGCCACTGTGGTCCAGGGGTAGCCACAGACAGTGCACATAGGAATGAGTAGCCACTCCCCAATACAACTTTATTCAGAAGAAACGGGTGACTGGCCCATGGGTTGAATGCTCGTGCCCCAAACCCTCCCACCTTCTTAAGATTTATCAATTAAGGGGCACCTGGGGGGCTCCGTCGGTTAGGTGTCCGACTCCTGGTTTCAGCTGAGGTCACGATCGTCATGGTCGTGGGATCAAGCCTGAGCTGGGCTCTGCGTTCAGTGTGGAGTCTACTTGAGACTCTTTCACCCTCCCTCTCATTCCCCCTCTGCTCATGCTTACTCTCTCTCTCTCTCTGTCTCTCTCAAATAAATAAATAAAATCTTTAAAAAAAAGATTTATCAATTAATAATGATAATGACAAGTTTTGCAATGAGAAACTGTGAGCCTAGCAATGGGGCCATTGGAGTTTACCCTAAATTCTCGTATCGTGAGCCTGCAAATTGTATCACCAAGTCTCAGAAACCAAGGGATCTGCTCTTCCCTGGATCTGGGGCTATTATGTCTCACAACATCCTTCATCAGTGTTGGACAGAACTGTGTGGGAGCTCAGAGAATACTCTCTGATGTCATAATACTTGGGTTCAATCCTTACTCTATTACAGTTTACAAGCCGAATGACCTCAGCCTCACTTGTCTCAGCTCCCGCATCTGTAAAATGGGGACAACAGTGGAGCACCCTCACAGAGTCACTGTGAAGCTGAATGAGTTGTTACAGGGGAAGGGCATGGAAGAGTGCCCAGCTTATGGTTAGTCCTCACAGGTAGCTGTTGCCAGGCCTTAGTTAACTCTCACTGAACACTAACCAGGGGTTGGCTGGCCTTGGGTGACACGAGAGGTTAAGGTGTGTGGACACTGTTCCCTCCAGATGGGCAGTAGGTGACTGTCCCCTTCCAGGCGCATTGGCATTGGGCCTTTGGGATTTCTCTTTTGCCTTTGCCTATTTTGATTAGAATTATGGCAAAGAGAAGAATGAAGAGGAAGGCTATGGAAACTACATTTATTGAGTTGCTATAATGGACTGGGAAGGGCTAAACACCTTGCCTAGGTTATTTCATAAAATGTACACAACTTTGCAAGGTAGGCATCACTATCCTCATTTTATAGACAAAGAAAATTAAGTCTCAGAAAGGTGACGTGACATGTTCAAGGTCACTCAAACTGCCTAATTACAAGTTCATTCTTTCATTAGATATCTCTTTTTTATCAATTACGGGTCAGACCCTGCCTATCCTGTGTTTGGAAAACAGAGAGAGATAAAACCAGCTCATGGTCCAAATGGAGGAAATGAGAATTTAAATCAGTCATTAAGGTGGGAATACAAAGGCAAACTTGGGGAAGCAGGATGTTTTCATCAAGGAAGAGACACTCAAGCTGAGTCTTGAAAGATGAACGGGAGCCTACCGGGAGGACTGAGGGGGAAGGGCGTTCCAAGGAGAAGTGACATCACATGCAAACAGATGGAGGTATTAAATGCCATCATGCTTCAAGAACAGCCATTCATTTGCTCTGGAGGGTTGCGAGGGCAAGTAGTAGGCAATGAGGTTGGAGAGGCAGGTCGCAGGGGCTCAGGGAGGCCCTGGCAGGTCACGGTGGAGAGCTTGACCTTGATTCTGCATGCAATGGGGAGACATTTAAAGGGTTTTAAGCAGGGCAGCAACAGTATCAAATCGTGTGTTAGAAATAAAAAATGAAGGGTGGGTTGGAAGGTGAGTGAGGCAGGAAACAGGGAGATAATCTGAAAGACAACTGAAATAATCCAGGGGCAAAATGATGAGCCGTGTCGCTAAAAAATGGGAGTGGGGGTGGGGAGGAGGGGACGGGTCTGAGAGTTATTGGAGAGGTAGGCATGGTTGGACTTGATGACTAGAATTACGGGTGGGGGGAGGAAAGAAAGGAGTCTAGGGTGACTTGGAGCCTTGGGTGATGAGGTGAAATCTTGACTGACGTGGGGATGGAAGAGGAGGAGTAGGGCTCTACAAAACAAGTTCTTTGTTGGACGCGCTGAGAATGGCTAGTGTGTGGTCAGATGTGGTGCAGCAGGGGCGCGTGGGTGGCTCAGTCGTTAAGCATCTGCCTTCGGCTCAGGTCATGATCCCAGGGTCCTGGGATCGAGCCCTGCATCGGGCTCTCTGCTCGGCGGGAAGCCTGCTTCTCCCTCTCCCATTCCCTCTGCTTGTGTTCCCTCTCTTGCTGTCTCTCTCTCTCTGTCAAATAAATAAATAAATAAATAAATCTTTTTTTTTTTTTTTTAAGACGTGGTAGAGCATGTGGGTGTCCGGATGGCTAGGACTGGGGAGAAAAAGGACATACATCCTCTTCTCAATCCCATGTGGGACTCAGTGATAAGAGCTGAGAAACAGTACACTCATCAGGCCTAGATAACCACCTTTGGGGGAAAAGTGGAGTGCACCCCAAGGTTTCTGTCTTGGGGTAGCCTCTACCTTCTACTCTGGGAAAGGATCTTGGAGTGGGGGAATCTACAGGTGGGAATCCTTCTTTCTTTTCTTTTCTTTTTTTAAAGGATTTATTTATTTTGGGGGGGAGGGGCAGAGGAAGAGGGAGAGAGAGAATCCCAAGCAGACTCCCTGTTGAACACAGAGCCCGAAGCAGGGCTTGATCTCAAGACCCTGAGATCATGACCTGAGCTGAAATCGAGAGTTGGACACTTAACTGACTGAGCCACCCGGGTGCTCCAGAATCCTCCTTTCTTAAGAACACAGTTGGGTGTGGACCACCTTCATTTCTTCTTTTCATTTCTTTTTCACTTCTTTTGTGTTTCAGTAAAGTAAAAATTCTGATGGTCATGCTAGGACACATGGCTCTTTAAGGACTAAATAAAGATGAACAAATGGAGAGCTTCCTTGTACCCACCCAGTCTTCCTTTCGAGTAGCCTGAAAACATTTGTCTAATGTTCCCTATTCCCTCCAGACCCCAATCATTCCATAGCTGCTGCTGCATTTGCCTCCATGCCATGGGGACAGTTCCTGGTACCATGGAAGTTGTCTCAGGTGGAACTCCTGACTCAGCAAGGTCAAACAGCTCCGCGGACTTTGCCCTCCAAATGACTCACTGCAGTCCTCAAGCCCTGACCACAGAGAAGGGAGGAAGGGCAAGGATTTTGCAAGGAGTCATAGGATAGTGTGCGTGTTTGTGGGAGTGGACAGGAGGGAGGGGGGAAGGAAAGGGAAGGGAAGGCAGAGAGAGACACAGGAGACAAATATGGTCAGAGAGAACGCTCACATACAACAAAAGAGCGATGTGAAACTGAAGACAGATAAGGGGTGGTAGAAATAGGAGAAAATAGGAAACAAGAAATAGGAGAAATAGGAGACAGATACAGGGTGGTGGCTGTGGTCTATCAGAGACAGCCTGAACGCAACAATTCATCTCGGGCTGAAAGTGTCCTTGGCCATGGTGCTGAACTGCGAGGCGCTATGAGGTAGAGGCCGGTGGACCACGCTATGACTTTAAGCTGTTCTATTCACCAGGTTCCTGACTATAGTTGCCGAGTTCCCACTGTGTGCCAGATCCTCTGCCACTTGCCTTCACATAATTACCTCATTTAATCATACACTAACTTCCTGACACAATTATTCAAAGAACTGTCAATGCTTTACCTTCAGTTACTCAAACCAAACCAGGAATGGGTACTGCCTGAAGCTATCTTACTTTGTTCTAAGAACTTTTTAAAAAATGCAAGAAAGGAGGGGAGGGAACTGGTCTCTGGTTACATAGAAACGATGACCAAAGGAGTCAGGGCTACAAAGAGTGAGCCAGCATGGATTTCGTTAGGGATGCATTCCACTAGGACATTGGATGTCTCTGCGAACAGGGACAGGGTCCTGAGGCATTTAAGTGTTCCCATAAATTAGTATCTTTAAAATATCATAGAAATGATGTATCTAAAAGAGAATCCTTCATAATAGAGATTCTAACAGTTCTAACCCAATGCACTTATGCTGCTATTATTTGACACTTTTTCCCAGTTTCCTAAAAAAACCACTTATTTATATGTTTTTCAATTGTAAAAAATTCTTTATTTTGAGGGTGCAAGTTATTTTTGAAATATGATATTTTTAACCATTTTATTTTTATTTTTAAAATTCTTTTAAAAGCAGTTTTAGTTCCATAGCAAAACTGAGAGAATACCATTTTATTTTTCTGTGCTGTTTCTCTGATTTCTTTTTTTCTTAAAATGCACACACACACACACACACACACACACACACTGTAACTGAGAAGCTGAGCAGTGCTATTCTGGGTCAAAACCAAGGTGTGACTCTAATGTATTAAGGCTGACTTTCCTATTTAATTCTTAAATCTGCTCTAATGGCCATTTCCAGAAGGCATTCTACAACCAATCAGCAGCGCCGACACCACTGAATTAAGTACGCAGCATCCCAAGGAAGCCCGTTGAAGGGCACCGCAATCTTTTAAATGCACATCATGGAAAGATTCCTAGGTGTACTTATTAAAAAAAAAAATTGACTGCTTTAAAGTCCTAGCTTTGCCACTTACTCACCTGTATGACCTTGGATAAGTTACCTAACTTCTCTGTGCTCTACGTCCCTGTTCCTTCATCCGGAGAAAGGGGAGAGTAACAGTGGCTAAGAAGTTGATATAAGTACGATGTGCCGAGAACGATGCCGGGTCCAGAGGAAGCATGCAGCCGATGGCTACTTTACACCGTCCTATCAAGCACCCTCTCGCCCTTCATCTTCTTGGCACACCTCCAGCTAGAAAATCTAGGGAGTTAAGCCATGTTAGATAGCTTGGTCCAGAGTCTGGCATCAGGCAGGTGTTCAATACATCTGTTGATCTGACTAGAACTAAATACAGCCCTTTTAGGAGCTGGAGGGCTTACATTAGGATTTACTAAAAACGGAAAACTCTTTTGGATAGATTTCTAAGATCAACATGTTTTGGATATTATCTGAATACGCAGAGCACCCCGATCTTACGTCATAACTGGGCAAGACCAAAACTGGAAGGGAAGCCTGCCTTAGGACCCTCTCTGAGCACCCCTTCTCCCACGGGAACATCTCTCACCACCATTTCCATGTGGGGGGGGGGACAGGAGGGCTGGGGTCTGCGCTCTCAAAAGCGTTGGATTAGAGAGTGGATCTTGCCAATGTGTTAGTTTTTGAGATGAATTCCCCCTATCCTGGGGGTAATATGCACTTCGGAGAGTAAAGAGCCTTAAAAACTCAAAACGATTTTCTGGTGAAGGCATTGCAAGCACCTTGATAAAAGTGTATCGGAGAATTTGAGATATTTTGTAAGGCACGCTGAAGAAAACACTTCTGAGCACAGTGAACATCCGAGCCCTGTGTAAGACACTGTGTCAGTGGGTGAGAGCACAGGCTATGGTGTCAGACCTTGGTTCCAATTCCGGCTCCAACTTCTACAAACTGCGTGACCTTGAGGAGACTGCTCACTGCTCTAAGCCAGGGAGCCTCATCGGCCAAACAGGGATCATCCCGGCATCCACCTCAGTGGGCTGGTACAAGGTAGCAGTGAACTAGGGCCTGCAAAGCACTTAGCAGAGTGCCTGGCCCATGAAACTCTCTCTAAGTGGTGACTATTATTATTTTAAGTGGCTGGCGATAACAATAGCTACCATTTATTGAGTGCTCCTTATATGCCAAACTTTCTGCTGAAGTACAGCCTGCAGGTTATTTTATTTAAACTCTGCAATACCATTTGAGCTACCGTTCCGTTATTAGAGTTGACGGGACTGAGGCCAGGGAATTCAGATGGTTTTATCCTAGAGTCATATAGATATGAAGTAGGGAGTCAGGATTTGAACCTGAGACATCTTGCCTGCAAAGCCCCGTGCTGATGCCCCTTCCATAAGCCACCCATTCTACCCGTGGGCCCTGTGACTCCAGACAGCAGCAGTACCAGACTAAAAATCAGAACGCTTCTTCCCCTCTTTCCTTTTCCTTGTTATAATATTTCCTCTCGAAAAGACTGCTTAACATTCATAAGCTTCTGAGTCTTTAAAGTGAGCTCCTGGGACACAGAAATATATAAGCTGCTAGAATTTTCCAACAGAAACTGAGCTCCAAGAGCCTCCAGCCCCAGCCTCCAGGCCCCTAGGAGTCCTAGGTGAGGGCTTCCTCCCAGCCTTCTTTCCAAGGGTTTGCACCAGCCTGAGCTCTCTTGTCTTGTCACTGTATTACGTCACCCCCTTGTATACTCCCAGTGAGCTGGGGCTATGGCCACATTACACACACGAGCCCACGTATGCTTCCAGGGATCTTGCAGTCCCTCTTCACAGATTGAAAACAGAAATAGAAGCTAATACTTAGAGTGAGCAAAGATCACTGAGTGGTCAAGAGGCAGAGATGGGACTAGAGCTTAAATTCTGCTAGGCCAAATCTTGTCCTGGACTGCTCCTAGATCTCTCCCATCCCTGTCTGTAATATGCACGATGGTCCCGGTGAGTGCCCATTTGTATCTGGGCAGCAAACAGGGAGCTTGATGCTCAAGGCTCCAAGTAAAGCATGGCCAATGTGCTCACTCAGGAAGGAAGGAATGAAACCAACCCCGTGAGAACCCACTCTGTCCCAAACCCCGTGGCAGGCAGTCTCATGTGCACCATTTCTTTTAACAACACTGCAAGGAGGTAGAATTAGCTTGTTTTTACGGATGAGGACATTGGAATTCTTAGAGATTAGCGTGGCTAATTAGTGGTGGCTCTGGGTTTGGAATTCCCATCTGATAAACTCTATACGATGTGTATGTGGGTGAACTGCCTCCCAAAAGAATGCAAACACACACACACACACACACACACACACACAGAGTCAGGTACTGACACAGACTGCATATAGAAAATCAATATCAAGGATAACTTTATCGTACATATTACTGGATGCGAAGGATAGTGATTAACTGAGATACGTATAGGCAGAATAATAATAGGTCAAATTTGTTGAGCACTTGCTATGTACCAAGCACTGCTCTAAGAACCTTCTAAGTGTTAGCTCATTTACATGTCACAAAGACCCTGTGAAGGAGGTATGATGGTTACTACCATTTAAAGATGAGAAAACCGAAGCACAGAGAAGGTAAGCCACTTGCCCAAGGTCGCAGAGCCTGCAAGCACTTGTGCCGGTGACTTATCTGCTGCTACAGCTCCATCCATCTTCTATTCTCTACTCTAAGCTGGACCCATGGCTTCCCTGGATAATGGGCTCTCTTCAGGTTTTGCTGAACACAGGCATTACAAGGAGATTGGAAAGCAGGAAGAAGGGAGGAGGGGCCTTTTTTCCTGTTTTTTTTCCTGTTTCTGTCAATGCAGCTCTAACAGTAGCTCTCGGCTCCAGCCACTAACTCTCCCAGAACCAGCCTCTATGCACCCCTGAGGACCAGTGGCAGACAGGTGGCACCCCCTCCTCTGAGGTCTGGGTACCAGCTCCTTGGAGCTCCAGGCTCTAGGAACTCTTCTCTCCTGTCCTCCAAGTCCCAGAGGCGGTAGCTGTTTGCTGCCTTCATGATCACTGGGTTATCCAATGTTTCCCTTGCACTTCCAGCTCACCAACAGGTGTATAACCAATCCCTTGTATTGAATCTCCTCTGTTCGAAATACCTGGGGTGGTTTCTTCTTTCCTGACGGGACCCTGAACACTATAATACTTGGATCTGGCAGCTTGCTTCCAGAGCATGCTCTCTTACCTACGAGTGTCTTATTACCTTTCAGGACCTGCAGGAATGTGAAACTCCAACAGGCAAGATCACAGAAGTCACTTTTATTACTTCATTCCCCCCCCAGACATTAAATACACATTTCACAAATAAACATTTACAATCTCCTAGTGGGCCATGGGCCCAGGCTTCACTGCAAAGATTTTCAGCTATGAGAATCCCGGTTGAGGGGCCGTGGGCATGATGGGCACTGAGAGCCCCCAGTGTGACTTTGAATCCCCTCGTTCTGATGCTGGGCCCTAGAATCGCTCTGCCACAGAATCAGACTGAACCCAAATTAAGAGGACAGATGGTCACTTTGACACTAAAGGAAATTACTAGGGATAATAAAGGCTCATGGCTTTAATTAGAGGGCAGGCTGGTGTCAGTACCATTTTGAACACATGAGCATCAGGCATTTAAGTACTGGGATGGGGGGTGTGAGGGCGGACACAGCTCAGAGAGCTTTCAGCTGGGCTGCCTTGTTAAGAGGGCTTTGATCAGGGGAGGGGAGGAACCAACTCCAAGATCAGGAATGACGACCATGAAAGCTAATGAGTATGGGGCCATAGTGTCTTGTCTAAGATGGTCCATGAGATTGCACTTAGTGAGAGAGAAAAAAAAAAACACACGCAAAAAGAGGAAAGAGGTGGCCTCCATCCAACCGCCTATCCGTCCCTCCAATCATCCATCCATCCATTTATTCATTCATTTAACAAACATCTCTTGAGCTACTATGCTGTGCAAAGTATGTGGGATGGGAAACAGAGATGAGTCAGGCATGGATCCTGTCCTAAAGAAATAAAACTTCCAGAAGGGGAGAACAGAAGAGAAATACGTAACCTGCAGCAGGAGCAACTGTGACTTAAGGAAGTAGCGACTGAGATGCAGGGGGCAGGGGGTGGGGAGGGGAGGGTATATGTGAGGTACATTGAGAAATCCAGTGGGTTGCAGGGAAGGCTTTGCGAAGAGCAGTCCGGGTGGTACGATCAGAAAGATGGCCGAGGGGCGCCTGGGTGGTACAGCGGTTAAGCGTCTGCCTTCAGCTCAGGGCGTGATCCCGGCGTTGTGGGATCGAGCCCCACATCAGGCTCTTCTGCTGTGAGCCTGCTTCTTCCTCTCCCACTCCCCCTGCTTGTGTTCCCTCTCTTGCTGGCTGTCTCTCTCTCTGTCGAATAAATAAATAAAATCTTAAAAAAAAAAAAAAAAAGAAAGATGGCCGAGACCATACTGTAAAAGGACGTGAGTCTCAACTTTGTTCTGTAGGTAGTAGGGAGTAACTGAATGTTTCGAGCAGGATATGGGATGCTGAGAATTGTTTTTTAGAAGAGTATTCCAGAAGCACAGTGTGAAATGGACTGTGTTCGGGCCTTAGTTAAGAAGTTGTTGTGATGGTCAAGGCAGTGAAGGAATAACGAAGAGGTGAATTTTGGAAGAGGCAGAAAAAATGCAGCTAAATGGTAACATGAGTGGTAGGACCTGGAAAGAGGTAGGGGACAGTCAAGCTGGGGTGGTGGAGAGGACAAGAGTGTCCCTAGGAGAAACAGAGAGTGTGGAAGAAAGAGCAAAGTTAGAGGGGTCCGGCTGTGAGTTGAAGGGGCTGTCGGGAATGAAGGCTGCAGAGAAGGACAGCATGGAGTTCAGGAGAGAAGCTGGGGATGGGAAATTCATTTGGGCACCCTCTGCCTCCACCAAGGTAAGCAGATGAAGCTCTGGAATTGGATATGATTTCCTAACGAGAGAGTATCAAGCAAGAGCAAGGAAAGGCCAAAGAATGGTTCTTGGGTAAAACCGAAGTTTATGAAGTGGAGGAAAGGAGAAAGCAAAGCACCAATGGCCTTTGGGAAATGACAGGAGAGAGAGGACAAGAGGAGAGAGGAGTCGAAGAGAAGTCCAGTGAGGGAGGGTGAAGCATGAGGGAATGGCAGACCAGACATCAACTGCTGCCCAGAGGCCAAGGCAGAGATCTGGGGGCTGAGAAGTGACCAGTGACTGTCGGGGGGAGGGCAAGTTTGGTGCAGTGGTGAAGGCAGAGCCAGATGAAAACAAAAACCAGAAATGATCATCATAAAGATAATAATAAAACCATGTATTTTTTTTTAAAGATTTTATTTATTTATTTGACAGAGAGAGAGACAGCCAGCGAGAGAGGGAGCACAAGCAGGGGGAGTAGGAGAGGAAGAAGCAGGCTCCTAGCAGAGGAGCCTGATGCGGGGCTCGATCCCACAACACCAGGATCACGCCCTGAGCCGAAGGCAGATGCCCAACGACTGCGCCACCCAGGCGCCCCCAAACCACGTATTTGATGCTTACTGCCGGGCACTTTCGGAACACGTTGCGTGCACTGGTTCATTTCATCTCCACGATGATGTATGAAGTGAGTACCAGGAGCATCCCCATTCCACAGATAAGGGACCCCGGGCAATGAAGAGAAGAAGAAGAAAGGGAAAGACTGGATTTCCAGAGCATGTTCGGCAGAACCCTAGTCCCGTGAGAAGGGAACGGAGAAGGGCTCTGGGGCTAAGTCAATTTGGCATTTCCCCTTATAGGAATGCAGATGAATATATTAAAGACCCAGGAGCCCTGCACTGAAGAAACTTGTTTAATTTTGTTAAATCAATGTTTTCTAAATTTATTGGACCTGCAAACCTTTCTACCATTACCATTCTATGGAATAATGCTCTACAAGGCACACTTTGGGAAATGCTGGTGTGCAGATTCTCCCATAAAGTCACGGACAGAAACACAAGGACTGTGGGAGCACAGCTCTTTTTTTTTTGGAAGGGGAAAGGGTATTTGTTTTTTATGACCAGGGAGCAAAATTTTCAGGTGAGCTAAAGGATGTGAGGGTGGGAGATAATGGGAAATAAGGAATCCTTCTGCCAGACAATCAATCCACAACACTTTTATAGAGCTTTGAGCTGGGATTCTTGTTAAAGAAATAGCAAATTACTACCAACTACACATTGGGCTCTGTAAGTCGGACTTGTCCACTCCCATGTACCCCCTGAGCACGTTTACCAGTTTACAAAGGCAGATGTATCCATGATTTTAGGAACAATCTAACCATTGTGAATCCTCTTCCCGTATCGTTTATTCATTCAACAACCGCAGCCAGGACTTTCTCTGGGCCAGGTAAACGGCTAGGCGCTGCTTTCGCTTTGATGCTTGCCTTAACTCCCAGCTCTTGGTCCTGCAGTCTGGATTTTGTTCCTGCCTCTGATCCTTTGGACTTGAAGCTATGCCTGGTTTCCACCCCCCACCCCTCCCCAAAGATCAGTTTCCCCACTAGCCTCTGGCCTATGCCTCTTTGGCACCCAGTGCCCCATGAAGCTTCAGGTAAGAACGCTGATCCAGTCCTGGGCCATCTACCACTGACACTGTCGCCTTGTGCAGCGTCCCAGCCTGTCCTGCCTTGAAATGAGTGTGCCCTCTGTTAGGGGGTGGGGGGTGCAAAGGATGTGGGCACTTGGGCAAGAATAGACACTGCCTCCAGGAGACACATGTGGCCAGGACAAAGGTGGCACGTGCTCTCCTTAGGACTGCCTGCCTAGCCGCATATAAGCTAGGTTATGGTGTGGTGCGGGGCACAGGACGCGTGTGACGTGACAGGTGGCAGGAATTACCATGTGAAGACTTCTGAAGGAAAATAGTCTTAAACGAATAGCCCTGCTTGGGGGCAGGGGACCATGGGCAGAATGAAGTCTGGCTTGGAAATTCTACTTTATGAATAAGCGACTGCCTGTTTGGGTCAGCTCCATTCCAGGGGGAAAGAAATGCTGCCCGCTCCACCTGGAAAGACAGACTAAGTGTATTTTAATGTGCAGCTGCAGTCCCAGCCCAGAGCCCCAATCAGCCCAGGGCATCTGGCTGGAGAGGGTCTCTTTGAAGCAGATGCTTATTATAGACTTGTTTTGCGCACTTCACATGCCTTCTCTTTCCCAGCTGCTAAATGCCCATTTCCAAGTTATTGAAATTCACTGGGAAGTATGGTTAATATGCGAATATAGATTAGCCCCCTTGCCACCAAGGCAAAGCTGCCTGCTTGGCAGCCCTGGTACTCAAGATTCACGAAATATCTGGCACGAGCCGGGGAGAATGGAGAATAACTGGCCGGGGGTGGGGATGAGGGGGTAGGTTGAATTCTTGGGCTGTTAATGAATCCAATTGTAGCCAATACTCGATTATACCCAGGTGGGTTACACACTGGGTGAACAGCATGTCGAAAATGTGAAATCCTGGGAGATTTTCCCCACTGCTCCACATACCTACAAGTCTTCCAAGCAGCCTGACCCTGCCATTAATTGGTGTGCCCTCACAGGCAGCCAGCTCATTTCCATACAGGTCGAAGCAAAACATAATTAGGTAGGCAAACATGCTGTAAGATATGGACAATAGCTACGTATCCTACCACACGTTCGAAGTTAAACAACAGTGAGCTTTTTGGTTCCCCACCGTTTTGAATGAATCACCCCACTGCTCGCCCCGTCAGAGGAAACCAACGAGAAGGGGCTGCCAGCCGTAAGGGTGTTCTAAGAAACACACATATTAGAGTGTGCTGTTCTTTCAGAACTGTCACCTCGGGACTGAGCTGCTGCTTTGCTGAAGACTCTTCTGGAAGTTCTTTATTTGCGGGGAGAATTGCCTTTGGAGCTTCTCACCCATTCTGGAAAGGGCCCGTCTTCTACCAAGGGGGCAGATAGCCGTCCTGGGAAGGCAGGATTGATTTTTAAGGGACAGGAGAAAGCATTTTAGAACGAAGCACTGTGAGTCCAGTGCGATCTTATAGTTCTTGTAAAGAATTGTTGTCCCAGTTCCTCTTTTTTTTTTTTCCAAGAAAGGAGTTTAAGACCAACTTTGCATTTATGAGCATTGCCTAAACAAGGGGTGAGTTCATCTGTGCTCCCCTGAACAAAAGGAGCAAGAGAAAACCAACCCCCCCAACAATGACACATGTCCCTTTTCTTCTTCAGAGCACACAGCTCTCTGCTTGGCAGCCACTGACAGCCCCACGGGCACAATGACATCTAACTAGCTCCCAGGGCCTCTCCTTTGTGAGCTGCCGCAACATTGCTTCAAACACCTTGCTCCAGGCCAGCGTCCCCTGTGACCCCAACAACTTCTCTCACCCACCTCCGGGGCCACTCATCAGCCTGGGCCAGGAAAGGCAACTTCATGTGAATGCCAGCGTCCAAGACAGTCAGGAGAAGGATACCATGACAACAGCCTCCAGAGCAGGAACCCAGTGCCCTGAGAAGACAGTCCAGGTCCAGAGGAGGGCTGCTGTGGCCTGGGACATGCTTCCAAAAGCAGTGCTCGAACGTGGTTCTAGGAGCTGGAAATGGCTACAATGTGTGGATCCCCAAGATGACCTCTCAGGGGAGCTCAATCCAAACCCTAAATCCCTCCTTAGCTTTAGGAGTTCGATGTATTGGTTAAAAAAGAAATCAATGTTTTGTCTGGTGTCCAAGGGAGTGCTGTGCCTGGTGAGAGGAGGCGGGCAGTGTGCTGGGTAAGTCTGGTACTAATTTACCAAGCGAAGAGATAGCCGAGGCCCCTTACCAGGTCTCCAGGCAGGCAGGTAAGCTGCTGCTAAGATCCTGCTCGATTTCCCTAAATCGATCTCTTTCCCCTTAAAATATCTACACGGTAGGTGCTACTGTGGGGACCAGCCGTTGTGCACAAACAAAGTGATAGCTCCAAGAATGAAAATTCACAAAGCCAGAGTCCAAGGGGCCGAGGGGGTTGGGCAGTCTACAGATCAGGGAGAATTCTCCATGGAAGCTACTGTCCCTTCTGGATTCCTCCCAGCGCTCCTCCGGCACCTCTGCGGGCACCCGTCCCTGGAGATTTTCCCTGATGCTTGGGAGAAGGGAGTTCTTGGCCTGTCCCTCGATTCTCCTCTCCCAGGGGTGCTCTACGACTGCTCCAGCAATTTCCATGTCTGCATTTCCCTGGACACGGAGCCTCCAGATTCACAGAAACTAGAATCCCATTCTTTCCTCTAAGGAAAACCATTAGACCTGCACTTAGCAACCAGAGGAAGGTATTTTTAGCTCTCTGGCAGAAGTGTAATGTACAAAATGTAATAATCTCAGCCTTGAAGTTCCTCGCAGCCCCATTCACCATGAAACTGTGGCTGATGGATGTTCACGGAGAGAAGGGAAAAACAGGGCCAGCGAGCTTGTCTGCCGTTTGCCTTGTCTGCTCAGATGCAGGGACTAGACCCGGCAGGAAAGATCAGAAACACACAGACCGAGGAAGCTCGCTAGTCAACTGGCAGGTAAACTAGCCTCCAAATGTGTTTCTTCCTTAGGCCAAGTTGCCAGCCCACAGGTGAGATCCAGTAAGCTGGCATTTCTGAGTCTGAGTGACCCGCTGCCTGGAACCCTACTCGCTCTTGGGTGAGTCCTTTCACCTGCCTGGGTCTCAGTTTTCACACCTGTGAAATGATCCTTTTCCAGTTCGGACACTCTGTAATTCCAAAGGCCACCTCGTGGAATTGATTCAAGACAAACCCCATGGGAGGGCAGAGGCCCAGGGCAATCACAGCATGCATGTGCCGAGTGCTTACGAGGTTCTCCGTGCTCCTAGGGGTGCTCTGGACCCGGCCCCTTGTGTAGCTAATCCACTTCTTCATCCCTCTTTAGACCAATTTTAATTCCCACGGTGCAAGCCCACACTACCTGTCACCTGGATTTCCAGGCCGCTGGATTTTAACGCCAGCCCAAGGAAAACAAAACCAGGCAGGTTCACTCCGCTCCAAAACAGGACTTCTTCTGAAGCCCAGGAAAAGTGATTTGGGAATTAGTTACTATTTTCAGAGAACTGAAGGGTAGGGAAGAGACAGATTTTGTTCTCCCTCTTTTGACCATGGTCTCCCCGAAGCAGACAAGGCAAGAAAAGGGGAGGAAGAAGAGCAGAGGGAAATCTACAGAAAGAGGAAGATGTGAATCTGGGTGTCCTGCCCGGAAGGGAAGGAGGAGATAAAGTTGCCGACACTCACTTGCCGGTCTGACTTGCACGTGGAACCGGCACCCCCCACCCCCACCTCCCAGGGGATCCTCGGATCCTCGCCATCTTTCCGTCTCCAGGTAGGATGGCTCCACATCTCCCTGAACTGATTGGGATCCTGTCCCAGGGCTCCGTTGTTCATTCATTCCCTCACTCATTCAGATGCGTTTAGAAAAGTGCCCACTATGTGCTAGGCTTGCAAGTTGTCTCTGTTAAATAAAGTTTAGCTTATGAATTGGGTGCAGTAAGATATGAACAGCAATAGCTGGGACTAGAATAAGACAATTATAACAATATACTCTAAGTTCCGTGAATGTGGTCTCTTTCTCAAAATAGCTTATTGTCCCATACTCACCCTTCTTGGGATGATGTGAGATGACAAAATGCCTACGTGAGGAGAAGTGAGGTGAATGACGTATGTGTTGTGCTGTTGGGTTAGGCTACTCTTGACCTTTGGACGATATGGCAGAAGGACCATGATCTGCTTCTGGACCACAGCTGACCGCAGGTAACTGAAGCTGGGGACAGCACAACCACGGATCTCCATACCAGCGATCTCTGGTGGACAGGGGATGCGGTTTCTCTATGTCTTACATCTGCCTGTCTCCAAAAATGCTTGAAGTTCCATCGAAGCAGGGTGCCCAGGGTGCCTGTCTGTGTGCACGCACGTGAGAAGTGGGGGTGGGGCCTGGGGATGGGGACACAGGTTGAAGACATTCTGAGTTGCCTGTAGGAAGAGAGTAGATCCTTCACTTTCGATGGGATCAGACGGAGTGAGGAGAGCCCAAGGAAGACTAAGCAGGAGAGGGAGTGGGGGATCAGGGGGTAACAGACATGGTTCTATCACAGTCATTTGTCAGTTACCCAGGCTGGAAATGTGTGATAATGGAGCACGTTACATATTATTCCCAAACCCATCAAGTCCGTGCCTATGGACCCTCGTAGCCTCATGGCACGTAATGAGGACGGAGGGAAAGAATCATTGACCTTCACCTTGAGTAAGTTCATTTCTCCAGAGCACACATCATACGGTGGGGGGGAGGAGGGATGGCTGGGAGGGGGATGGAGGGGTGCGGCAGCCTAGAACTTTCAATTGGCTGTGTATGTTCCACTAGCAGAAAACTGCACCTCCAAATCTCAGGAAGCAAAAGGAGGCTGATGGAGAGTAATAATTGCTAACATTCTGGGGAGCACTTACCATGTGCTAGGCATTTTTAAAAACCATTTAAATATACACAAATTCACCTAGTCCGCACAGGCACAATGCTATGGAGTAAGTGGTATTATTATTCTCATCTTTTCAAATGAGGAAGCGAAGGCATGGCCAGGTGAAAGGACTTGCCCAAGGTCATGCAGCTGGTAGATGCAGGATGAGGTCTGCCTGCGATGGCAGCCCCCAGATGAACCTCACTGCTGTCTCTGGTTACTGGAAAGGGAAGTGGGTACTCATCTCCTCTGGCTTGTTGCCACCGGCAACTTTCAGACTAGCAGGCAGGGACGCATGTACGTGAAACCTCTTCCTGTCTCTTTGCTGAGTCCCATTTCCCAGAGTGTGAAATGAGCTTCCCTCCTGCCAGCCACAATATGGCCTTATCATGCCTAATAAGACATGGGCCTTCTAGTCAGCACAAGCTCAGAGGTTGAGCCAAGGGGAGAGTCCACTCCAGAATGCCCCTGTCCAGGGTATGCAGGGCTGAGGTGCAAGGCTATGACAAAGCAGAACCCAGGTGTGGACCCTTCCCCACTTCACCCCCGACCCCTTCCTTGGTGACTCTGCTCCATTGCTCCTGGTAGTGTGGGGTTTGGGGAGGAAAAGAAGGGGGTTAGAAGTGGAGAGAGGCCCTCCCATGGTCATAGGCTCGGTCATAGGCTGGCTGCCAAAGACAACAGATGCAGGAAGCCAACAGGAAGGACAGCCTCATTAGGGGAGCCAATGGGCTGCTCCAGGCACTCTCCCCACATTCCTGCCTCCTACAACATCAGGTGGAGGGCAAGGGGTAGAGAATGGGGGACTGGCTGCACTTAGGGGCACTGTGATGGCTAATTCTATGGGTCAACTTGAGTGCGACATGAGGTGCCCAGCCATTTGGGCAAACATTACTCTGGGTATGACTGTGAGGGTATTTTGGGATGAGAGTAATATCTGAACGGTAGACTGAGTAAAGCAGATTTCACTGCCCTGCCCCCCCAAGGTGGCCCTTATCCAATCAGTTGAAGACCTGAATAGAACAAAAGGGCTGACCCTCCCTCAAATTATAAGAAAACTCCTCCTGCCTGAGACTTCGAACTGGCACACGGGTCTTTCCAGGCCTTCAGACTTGAACTGAAAGAGCGGCTCTTAAACTTATAATTCTCAACTCCCTTGGTCCTGAGGCCTTCAGACTCAGACTGGAACTATACGTCAGCTCTTCTGGGCCTCCAGCTTGAAGACTGCAGATCTTGGGACCTCTCTGCCTCCATAATTGTATGAGCCAACTCCTTATAAGAAATATCTATCTATCTATCTCCTATTGGTTCTGTTTCTCTGGAAAATCCTGAGTAATAGAAGCACCATAAATATTCATTGGTGGGGACCTGGCTTGGAGCTTCGTGGGTTGAATTTCTGAGCTCAAGGGAAGGTTCTGAGTCAATGCACTTACATCTTTGCCTCTCCACTTCCAGGGATTACTCTAATGGCCCCTGAAATGCAGTCTTGAGCAGAAAACTCAGCACGAAGGCACTTTTCTGGCCAAATATTCCTAGATATGGCCTGGTTTTCAAAGCCTGAAATGAAAGCCCATGCTCAGAGCTCTTCATTCTTTCCCAGCTCTGTATGTGCTGCAAGGGCTGAAAAGAACCATATGGTGTGAAAGTTTGAACATGCCTTATCTCAGCCTTGCAGAGAGGAGCCTGCTTGGGTGTCCAGATGCAAGTATAGTCTGGAGAAGACAATGGTTGCCTTCAAGGGCACTGTCTCTGCCAGGTTCGTGCTGCCAGGAGGAGAGACTCTCATCCAGACATGGTAGTCTCTGCATTCCCTCAGAGTCTCGAGGAAGTTATCACCACGAGCTTACAGATCTCAAATACTTTCATTCTAAGGCAAGCCAACGTTTCTGCAATGCAGACTTGAGTGGACCACTCCAGGGGTGGGCTGGAGAGGCAGTAATGGTTGGGAGGGTGGGTGCTGTGCTCACTGTCTGGGTCAATCCCAGCTCTGATACTGACCGCCTAGGAGATCTGGGGCAAGCTACTTAAACTCCTTGTATCTCAGCTTTCCCTATCTGAAAAATGGGATGATGATCGTGGTAACCCGTCTTGGGATTGTCGAGAGGATCAAACGAACTGAAGTATATGGATGTAGGTGTCTATGGATAGGGTACCAAAGTGCTGGCCTATAGTAGCTTTGCATGCATGTTAGCCATTATTATGTATTTAGAGGTTGGTGGAATAGTTCATCCTTCTTGGTCTCCCCCTCTAAGCCTAGAACTTGCCTGGCATTCAAGGAAATTGACATACGCCAAAAATAGAGGGAAATGCGAAACACTCTGATTTCAGGCATTACTCACTGCCAGGCTCGTGGCCCAAACTAGACACGGCAGGGGGATACTTGAGACGCGGTCTCGATCGTCAAGAACTTATACATGGAGTTATGGAAGCTTCTTTACTCTCACCGGGTTATAAATTGGCAGCTTCTACACCGGGAGGTGTAACTGATGGGGCACTGAGCAGAGTTCTGCCAGCCCGGGCGGGATCCACTTAGGTGCCTCGGGGCTCTAAGGTGACACCCTGTGGCCTCAGGCTCGCCCGGCTGGTGTCCTGGGTGGATGCAAGGTGCCCACCTCCTCGGGATTAGGAGCACAGATTAGGAGAGAGGCCCTCCTAATGGTAACTTTACTTTTTGAAGTTTCCTGCTGGGACTTCTTTGCTAGTGCCATATAAATACAGGGTAGGAGCACAATGTCTTAAGTAATAAAGGAGGAGGAGGAAAAAAATAATCCAGAGAGAAATCAACTTATGGCTCATTTAAACCTTATTGAAATTTCTACTGTGGAAACATTTAAATATCATAGCTACTGCCGTGTGTCTTCGCCCCTGCTATTCCCGGGGTAGATGCTTCGTTGCACATTTGGTTGGGAAGCCGAACAATAAGGCTGCTTGGAAATTGCTTTCACACTGCTAGGTAATTACAACAGGTTTTTATTCCAAATGTAAAGAATGAACCGTTATTTTTTTAATAAAGGGAGCTCTTGGTTGGCCCCGGCCCTCTCCGCCTCCAGCCTCCTCCGGCGGCACTGGCCCTTTGCTCCCCGGTCCTCCGCTGCATTTCCCCACGGGGCCCCTTTCTCTGCCTTTCCTCTAAGAGGCCTCTGGAAGCATCGTTGTCTCCCAGCCCAGGAGCCCCATGTGTCACTGTTTAGAGAGAGGGACGGCCCCCTCCAGGTCTCTGTCAAGAACATTAAATATTTAGCCTGACTCCATCCAGGCCATCAAACACACTCCTGTCTCCCTTTCCTACCCAAAGTGACACATTCCCCCATCTCCATCTTTTTTTTTTCATCCCGAGAAAGCGATCTGGGATTAACTCGGCATTTGTCAGCTCTGTCTGAGCACAGGCGTGAGCTCATAGGCTCTCTCCCACCAGATGGATCGGAGAAAGTGCCTTTTGTGTTCTCAGCTGCCCAGTTCAGCCTGGCAACCAGGTGAGCACCTGCCCAAGGCCACGCCCGCCCGCTCAAGCCCCCACCAGCTGTCCCATTTCTCAGGTGTAACTCTGGGACGGCTCCCCCTGTCACCTGACATGTGACTTTCTTTCTTTCGTAACCCCCTCTGACTCTGGCTACTGGGCGCGGGGGGAGGCAGGTGCAGGGAACAAGTTCTCCCTGTGCTATGTCACCTCCAAGGTCGCCAGGAGGGAGGGACCATGGCAGCAGCGTCTACACTTCACATGACATAAGGGGCAGTCCAGGGCAGCCCCTGAGGCAGGCGGGGCAGAGAGCCCACCATCCTGCAGCTGTGTGGCTCTGAGTGCCCCCTTCCCCTCCCTGGGCCTCAGTTTCCCTCTTTGTAAAATGCAGGAGAAGCACTAGATACCTTTGCATTCCTTTGAACTATAATACCCCGTGACTTCACATTTTAATAATTTCCATTTTGACCCACTCTCCACTGTTTTGCCTTGTCCGTGTCCACGTGTCCTTCCCTGAATCTAACCATACATGGCTGGGGCCAGACAAAAGCACCGTGCCGGCCTCAGAGTCCCACGGCTCCGAAGGGGCTGCTGTCTGCTAATTTTCAGACTACGGGTGCTTTATTCCAGGCAGAGGAGGAGAGCAAGGGATGTAACTGGCGCCCCGGTGTACTGAAGAAATATGAATGGAGACCCAGCAGCTCTGCAGGTGGGTGGCCTTTTCCAGGATAGACAGCTGCTGCTTTTGGAGTCATCCCCTGCACTCTGTTTCCAGCTCTGACCTCTGGGGAAGCCACCTCCCCTCTCTGAGCTTTGATTTTCTTCACCGGTTTAATGGGATGACATTATCCATGCCCTCCACTTACAAGCATCAATGAAGAAATGAAAAAAATGTTATTTGGGGAGAAAAAAAAGCCAGAGGACCAATAGGGAAACTGAGGCACAGGGTTGCTGCCCCCCCGCCCCCGCCCGGTCCTCCAAGTGTGGAAGAACTGACCAGCACTCACATTGGAGTGAGGCAGGGCCTCCTGCCTCCAGTTTATCTGTTCATCAGGCAAGGTTCCCAAGCTTCTGGAGGTCAGTGTCAGCAAGGAGATATCATCTCTTGCCAGGGTCCCCCCCACCCCGCCCCCCGTCCCGGCCCAGGACCCCTGCGGAAAAGACCGCTGTGGGGCTCCAGGGCCAAGAAGGGGCCTGGAATCGAAGCTCTCGTGTCTGCTCTGGTCTGGGGCATAGTGAGGTGGCAACACCTCAGCGTGTGAGCCAAGGCAGCCCCCTGCCCCAAGCTGCCCCGAGGCTGGAGTCTGAGGTGTGGCCAGGGAGGGGGTGGGGGATGGGAGGAGAGCAGCGGCTGTACTGGGGGCGGACAAAGGGAGAAGACAAAGATTATTTTAAACCTGTATTAATCACTGCTCCAAACAGGGACTGGGGGTGGGAGCCGCAGCTGTCATAGGGAGCTGGTGAGGGTGGTGGAAGAGAGTCCACAGGGAGGGGCCGGAACTCCATGCTCCCCCACCAGGACCTGGGCCCAGCCCAGCTGTGAGCCTGAGGCCTCGCTGAGTCTCTGTGGCTTGCCCCAGAGTCCAAAGTAAAGAACAGATCAAACTTAAAGTGCAGCCCAGTCTCCTGGGCCAACTGGTCTCCCTGCCTCTAGGTGTCCTCCTCACCAGCCTCCCCTCCACACTTGCCAAGTGTTAGCCTAAAATTGTTGGATCATGTCACTTTTCTCAATAGCCAGTGATGGCTTCCTGTGCCCAAAAAACTGGCCTCCTCCTTGGTCCGATGACAACGAGCCCGCCTGGACCTTCCAGCGCCATCAAGCCCCCAGCCCCGGGTCTGACGGTGACCGTCCATTAAACATTTCCCACGTGCCCGGGGCTGCGCTAAGCGCTCTCATCCATGACTTCACTGAATGCTCACACCCACCTGGTGGCAGACAAAGAAACTGAGGCTTAGAGATGCCCCATAACTCGACCAACGTCCGTCTGATACCCAAAGCTTACGTTCCTCATTCTTGGAGAATTCCACAAACACTCAAACCTTGCCCAGCTCTTGGTCCCTTTTTTGCCCTTAAGAGCGTCCTTCTCACTCCTCGGGGCTCCATTCAAATGCCACCTCTTTCAAGACATCTCCCAGACGGAAGCTCAACGGCAGACTCAAAATAACTGTGAACTTTTTAAGTATTTACTGCTGTTTGGGGAGGTCCTACTATCTAGACATTTTATAGACAGAAAAATAGAGGCTGAGAGAAACGAGGTACCCATATTGACCAGCTCCTGAGTGACAGAGAAGGGACTGATTCAAAGCCCACTCGTGCAACAATTCCAAGTTCACTGCTCTTCAAAGGCACTTTGACTGCTTCAGTGACTCTTCTTTATGTGTCCGTCGTCCTTTGTTTGTGCCTTTATTTAGTGCTTATCAGATTCCGTGTCGAAAATCTGCACCAGGATATTAAAGTGCTTGATGATAACTACGGTATTGACTGCTCACTCAGCACACGAGGCATTTCCCATGCTTATTCTCATTTCGTTTGCCCACCCAGGAGCTAGCTATTGCTACTTCCATTCTTACCAAGGAGAGGCTGATACCTCGGGCATAAAGCCCCGTAGTACCCACTTCTCATGGTCTCGCCACCTCTGTGGGATTCGGATGCAGATCTGTCCCACGTTCATGCCTTCCCGCTACACAGATGGCTTCTTGCAAGCTCTTGGAGAGCTGGGTCCACGCTTCATTGATCCCCGAGCGAAGAGGACCCTAACTGCATTTTGGATACAATGGGAGCTTGCTGAATAGGGAGTTGGACCTTTTCTGGCTGGCTTCGTGGGAAACCCAGGGCACTGGGCTCTGCTGACACCAACAGCTCCCTCTTTAAAGCTTCAACTCAATTCTCTTAAGACAGACTTCTAAAGTGATATAGGGTGTGCCTCTCTTCCCCCCCATTGGTCAAGGCTTTTGAGATGTTTGTCTGCGGACACTGGCACCTCTCTAAGTGAGAAATGGGCATGTCTAAAGTGGGAAAGAGAGCTACTCTCTTGTGCCTGTCCCCTTGTTACTGACATTTCTATACGACTCCCTCACTTCGCAGAGGTTCTGTGCTGTTCCTGGCTGGGGCAGGGGGCACTGCTGGGAGAGAAGCCAGAACAGAAGTCTTCACCAGGCATGGGAGCCATCCCGGAAAGAGGAGAGAAAACTCTAGAAAGGAAACTCCCACGTTGAGATATCTCCATGCAACAGGACAACCTGGAGGAGCATATTCCCCAATGAGGGGAGCAGTCCCCCAAATCTGGGGACTGTCTAAATGAGACTGAGGAGTCTAGATGATTTTTCATTCAAAGAATTGTATGTTCATGTAACTTTTGGTAAATGATTATTAAGAACCAACAAGATTCAGTCAGACCAGGTAGCACCAAAATTAATCTTTAAAAGTGTTTTTATTTTGCTAAGTTTCTAGGGCAGGGTTTCTCAACCTTGGTACTATTGACATTTACACCTGATAATTCTTTCTTGTGTGTGTGTGGGGGGGCACAAGGCCTTCCTTACACCCTGTACCCTCTACCCGCTAGATGCCAGTGGCAGCACCCCCACCCTCAACACACACACACACACACACATACACACACTCAGTTGTGACAAACGAGAATTGTCACATGTCCCCTAGGGGAAAAATTTTCTCCGGTTGAGAACCACTGTTGTAGACTGATAAATCAAGAAGTTCCCATGCACCTAGTTCTTTAGTGAGTATTTGACATGCTTGGGCATTATCCTTGAAAAGAAGGAGAAAAATGGGCTGAGAATCAGCCCAGTTAGCTGTACAGAAACCGGGAGAACACCGTGCATAGCAATGTTGATTTACGGATGGACAACAGCCTGGGGCATGTCCGTAGTGACAGGTTTCCGGGCTCCATACGTTTCTATCAGCAACGTGGATAAAAACTTTGATGACAGCGGCGCCTGGGTGGCTCAGTCATTAAGCGTCTGCCTTCGGCCCAGGGCCTGATCCCAGGGTCCTGGGATCAAGACCCGCATCAGGCTCCCTGCTCCGCTGGGAGGCTGCTTCTTCCTCTCCCACTCCCCCTGCTTGTGTTCCCTCTCTCGCTGGCTGTCTCTCTCTGTCAAATAAATAAATAAAATCTTAAAAAAAAAAAAAACTTTGATGACATGCTTACTTTGCATACAAATGTCTTAAGTCTGGTAGATATAAGTTATGTCAGATAAAAGACTGGAGATTCAAAAGGGTCTCTGACATTGTTAGGTGAGAAAGACAAAGCTTTCGGGCAGCGTGTCCCCACGCTGCTGTTTGGGTAAGAAGAAGATACACAAGAACCAATATTGGTATTGGCTTGTCCCTGTGTAAAGAAAGCCCAGGAGGATCCATGAGAGACACCAAGCACGTGGTCACTACCTACGTGGGGAGTGAGGGGGTTGGGCAGATGGGGTGCCATGGGAGTTCTTCACAGTTTATCTTGTTATATTATTTGACTTCTAAATATGGAAATGTATTATCTATTCACTTAATGATATTGAAGACAGACTTTCGACCTACATTTGGGGCCAAAATAAACACAATGCAATTGAACGGACACATCATCCATCCTGCCTTAGTTCAAAAAAGTAACTCGGCAAGTATGATGAGAGCCGATTTGAGAGGTTCATGTGAAGATCAGGAGTTTTTAGCTGGTCACAGGCCACCACATCAGCCAATTGGCAGACAACCGAGATACACTAATGAAGGCTTTGACCGTTTACGGCATCTGGATCAGGGTCCAAAGGGTCCCATTTGTAGCCTGGGCAGCTCAGACCAGATTCATAGCCATCCCTTCACTTCTCTAGGCTGTATTTTTGGAAGTGCATTGGCAAGTGTGTACGAAGGACAGTGACCTAGATGGCAAGGGGCCTGGAAATCATGAAAAGTATGAGGGATAGGTGATGAAACCAGGGAGACTTAAATTAGAGACGAGATGATTTAGAAGGGACACGAAAGCTGTCCCCAAACATCTGAAGGGCTGTTCTATGCAGGGGGGATTAGGTGCCTTTGTATATATAGCTCCAGGCTGCAGAAGTGAGTCCTCTTCAACTTACTGGGAGGCCAGTTTGCTTTCAGAACCATGCAAAGGCTGCCTTTGCCTTTAATAAAATAGCTAACACTCACGGAGCACTTACAAAGCATCAGGCACTGTGATAAGCACTTTTCCCACATTATCTCCCTGACTTTTCACAACACCCTGAAAAGCTCTTTTCTTCATTGTCCTTTTAAGAAAAGGGGACACTGAGACTTGGCAAGGTTCAGTAAACGCGGGGGTGACATAACCTGTATATGGTGCGTCCGTGTAACCCCGATGCATACCCTCGACCAGCGAGCCTACCGCCACAAGGTAGTGAGCTGTCCATCAGAACCAGCATTCAAGAGCAATGGAAACACTGCCTGCCCACAGTGTGATGAGGGAACTTCTGCAGCCTAACATGCTGTCATCCTCTAAGGATATGAGCTCCGGGCCTGTGAGAAAGCCAGGGAGTGAGTAAGGCATATGGAGAGAGAGGCAAGCAGGCTCCTGTTCATATTTATCTGGGAGCAAAATTGGAGTTTTTGGCGGGGGTGGTGTCAGTTAGAAGTCAGAGAGGTGTGAGCCAATAGGAAACGTTGCCCGGCACTGTGAGCGGTCCCGTCTGTCCAGGGAGGCTGCGGCAGGTGCTCGCAACCCTTGAGTTACGATGTCCTCCAATTCACGAAGCCCCATCGTGGACATGATCCCATCTAAGTATGCAAGAAGCTTCCAGCAAATGCCCCTCAGGTGAGGGTGAGAAGGAGAAGGGATGAAAAAGATGTCTTTCCAAGGGAGATTGACGAAAATAGATAATTAAGCAGTGGTTATACTAGAGAAGGAAGAGGAAGGGGTGGGGGGAGAGGAAAGGAAAACACCTCTAATTCTTCTCAGCCTCATGGCGGGGGGTGGGGGGCAGACAAGCCTGCTCTGCTTTCCTTAACTATACTTCCGAGGGAAACAAACCCCAGAAAGGAAAGGACCCCTCATGTGCCCCAGGATTCCTCTATCATGGAATAGCAGGGGTAAACATGTGCAGGTTGGAAAGAGGACGAGCTAGCAAGTACACCAGATTGAACACTGGCTAAATCAAAGCAAACAGAGCACAGGCTGGGGCTCAGTGTTAAAAAGTTATCTGGAACGTTGGCTGGAAAAGAGAAAGGTAGGCGGGGCTTAAGACAGAAGGAATCGCTTGGGAGGATCTGGGGATGGAAAGTTTTGGCCCAGGGGGAAGGAACTACAGGGAAGGATTTCTAACTCAGAGGGGACTTTCCCAGGGCACCTGCTTACACAGGAGCCTCAGAAAATTATCAGAGGGTTGCCCCGGGGGAAAGCGGAAAAGTCCCAGGTCCTGGGGCATCAGACAGGCCAACACTGTGGGGCCGGGACAGGTCCCCCAGGGTGGCAGGACCAGAGCATCTGCGGAGCCAGCTCTTAGAGAGAGGGCAGGGGCCCTGGAAGAACCGGGACTGACTGCTGGCTCGGCTCAACCAGAATTGTGGAGGATGGAAACCCGTACTGGGGGCTTCGAAGGAGAAGACTCTCCACTGCACAGAACACTGCCCCCCAAAGGCCAGAGGCCAAGGGAAGAAGACAGAGCGGGAGGGAGGTGGTACTTAACAGGCAGGGAAGGGGAGGATTTGGAAGGAGAGGAAAACGGACAATGCGAGAGGCGGAAAGGAGAAGAAAACACAGACGTTGACACAGAGACCCAGATAGAGAGAAACCCAAAGGCAGAGACAGACAGCAAGCTCTGCAGCGGAGCGGGGGGGCTCTAGGGAGAAGGAGCCACGAAAGAGGCAGAGGCACATGGGGAGAGAAAAGAGGAGAAACTGGCAGCGGGCAGGGGGCCCCAGGGTCAGGCAGGTGGGGCCAACAGGTGGAAGCCCTCCAGCTGTCTCAAGTCCCCAGGCGACCCGTCCTCCCGTGACTCACTGGCAGCAGCCCCGCTGACGCACAGCCACTCTCCGGTCATGTCTCCCCCGGCAGCGGGAGGAGCAGCGGTTGGTTTATCACCCTGGAGGGCTGGGCTGCGCGTCCGCCTCAATGGAAGGGGGTCCGGCTGGGTAAATGGAGGCAGTGGGGCTGCTAGGCACCCTGCTGTTGCCCCTGGGTAGGTCACCAATGTCACCCCATACATAAGAGAGGTCTGCCTGAAGTACAGGGGGCAGAGGCTGCAGCTTTGTCGGTGGGTCTGTCCCATGGACAGAATGAAGGACCGGAGCCTGCTCAGGCGGGCGGGGAGGGCACGATCAAGCCAGGCATCAACCTGTCCCCCTGCCTGGAACGCCTTCACTCAATAGGCATTTACAGAGCCCTGGTCTGTCGGGGTCTCTCCCTGGTGCTTAGAATAACACCGCACAAAACAAAAATTCCTGCTCCCGGGGGGCTCGCATTCTATGAGCGGAGGTTTACTCCAATAAGCCAACCACGCCGTATGTTTGAAGATGGAAAGTACTGTGGAGGACAAAACAGAGCAGAGGAAGGGGGAGCCCGAAGCCTGGGAGGTCAGGCCAGCCGCCATCCAAAAGGGTGACATCTGGGGGGAGCTGGCCATGAGGCATCTGGGGGTGAGCATTTCAGGCAATGGGAACAGCCAAGGGCAAAGTCCTAAAGTGGGAGCATTCCTGGAATGTCGAGGCACTGAGAAGCAGAAGTCCATGACTTCCAAGGGGCTCTGGGGGCCCGAGTGGAAAATACAATGAAGACTTTGGCTATGTCTCTGCGTGAAAGGGAAAGCCATCACAGGGTTCTGACGGGAGAAAACCATGTGGTGACGCAAGTTGCAACAGGGTGGCATTGGCTGCCGTGATGAGAGTAGATAAGGGATCAAGGATGCAAGTGAGGGGCCCCATCAGGGGAATGTTCCAGGAAGGCAGAAGTGATGACAGCTCATATCAATGGTAGGAGCGGGGATGGCAAGGAGGGGTCAAGTGCTGTGTGTGCTCTGAAGGGACAGTCAGCAGGAGTCCTTGACAGATGGAATGCGGGGTGGGAGATAAGCAGAGGGGTTCGGGACAACTCTAAGGCTTTGGGCTTAAACACCTGAAAGACAGGTGCTTTCCTTCCACAAGAAAGATGGGCAGAGCAGGTTTGGGCCATGCAGGATACAGGGAGGAAACCAGTACAGTTTGGATGTGTTGGCTCTGAGATGTTTATGAGAGTTTATGAGTTATCGCAGCGGACATGGGAAGAACTCTGATGGACGTAGGGTGGGTGGAGTTCTGCGAGGGAATGAGAAACACAGGAGAGGACATGCAGAGAACTGAAAGCCAGGAGATGGGACAAGAGGACCAGGAAGTGGGTGCAGAAGAAAAAAAGGATGAGAGACCCAGCTCCGGGCTCTCCCCCAGCCCAGGATGGGGAGAGAGAAGCCAGCCAAGGAGGCAGACGGGGAGAGAAAGGTGAGGCGGCAGGACCCGGCAGGCGTGGTGTCCTGGAACCCTGGGCAAGAAGGCAGGTGGAGGACGAGGGAGTGAGCACCTGTGCTAAATGCTGTGGAGACGGCAGGAAGCAGATGGGCCAGAGGCCAGCGTGGGATCCGGCAACAGGGACGCCACAGGTGATCTGGACCAGAGGCTCCAGAGAGCAGTGCCTGGGCTTCAGGGAGTGTGGCACCTAGAGGCCGTGCAGCTTGGTGACTGAGAGCACAGGTCTGGGCCCCCGCCGGCCAGGGTTCAAATCCTGCTCTGCCTCTTCCTAGCTGTGTGACTTCAGGCAAGTTCTTTAACCTCTCTTTGCTTCTATTTTCTTCTCTCTCCCTCTCTCTCTTTTTAAAGATATTATTTTTTAATTTGACAGAGAGAGAGAGCACAAGCAGGGGGAACGGCAGGCAGAGGGAGAGGGAGAAGCAGGCTCCCCGCTGAGCAAGGAGCCCGATGTGGGGCTTGATCCCAAGACCCCAGGATCATGACCTGAGCTGAAGGAAGACGCTTAACCAACTGAGCCACCCAGGCATCCCATCTTTCCTTCCATTTTCACTTCTGAAGCCACCTACGTCACAGGGCTATAACGAGTATTAAATGACTGCGCACTCGTAAGGTGCCAGGCACGTGGGCAACACAGGAAATGTTTATCAGGTTAGAAAGAGAAGAAGAAAAGAAGAAAGAGAGTGGAAAGAGATGAATCAGAACATTTCTTCAAGGAGTTTTACTGCAAAGAGAAGCAAAGAGGGTTTGTTAGTTAGCTAGAAGTGGTGAGGGGGAGAGGGGAGGGAAGGAAGGAGGTCCTTCAGGAAAGAAGAAATAACGGGATGTCTGAAGCTGATGGGAAGGGTTCATTAAAGAGAAGTCAGTGTTTCAGGACTCACTGGAGTCCTGCAGGAGGGGCGGCTCCACATGGGCCCCTCTCCTCCGACAGGGCATCCTGCCAACCCCTTCTCGGGGACCTGAATCCCCTGCTAAACGTGGCACCCCCCACACTGCCTGCCCCTTCTCTCGGCTTTGCTGTTCCCCATCACACTGATCACCATCTAACCCATCACTCTGCTTACTTCTCTTGTCTGGCCTGTCCCTTGGCTGGCATGTAACCTCCTGGAACGCAGGGAGCTTTGTCTGTCTTGATGACGGTTGTATCCAGAGCCTAAAACAGCGCCTGGCACAGGGTAAGCGCTTCGTAGATACGTGCTGAATAAACAAATGAATTTGTACCTGTACTTAGGGAGGTCCTGGCCCATCAGGAAAGGGAATAAGCCCCCATCTTCATTTACTGTGCACAGACTTTCTGAGTATCTACTATGTTCCAGGAACTGGGTTAGGTTCTGGGGAACTAAAGATGAATCACACAGCACCCTTGTCCTCATTTAGCTAACTCTGTGTGTGTGTGTGTGTGTAAGAAAAGGCATAACAGGCCATTCCAGAGCTGTGTGATGAATCTCCCAGGAGATGGAAGTCCAGGGTCCTTGAGCCTGTGGGACAGGAGCAAGCTTCCTAGAGAAGGAGCGGCGAGCTGGAAGAGCAGACAGAGTTGCTAAAGCGTCATGAAGAGATGGAGTGCGGGCTTTTGGACAGGCGAAGGCCCAGCAGTGAGAGTGTCCAGAGCCCACCCCTGTCCTAGCGCCCTCCATAAAGCCTGCCCTGCCACCCCGCACCCCTCCCCAACTCTCTCCTTATAGCGTTTATTGGGCGTTGCCCGGATTGGTGGGCCGCTTCACCAAGCCACGAGTCTCAAGACCTCAGGCGGATGGTGTGCCTTCTGAGGGAAAGGGCCATGGTGCCCATAGCAACAATTTACATAGAGGAAGAGCTCCAGAATCATCTGCTCACAGAACAATTCCTGGGGACCTATCCCATGCCAAGCACTGTTCTGGACACTCAGGAGGCAGCCGTGAGCGAGACCAGCCAGGCCAGGCCCTGCCTCCCGGAACTCGCATCGGATGGGGGAAGACTATACAATAAATAAATCAACATGCATGCAAGTGAAAGATACCATGGTACCACGCAGACAGGAACAATGGCTGGGTGGCTGGGGGCTCTCCAGATCGGCATTCAGGGAGGGAGTCTCTGACATTTCAGCTGAGACCGAACGATCACTATCAACTGAACCAATTAATGGACAAAAGCGAAGCAGGTGGGAAGATCTGCTGGAAATGATATTCTGGGGAGGCATGGAATTGCACGGGGACCCCAAGCGCTGAGAGGATGCAGGAAAGCATCCTTCCAAATCAAGGACCTCTTGGAGGAGGTGGGTTTTGCTCCGGGTTGGTCCTGAAGGGTGAGCAGCCTTCGGTCGGCAGATGTGATTAGACAGCTTGGCTTGTAGTTGAAGTGAGGACGCAGAGGGAAGGTTCTGTGTCGGCAGGTGCTTGTTGACTAGCTGCTCTGGGCCGAGCACAGGAAGATGGTGCTGGTGCGAGAGGCCAGTCCCTGCCCCCTGGGGGCTCACGGTTCCGCCAGGGAGACAGGCGGGCAGGTAGATCGTTACCAAGCAGCGAGAGTTGGCTGTGGCGGCTAGGGGGGTACGGGGTAGCTCTGAGTAGGAAGCTCGGGACTCCCCCTGGGCAGGAGGCTGTGGTGGGGGAGGGGGGGTCTGGGGACACTCGGCAGAGAAAGTGACACGTTGGTGCTTGAAGGACGATCAGGGGTTTGCCAGGGACCTTGGGGAGAAGACCCTCAGGAGGTGTTCAGAGCGATGGGGGACAGGTGGGAAGGCTTGCGAGTGTGACAGAGCCTCCCACTGGAAGCTCAGGACTTAGGAGGTGGTGAGGCTGGAGAATCCTTTTAAAATCCCTAAGTTCTTAAGGAGTTCCCATGCGCACAAATCCTTCCTAGAATACAGGCGCCGGAGACATTCGACAAGGGCGGTCCTTGCTCTACTCCACGGCCCACCCTGTGTTAGCCTCTCCACGGGGTCTGTCCCTCGTCTGGGGGAACTGGACTAGAACTGGTAAAGCTCTGGACATGCTAGGTGTGAGCAGCCTGCAGCTGGAGGACAGGACAGAAGAGCTCGATCTAAGAACCCCTCACGCCCTCCAATCAGCCTCTGCTGTGGGTACCCTGGCCCCTCTTTCTCCCCACATCCTGTCCTTTACACGTGAGTCAGAGTTAGTGATTTAAACCACAAGCCAGATCAAATCCCCTACTGCTTCCAACCCTTCAATGGCTTTCCAGGGCACCTTAAATCTTCCAAACCTTCCCCTGGCCTGTGAGGGAGTGAGGGCCCCGGGATCTGCGGCTGGCTGCCTCCTCACTGCCTCCTAGTTCACTGCTCCAGCCACATGGTGTCCCTCCTGTCTCTCACACACAGGCCCAGTCGTTCCCCAGCTGAGCGGTGGGTTCTCTTTCCACCTGGAATGCTCTCCCCCTGAGTCTTTGCAGAGTGACTCCTCCCATCAGGGCCCACCCCTGGGTCCCCAAGGCCCTTCCTCAGCATCCTGGCTAAAGCTGTCTTTCTCTCCTCCCTTCCCCTCTTCCAGCTCCTTCACAGCACTTAGCTTGAAGTTCTCTTCGTCACTTGTGTGTTTGTCTATGTCTCCCCCGCACCTACCCACCCACCCCCAAAATGCAGGAGCCGGAACTCCGTCTTATTTATACCCCCCACCCCATACCTGCATGTAGTAAACATGGGCTGACTCTCTTCCCAGGAGCTAAAGATGGCAGAATGACCATTACCAAACGGGCCTGCATGGGTGGTAATGCAGGAGGCTCCTAGCTGGGGTCAGTGCAGGGGGCTCCGGCAAAAGGCTGGCCCGGCCTCACCGGGCGTGGAGCCACCTGGGTCCCCAGCGGCTGGGGAGACGAACACTCTCTGACTATCCGACTGGGCCTGTAAGCAATGCTCTGGGCCTGTGTGTGTCCAACCTTTCTGAGGATTTCTTTCTGCTAAGCAATGATCCAAATAGACTTTTTCTCAGCAGTGGGGCCTGCACAGGCCATGGTGTGCCCTGGAGACCTCAGATCGTGATGTGTTCCAGCTGCTCACGGGGCAGGAGCCAGAGTCAGAGCAGCAAGAGGAGGAAAGAGAGGCTGAGGTGGGGATGGGGGGAAGATGGAGAGAAGGAGGAAGAGGAGGGAGGGGGGAGGGGGCTGAGCAGAAGGTTGGGGGGGAAGAAGGGGAAGGGGACGAGGAGGAGGCTGGCAGAGGGAAGATTCTGCCTCGGCCTCTCTGGGGGCTTCTCTGCCTGAACTTTGAGGGCTAGGACAGGGAGGAGAGGTATTTACCTTCCCTCGGCCTCCCAGGGCAAAGTGCATACCAAATGGGGAGGTGGAGGAAGGGGTAATAAAAATTAAATTAAGAAAAAAAATCTTAAGTTGGAAGAACAAATTATTTGGAGACGAAGCAAAAATATCTGTGACATACCGAGCACTGTTTTAATGACAGCCCGTGTGGGAGGACAGTTTAGTCATATTTTTCATTTTCTCTTCCCCAGGGAGCTGCGTTTCAGTGATCAAGCCCTGATATCAAATTGGCATGTTCCCTAAATCAGTCACCTTCCCGGATTATTCAGTGGCTCGATGAGTCAGGGGGCCGCAGAGTAACCCCTTCTCCACAGGGCCCAGCGGATGGACAGGAAGCTCGGGAGGAAAGGCTGCCAGCTCCCCCAGCGAGGCCACCTGAGGGGAGGCTCCGCTCAAACTCCGAGGGGTAAGGATGTGACTGGTCCCCCATCTGGGGCCACCGCTGGTGTGGAAAAGCATTTCTTCGAAGAAAGCCTGGTTCGATGCCAGGAGGAAGTTCAGGAAGCCAGTGGGGCCGTCCCCTCAGGCACTGCCAGGACTAAAAATAAGGAGCCTGGGTGGCTCAGCTGGTTAAGCGTCCTACTCTGGATCTCAGCTCAGGTCTCAGTCTCAGGGTGGTGAGTTCAAGCCCCACATTGAAACTGAGATTTAAAAACACATTTTTTAAATTAAAAATCATAATGAGGATAATTTTCAGGGACTACCGGGATGTGTGGGCTTACCTTCCTCATGGAATGGGCAGACACGCCTCACACGTCCCTTCATTTCTCTTTGCAGTGGCCCTGGTGCCAGCCCCCGTGACGGCAGGGGAAACAGAGGCTCAGAGAGGGGAAGCGACTTCCCCGAGAAAGCAGCTGCTACGTATCAGCAGATCGTCGAACCCGACTCTGTCGGATTCCAGAGTCCATCGCCCCCTTGCACAGCAGGATGGTCAAGAATTCATTTGCCTGGACTTGTAAGACAGAGGCACCGGATGGGACCTATTCCTGGCTCTTCACCCAGATGATTTCAATTTGCTTTACTTCTTATTTTATACTTAATACCATGCTACGCATTCCTGGAGACCAGGAGGGAGTGGGCATGGTTCTTCCTTGCTTTACAGAGAGGGAAACTGAGGCCCAGAACGAGAAGGTGACCGGGCCTGGTACCGACAGAGCTGGACTTGAGCTCTGCTCTGTCACCAGCTATCCAGTAAATAATCAGTGTTGATCTCCATTTCCCTGTTTGTAAAATGGGAATAATGAGAACCACCTCCGAGGCTGGCGGTAGGTTCAAGTGGGCTAAATGAAGTGTGTTTAAACTCCAAAGTGTCATGCCGAACTGGGGGGTAGCTCACCCCTCGTGAGCATTATCATCAAATGTTGTTAATGGCATGGGCTCTCAGACTGCATAGGTTCAAGTACTGGCTCCTTCATTTATTAGCTGTTAAGCCTTGGACAAGTTACTTTATCTCTGTGTGCCTCAGTTTTACCTTCTGTAAAGTGGGAGTGCTATCAGTACCTTCCTCATGGGGTCCTTATAGGGATTAAATGCATTAACACCTGTGTAAGTGGAAAGAGGCTTCTGGCACACAGCAAAGGTTAGCAACTACTATTTTTAAAGCCTCTTTTTTTTTTTCTTTCTTTTTTTTAAGAGAGAGAGTGTGTGAGCATGGAGGGGCATGGGGGATGGAGAGAGAAAGAACCTTAATGCTTAAGTGGAGCCCACGATGTGGGCTCGATCTCATGGCCCTGAGATCATGACCTGAGCCGAAATCAAGAGTTGGATACTTAACTGTCTGAGTAGCCCCGGCGTCCCGGTGCAACTGCTACCGTTAGCATCACTGCCACTCTGCTCCTACGAGTAGACTGTAACACCCTGAGGAGGGTCAATGTGGCAGCCCCAGCACTGAGCAAGCTGGCAGGCCAGGGCAGGCATGCCCGAAACACCAGTTCAGCGAAGTTATGCCCATGGGCACGGGGCCTCCTTCAGTATTTGCCTGGCCTGGTAACTCTGGAGGCTTTCCTCGATCCTTGCTAGCATTTGGGGTTTGTGGGGTTTCTTGGGGTTCGCAGCTGTGACAATTGGACACTTCCACTCCACCAAAGCTCCCAGCCTCGGAGCCTGGCTGCCGGCTCCCTGGTGGTCCTCACAGCTTTGGGGGGGGTGGGGGGAGAGTCCTCCCTGCCCTCCATGGTTTGTTCTCTCATCTCCTCACCCCAGAAAATTGCCCAGACTTCAGTCCAAGTGTCCTTTCAGACTTTGCCCCTGATTCTGCGTGTGGTGGGGCTTATGTGTATGTCCCCATGAATGTGGGGGGGACCTGGGAGCACAGGTGGGAGAGTGTGGAGCTGGGGACATGTGGGACCCTGCGGGGCTGGGCTTGCAGGCCTGGGAGGTATGCACTGAGATGAGGTGAAGGCCGATGGTGTCTGGGGTGCAGGAAGAGGCTAGATCATCCGGATGTGAGCAAGGGAGGTTGGGTGTAGCTGCGGGCTGTGGGCTTTGGTATGACGGGGAGGGAAGAGCAACGAAAAGGGTATTTGGTCCTGGTCTCCAGAACCAGGTCTCAAACCAGAGGAATGCACCTAGTGCTTTGTTTCCGTGAGGACTCAGAAGGATGGATAAACACAGGTCAGTCCTAAAGGAGAAAATATTTCCGAATTTGCCTTAGACCGCCAAAGGCTTTGGGACCTCGGAGGGTGCCCCTGTCCAAACGCAGCCCTCCTTCCATAAAACAGAACCTCTCTCCCCACCCAGCCTTGGTGGCCCTTGAGCATCCTCGAGAGGCAAGCGGAGGAAGCAGGCTGCCAGGCTTTGGATCCCCACCCCAGGCTACAGCTGTGGCCCTGGGCGTGTCATTTCTCTGCTCTGGATTCATTTCCTCAGCTGTAAAATAGGGTCCACTGGGACTGTGAGGGGGACTCAATTAATCCATGTGGAGCGCTTAGAGAGGGATGGACTCCAGTCATTTTAATTCCTATTATCTCTTTCTTTACCTTGATGGTACCCCTGAGGCGGGAAATTAAAACGAATCCCGGAAAGCCCAGCCAGTGGCTCTGAGGAGCCCCCTGGGAAACTGCCCCTTCATCTGCTGTCCCACCACCCACCGCTAGCCCCACCAGGGCCTGGAGCACAGGAAGTGCTTGGAAAGTGCAGCTGCTTTCCTGACCATTGTCTGACATAGACTTCGAGGGATGACCACTGGCAATGTGTGGCCGTCCACCCTGGGGGACTATGGGCTCCCTGAAGGCCAGGACTTCATCCACTCATCACTGGGTCCCTGGGGTCTGGCGCAAGGTGACTTTTAGTAAGCGCTGGGTGAGCCGAAAGCTGGAGTAGAGTGGCACCGTGAACACTGACTAGGTTTTTCCCTGGGTTATTTATTGAGTGCGGGGCTTTAACTGTCAACAAAGCCCAGGCCTTGCCCTCCAGGAGCTCAGAGTCCTAGGGGAGTGGGACAGGGGGACAGAAAGAGCAGAAACCACAGTGTGGGGGTGGGGACAGCTTCCCAAAGGAAGGAGGTATAAGCTGAGGTCACAGCCAGGAGCAGAGGTGGGAGTAGGGGACATACTCCAAGGCCTCCAGGAGACACACGTCCCACACGGGGGCTACGGGACCACCCGCCAGCCTGACGTAGAGATCCCTCAGCTTCTTTACTTAAGGACCAGGATTTGCTGGGGGCTCAGCACCATCTCAACTGTTCCTTCCCCAGTGATGAGTGATGCTGGCTGTCACGCTAGATCCGGAGGGGTGGCATGGTTTTGTCTCCGCCCCCCCCCTTAGTGGCTGTGGTAGAAGTGGTCCCTCCCTCTCTCCAGCCTCCCAGCATTAGGGGCTCAGCGCACCAAGGGCTTCTAGCTGCTGATCTGCCTGTGCGGGGTCACTGGCAAACCTTTGCTCGGTGTCTTCCCTGCTTTTGGCCCAGCCCCTCTGTTCCAACAAGACTGCCATGAGGCCTGACTGCTTCCTCTGTATAACAGGGACACTCACACTGACCCTTCAGCTGGCTCTGGTGAGGACTGAGTAAAGCACGGACACGGGGGCCGCAGGAGGCTCTCTGCAAATGTTAGCCTCCCTCCCCTTCCATCCTCCGCCTCCCTCCTTTTTTGCTGATGAGCTTCCGTCTAACAAAGCGTTTATGTTTGGTTTTAGGGCCTGAGGCTAGGACTGCAGTGGGGGAGGATGGGCGGCCCTGCCCTCTGCCTCTGGCTCCAGGCCACAGGAGCAACGTGTTTGCAGAAAGGTCTACCAAGTTCCCCACCAACCACACAGCCCGACCCAATCCCTGCGGCTGCCTGATCCCTCGTCCAACCATAGCGGGTCCCCCCCTAGCGGAAGCTTGAATCCCATTCGCTGTACAGAGCTGGAAAGGTTGTTTTGAATTTCCCCTTAGGAAATGTATGAGCACATGTGTGTGCATGTGAGTGTGGGCCGTGAACACATGTGTGTGTGAGGGCAGGGTGGTGGCAAAGGAGGACAGAGGGGACTAATATCCTGGATGCCTCCACGCCAGCCACCTGACCACATGGGGGCGTACGCGGGCATGCGCTGGGGATGGGGAAGGGGTGCTGAGAAACAGTGGTCTGGGACTCCATCACAGGCCACCGGAGCGCCTGGCGGACCGCCACATCCATGCAAAGACTCCCAGAGACTCTGTGCGACGTGGCCCAGAGCAGAGGACCATCAGGGCCATCAGTGGCGCCGCCGGTCACCTCACTCATGCCTCCTCCGGGTCTCTCCCCAGAGACCCACACTCAAGCCTTCCCTTTGCTCCCCCGCCCCACTCCACTGTGTCACCTCTGGGAGGAACGAGAACGTCTGTGCGTCCCCCTAAAAGCCGGGATGATGCTGAGTCCGAGAGGTACAGGTGCATTTCCCCCGGACCTTCGCCCACCCCGCAGAGAGAGGACTTCCGGGACTGCCGGCCACGCTGTTTACCTGCCAAGCATCCCTCTGAGCGAAGCACCGCCAGTGCCTACAGGGACCCAACAAGGACTCCACCCCGCAAGCCAGCCATGAGCACCATTTCCCTGACATAGTGAAGAGAAAAAAAGGAGATTTAGAAGCAGTCTTACCCTCAGGAGCTTTGCGACCCCAGGCGAGTGACCGAGCATCCCTGCGTGCATTTCCTCCTTGAAACACGGGGAAAACGGAACTGTGTCTACCTTGTACCCGACTGCACACCCAGTGTCTCCCCAACAGCGAGCACTCGACCCCCTACTGGCTGCCGGGGGGAGTAAATGAATGGAGAAGCATTGTTACCAGGGTTAAACGAGAAGAGTGGTAGTAAAGCATTAATCCCAGCGCTGTCACATAGTCAGCATTCAATACAAGGCATTATTATTACTGCTGGCTGCTAGGCAGAAGCAAGACCCTAACATTCGCTCAGGCTGGTTCCCAGGGCTGACAGAAGTCAGGGAATTAAGGCTCAACCATGGCACGCCCAAAGAATCTAAGCGGTCGCCCCTGGGTCCAAACGGTGATGTGTTGTATGCCATTCCATTCATTTTAACACGTTTATACCGAGTATGTCTTTATGCCCAGAATGAATGAGCTCTTATGCATGATACAGGAGAATAAAGTCGAGCTACCCTCCTAAAGGGGTTACCTTCTCCTCGGAAAAGGAGAGATCAACTCTCATTAGCATAAATGCCTTCCAGAGTGAGCCAAAGACTCAGGTGCCAGGTCTAAAGGCCAGTGCAAAACTCTCATTTAGGTCCTCAGCAAACAATCACAGCTTGCTTGCTGTACCCGGCAGGCCCCTGGCTAGGCACTAGGGACACGGAGACCAACGCTGAGAATGCGAGAAGCAGCTCTCAGGCTTGAGAATGCGAGCTCATAAAAATGGGTCAGGACAATAAATGCTAAAAGGGAGCACTGAATGCAGGGCCCTCCCTCTGTGTGCGGTGGGGAGGCTCCTTACCACTACTTCCTGGGGCCGGGGCTAGGAGGAAGGCCTTCTCTTCCCTGGGAGATGTGCTTATAAAGACCCAGCAAAACCTCTTGACCCGGGTCCCCAAAGCCTGACCTCACCCTGCTGGAAGCTGGAGAACCAGACTATCCTTGAGAGCGTCCTGTGCCCTTATCCCCAGGTCCCCAGGAGCCCTGTGCCCTGCGAGAACCCTACAGCATCGCTGCTGGGAGGGAACTGAGAGACTATCGAGTGAGGGCGGAGCCCCACAGAAACAGAGGACCCCAGGCCTCTCCATTACGCAGTGGCAAGGCTGGGAAGAAGCCAGGTGTCCTGATGCCCAGGCCAGGGCTTGAGTTGCTAAAGCACAAAGATGCTGGAGCACCTGTCAGACACAGCAGGCGAATGAGGGGTGGCGGATCTCTGCTCCCATTGTGTGGCCAGGGGGCACAGGACACAGATTAGCAGTGACAGGAAGGCCAGTCCCCCAGTAAACCCAGGCTTCAGAGTATCTAATATGTGGGGCACCTTGTGCTCCAAGTCAAAGAATCTAGGGTTCCGGGATTAAAGGGGTGGAGAAAGAGCAGGTGAGGGGCAAGCAACTTCATAAAGCTCCTGTTCCCAGTAGCAATTGCCCTGGACTTCCGCCAGACCCTGGAGCAACAGACAGCAATCGGATGGGAGAAAGGCACGATGGGGCACAGGTGAGTATGGATGGGAGACAAGAAGTGTAGCTGAGACAGGCCCCCTCCAGTATACCCCCAGCTCCTGGGCAGGACCCTGGATCTAGACTCCTGTCAGCTCTGCTCCTACACTTGCCTCCTCACCGCTTTGTAATCCTAGCGGTTTGTGAATGTGCCTGTCTATGCTCATGGCACACTAGCCTCAACGCGCTGGAGAGAAGAGCCACTTGTAATTTGTGGCTCGGGGTTCAGAGCTCTGGGGCCAGGGGATCCTTTGGATTCAAGTCTGAGCTTTGCCAGCCACTTTCCAGTATTAGGCCCCTGGGCAAGTTGGACCTCTCTATCCTTAGTTTTCTCATCTGCAAAATGGGGGTAAACACCTCAAGGTTGCTGTGAGGCATAAATTAAATACACTGGTGTCGAGCACGTAATAGAAGGCCTGGAATCTGCTAGTACCCAGAAAATAATAGGATTATCTTCACTCACTCCTCTGTTTTCAACACACTTCAGAGAACAGCATAGTGCTTTGCTATAAATATATATTTTTAAAGATACATATTTACATATATAAACATATAAATACACTATATATGTCTGCATATATATATATATATATATATATATGCTTGTGCACGGACATAAGCCTAGGCTACAGGGTCTCAGAAACAGACCCTGATGGTCAGAAGGAATCCTTCACCCAATATGCTCTGGAACAGGACTGGGCTGTCCAGAGAGAGATAGGACACTTTCGCTTTGGTACCAGCCTGTGACATACTCTTGGCCTGGCTCACCATCTCTGAGAGCCTGGTGACCAGCGGACCAGGAGGAACACAAGGAAAGTGCCAGATCCTGCCCCTGGCTGTTTCCTGTGTCTTCCTTGGTGCCTACTTATTAGCCCAGGTAAGAGGGCAGAAAAGGCCAAGCAGGTGGCGGGTGGGTGGAGGAGGGTCTGGCAACATGAATGTAGTGGGGGAGGGGAGAGGTTCCAAATGTCGCCGCTTGCATAAAGCCGAGCACTCTGGGCATGCCACCCGTTTGGTGCCTCCTGGGCCGGCGGCTGTTCAGGCGTCTGAAGGCCACTACTTCCCGAGGCTGGGAGTGACACTGCAGAGCAAAGTCTCCGGCAGAGAAGCCATTGATTTCTGATCTGTCTTTTAACTTGCTCATTCAACAGCAGGGTCATTTGCATTGACTGCCACAGTTGAGCAAAATTTGAACAATGATAATGAACTTGGCGCCGAACTCTTCACCTGGCACCACTGACTTCCCTGAAGAATGCCTGGCCCGTGAGATACTCTCCACACAGACTAGCTGGGGAAGTGGGGGCGAGGCAAGAGCGTCCCTGTGTCTGTCCTTCTGTCTCCTGTTCATGCCTGTCTGTGTTCCTGGGATCTCGGAAAGCTCAGTCTCTCCTGGGCTGACCTCTCTGCGGTGCGCGGGGCTGAGGGAGCTCAGTCTAGGCCACTGGTGAGGCTACGGGCTGGGTGGCAGAGGCACAGTGAAGGGCATGTAATTACCTGGTGAATTCAAGCACATAAACAATTTGTCAGCCCTCTGGCTCCCCTGGTGTGCTGCATTGCTTTCAGGTTTCTTTGGCTTTGCAGGAGGGAGGCTGGAGGCAGAGCAAACCCCCAGGCCATCAGGCCATTAACCTGGATTTCCCATGACCCAAGCCCCTCCCGTGCCCCCTTCCAAAGGTGGAGCCCCTCAGAAGGGTCACCGATCTAGGGCCCTGGGGCAAATACTCAATTGCTGCTGGGCTCTGCTTCTGCTCTGGACAGTGTCTCAGGGACCAAACTGACTGCTCAACGATCCCGAGAAGCCTGTCCTCGGTTGTTCCTGTCTCACTTTCCGACACCTGCCCGGGGAAAACCCCCTCTCCATTGTCCAGGAGGTGCAGGGATGGGGTGGGTGGGGGGGGTGGGTGAATGGGTGGGGGAGCTGTGTAGGGGCAGTTTCCCCTGATTGCTACAGATCAGCCTGCTTTCATTGTTCTTTCTCTTTTGCTTTCCTTTTTACCTATTTTTTTTAACCTTCTCAATGGGCGAAACACAGCCCAGGGAGAGTGTGCCTAATTGAGGAATGTTAAACCTTCCTGTGCTGGACTTGGAAGTCAGCCTCCTTCGAAGCTGTCCACCGGGATGTACCAGTGCAGGAGCTAAAAATAGAAAGGGCTCCCTCCTCCCCCAGCCTCCCTCGTCCTCTGGGCATGGGCACAGGCGAGATCGATGCTATGCTTGGCGGCGGCAGCCTGCGTGACAGCAGCCCCTGCTTAGAGACCCTTATCTGCACCTGCCACCGATCAGCTCTGATAGAGCCCTGACATACTGAGGGACAGGAAGTCACCATGGCGACCTGGCACAAGCCAGCGGGGAGAGGACAGGGGCTTGGCTGTGGGGAGACAGACTCGGCCCGCCCTTCGGGCTCGTCCCTCTGCCCTGGCCACTCTGGGCTGGCAGCTCTGTGTCCAGGCCACCTGCGGAGGGTGCAGCCCCGTGGGCGATGCAGGGGGAGGCAGGCGGTGTTATTCATGCCGGAAGTCCACGGCATTCTCAGGGACCTCTTCCATGTGCCTCTCCAGAACACCAAGAATGGATGAATCAGTCCCGGCTCATCAGAGCCTTTCATGCTAAACCAGCCCAAATGACTGATTTAGAAACTGCGTGGTCTTGTTCTTTCAGTGGATTTCTGAGGCACGCTCCAGAGCAGACCCAGGTCTTCATTATCTCCATCCACACCCTTTGATTAAGCGTCTGTGACCACACAGCATCGGGTGCTGGGTGCTGTCCCCCAAGAGGCACGGAGCAGGAGCCACCAATGTAAAAATGCACAACCAGAACACTCAGGCCGCAGGGAAACAATAGAAACAGTAATACTGCTTGTCCCAGCCTTTCAACGGATTGTCACCACCCCGGGACGAATGGCTATCCCTCTGATCTAATGTGAGAACGGAGAGATTAGGTGCCTTCCACAAGGAACCCTGGTAAGTGACAGAAGGTACACACTTGAATTTTCTAGCTGCGATGGTGGCAGAGGGCACCTGGTACATCCCCTGCTCTGGACTTGAACCTGTGGCATCATAGACATTGGGGGAGAGGCTTTAATGCAGACTGCCGGGGCTCACTGTGACCCGGAGCTTCCGTGTCAGGAGCCAGAGGCCGTGTCTATCGGACCCCAGGGGGCTGTGGTGTGCAGTCCTCTGGGGGTCACGCATGAAACTGGCCACGCTTCCAGAGCCTCGGCAAGCTCGTGGCTCCCCTGGTTCTCCACCCAGCAATACGTCAGAACCCCCCGGTCAGTTTAAAGGAACTGCAAGGCGAGGCTGTACCCCATCTCTCATCTCCTCTCTCAAGGGGCATCGCCCACTTCAGAAAGCCCCTTGCGTAATTCTCATGAGCAGCCAAGGTGGAGAGCCACTTTTCTGGTCCCCTTCATTTTACGGACGAGGACCCCATAGCTCTGAGAAGGGCAGTGAGTTGGCAGCGGTCACATAACCAGCTGCCTAGAGAACCAGAGAGAATCCGAGAGTCCCCAACTCTCTGCCAAGCTCTATGAGTCCAGAAGTAGCCATGGGAGTCCCATACTTGACCGGATGGTGCGTGGGGAGGAAGCTCATTTTCCTTTCCTAGATTCCCAAATGTGAGGAAAGCACTCTCAAGTTAGGAAAGTGGGTGGAGAGACTCAGGGGGAGCTCCCTGCTCTGAAGGGCCCGTGGAGGTCCGGAGCGCCCACCCCACCCATTCCTCTGGGGTGATTCTGAGCTCACCTTCCCGGGACACAACACACCCTGCTCAGCAAACACCGTGCCCAGCCGGTCCGCTCTGTCTGAGTACCACCTGTCCACAGCACGCTGGAAAGAGAAGCTTCATCCCCTCTGATCTTATGTGACCTTGCGTTGGGATCAGTTACTTGGCAATTGGTCATTTATCCGTGGCTTGTGACACCGGATAGATCACTATATTATTTAAAAACCAAACAATCATAAATCTTTCCTGTCTCATCGAACCACACTAGTGACTTGAGTTTTGAACATTGCCCTCACCTCGGACACTTCTCTCTCAGGACAGTGCTTCCCGCACCTTGCTTCTCTGCCCTACCCTGGGCTCAGAAACAGCCCCTCCATCCTTGCTGCTGGAATTGGGGGAGGAGGTCGTGGCCCTTCATACCTTCCTTATTCCCGATTGACCTGTGCACAGACAGCATCCACTCCTGAGTCCAGGCTGACCAGGCCATCGAGGTGGATCCAAAGAGAACCAGAGAAGCCACTGCTCACTTTACTGAGGGGCGGCCGTGTCCAGAGCCTTCCCTGCTCCCGACTCTCCCACACTCCTATAGCCCGGAAGCCTCTGTGGTCCCCACACAGGATGCCTTTCTCCCCCAAACTACTTTCACTGTCCCTGTCGACTGCAACACCCACTCCCCACTGCTGGCTAACATCATGTCCTTCGGCCTCAGTTTAGAGTTCCCTCTCCGACATGACATCTCTGCCCTCCTTCCCTCTCTGGTCTGCACCTGTCCACGCTGGGCTCCTGTCCCCGGTGTTCAGCCATCCATCATGATCCACCACACTTCGAGGGGGCACAGCGCTCCATAAAGATGGATGAACTGAACTGATCTCTACAAGGGAACAGACTCGTCACTGGGGTGTGCTCTGGAAGTCCCAGATGTCATCCTCAGACCCAGAAGACCTAGAAGACAGCGTTTGTTCTATGCATGTGCAAAGTAACTCAGGGGAAAGGACTCCCCATCCAATGCACTGTGGTTTTCCTTTCTGATTAGTGGACTTGGAAGAGAAAGCAGCCTGTGTCTTGCGGCAGGCAGCCTTTAAAACTCCTGCCTTCTGGTATTCACGCTTGTGTGTGGGCTTCACTTAATGACTTGCTTCTAACTAACAGAACGAGGCAGAAGTGATGGGAATCGCACTTCCAACACTATCAAAAGTTCGTGGTGCCCACCTTGGGCTCTCTCCCTCTCTCTTAGATCCATTGCCTGGGGGAAACCAGCTGCCATGGCAAGAGGCAGGCCACATGGTGAGGGACTGAGATGGGCCAACGAGCTCATGAGTCAAATCTTCAGATGACTGAGCTCTGGGTGACATCTTGACTGCAACCACACGACAGTCGTTGAGCCAGAGGCATCCAACTGGAGAAGCCATACCTGGATTCCTGACCCACAGAATCTGCGAGATAGGAAATGTTTCTGGTTTTAAGTAACTAAGTGTTGGGGTACTTCGTTACACGGCAATAGATAACGAATCCATGTCCTTTGACTTCCTCCTATGTGCATGTACACGGTGGATATGGCCAGGGTAAGTGGCACCTGACAGGGCTAAGGACAGGCCAGTGGACTGCGAGGGAGACCTTTGGGTCCCTGCCCGCTGAGGACTGGGTGCTCAGAAGCAAAGCCCCGATGAAGACAGGCAGGGGCAAGTGTTCTGTCTACAATTCAAAGGCCTGCTCCCTTGCCGGCTCCTCTACCCCCCTTCCTAACCATCCTAGCGCTCAAAGGATTCAGGCCCTCTATAATGTCCCCAGCCTGTCTCAGCACCTCGTCTTTCTACTTGACATTCAAATATTCATAGAATGCCTCTCACGGGCCTGCACCGTTAGGAGGCAAGAGATTCTGCAGCTCGCTGCGCAGACACCATTGTTGGACCTGCGTGATTCCCCCTCGCCCCCTGGAAAACACCTTGAATCAGAACACCCCGCATTTCGACTCTCCACGGCACCCAGCCCAGCTCTGGACTCTGCAAATATTTGATGGTCGAGGAGGAGAAAAGGAAGAGTTGCCCACCAGAAGCATTTTCAAGGTATTTTGTGTGGGGTGGCTGGGAATCTTAAGATCCTCTCTACTCCCTTCTCCCTTTAGAATAATAGCTTGAGATTTGAATGACATTTATTTAGCACCTATTGTATGTCTGGGAAGTGGCAGTAAAGCCCGCTCCTGCACAGTAGCTTCTTTAACCCTCACAAATCTTAGCTTGTGAGGCCCATTTAATTCCCATTTGACTAGTGAGTAAATCGAGGCTCAGAGAGGTCAAAGAGCTTGTTCAAGTGGCCCAGGAAAAATAACAGCTATTGCTTCGAGCATGTTCTGAGTTCGCTCATGGAATCCTCCACCAGCCCGGACTGAGGCAAATAAACATTAGGTAGCTCGCCCACGTTTACACTTGTTAGCTAGGAAGTGCCAGGGCCAGGAATGGAGCCTGGGAGTCCGACTAGAAGGCTTCCTTTTACCCATGCCGATGGTCACAGTGGAGCTGACATGCAGGACTTCTGGCTCTGAGGCAGGTGCTCCTTCCCCACCCAGAGTGGTTCCCAAGCAGCCTTCCCAACATCCAGCCAGTTTCACCCTTCTCCCAGGTTCCAGTGACTTTCCAATCTGACCATCGATTTGCCTGAGTCTTTCTTTGACTTAATTCAACACTTTTTTTTGCCTCAAAAATAAATCAGAGCTCTCCTAGGTTATCCTGGAAATGCCACCCATGGCCTTCCCCAGCTTTTCAGAGGTCGTGCTGTTGTGCAAGAAGAAAAGGAGAGGAAGGAGGGAAGACGGGAAAGAAAAAACAACTAGATTAACAAGGGCTTTCTCATCTCTGAGGTGAAGTTTTGGTTCAAAATGAGTCCAAAGCCCTGGTCAAGTTTTCAGAGGCACTGGGTGGGGACTTAAAATTCAGAAGGCAGACTCCTCAATTCTGAATTAATTTCCCCTCCTCTTGGGCACAGGAAGGTCTGTGTTTCTCCCCTCACCTCCCCAGCCCCTCCCCCCCACACACACACACTCACACGTGCGCGTGCGCACACACACGCTCCTTCCTGCAAGTCAACATCCCTGCCCCACAATAGGTGTGATTGCTTCCCATTATGTTGTCATGGCAACATCCATTGCCATCTGGGGGGTGGGGAGGTGGAGCGGAAACAAATGAGCGGCCAATCAGGCTTTCCAGGAAAGTCTTATAATGATAGCTGCTCATTGCAAAGTGCCAGAGCTCCGTGAAATGGAGGTCATCAGTGTGTGAGGACCTGATGAATGGGGCCCAGTGGTGGGTCCCCCCCCATCCGACTGAGGCACACTGAGTCCACATGAATGTGTCTTTGCTGATTGATGGACTATTGATCAGCATGAGAAGGGAGATAAAACTAGCGAACAGTCAACGGCCAAAGCAAAAGCCTTCCCATGTTGCAGCCACCGCATGGTTCTTAGAAAGATCCACGGGGCTAATGCTTTCCTCTGCCGAGAAATGGGGAGGATTACAAAACCTTGGTGTCACCATGGTCACTGCCAACAACCCCCCTGCCCCAACCCAGAAAGAAAAAGAAGAGTCCTATTGTCAATTCCTTAGAGGACAAGAGGGAGTGAAACCCTGGCTCCAGGAACAGACACACCTGCGTCATGCCAAGTACTCAACAGATATCAGGCATCACGATTACAAGTGATCGCGCATGTCTGTGCTAAGGGAGATGGTGCCACGGCGGTGTCTCCCCGCCTCTCTACCTGAGGTGCTACCTTCTGGGGAATAACACAGCAGGAGTGACTTTTGAGTGGCCCACAAGCCCCAGCCATAGCCTTTCACTATAAGAGACTCCCAAACCCTCTTCATCCCCCGACGCGGGAGAGAGCCACTGCCGTTCTCTCCTGGGAAGAGAGGGGGTTGACAGCCTGGCATTCCTCTTTCGAATGGTTGTTCACTTCAGGTCACCACCAGCTAGAGCTCCTTTAACCTCACCTGTGGGAGGTCTACAGCATAGAACGGGCCCTGTCTTAAAAGGGAAGCACAGCCTCATCCATGGGCGCCTCTGCAAAGTGTTTGTGGGAAATGTCTCCAGGCTCAGATCAAGAAGTCTCCAGTTCACACTCTTGTCCCAGTGCCCCAGCATCTGATATTGAGCCCCCGGCGCTTTCTGATCAAGCCTGGGGAAGACAGCTAGCCCAAGGAGGCGGCTGAGGTCGACTAGAGCAATTAATCCTAAAGGTTACCAGAACCTGTCCTGCTGGGGAACAGGAATTCAATTACCTGTGGTGACAGCAGCTTAGTCCCCAGGGAGACACTTGTCTGCAGGGCGGTCCAACAACCTGTCTGCTTGAAACCTTCCTGAGAAGCAGTCTCCTACCCCTCCACTCCCTCTACATACCTCGGCTGGGCACAGACCTCAGCTGACTGGGACATCATCCAGGCCACAGTGCAGGGGTGTGGACCAAAGGACTGAATTCTGGGAGGCTGGACCAGGATGGGCCCAGAAGTGTCCTGAAAAGAGGTCAGTTTGCCCCATAGAAACAAGACCAAAAGAAATGGTCATTTTTTCAGGCTGAGCCAGACCTTTATGATCCATCCAAAAGCAGGAGGGAAGACAGAGTGAGCGAATCCAAATGAGTTTATTTGGCCATTAAGTAAATATGCAAAATTATGCAGATGTGGAAATGGCATATAATTTTCAATCAATTGCTCTGCCATCATCTGAAACAGACCTATGGTTCCGGATAAGGGGACCACCGAGAGAATTCTGGCTTCCTTTCCTCCACCATCCCCCAAAAATACAGGGTAGGAAACAGGAAGGTTTGGAGGGAGGCGTGCTATGCCAGACTACTCCCACCCCGTCCCGGCTTTTTGTGTGGCCCTGACTCAGATCAAGGCGGGCTCCTACTGGTCCATGACTTCCAAGCTAGAAAAAAGTGAAAAAGAAGCCAAATCTTTTGCATGGCCGCCACTGAGGAAACAAAATTTGACTTTTGTGATGCAAATTGGCTTCCTGGCTTGAAAGTGCATGATTAAAATGATATGTTTCAATGTGGGAGCCAGACAGCAGATCTGGTACTAGAAAGTGGCAGCTGCTGCTTGCATACAGGAATATCTTCAAGGTGCATGCAAGGGTAGGTGAAGAAGTATGTTGGGCCCTGGAGATCCCAGGACTTGCTGATCCACATGGCCCATTAAGGTGGGTTGTACAAAACAACCGGGGTGCATTTTAAGAAAGGCTGAGCACCCTCTCTCTCCTTCCTGAGAAGAGCTCTGTCTCGTCCCAGATTGGTTAGTCCAGTATTTATTCAACAGCGTTTACTGAGGACCAGCTCCATGTACAGGTGCTGCCCTAGGTGTGGAGGGACCACAACAGGCAAATCCTCAAAGAGCGGATGGCTCAGTGGAGACTGCTGACCAGGACTCAACCCTGGACTCTGCTACAGAAGAATAATGTTCTCTTAGACAAGCTGCTTCATCTCCGTGTGTCAGTTTCCCTATCTTTACAATAAGCCTCATGAAAGTATATACTGCTACTTCTGCTTCCAGCCACGACAGAGTGACAGGGACTAAATTTACCCTCTTGTCTTAAACAACTGCCAAATCATGCAAAATATATGAAACAAATGAATCCAGGCATCAGATGACAAGAGTACAGGATTGTGTTCCTGAGAGATAGGAATCAAACAAGGTGTAGGGGGGCCTACAATTTCTCCACCCAGTTCCTAGGCTGCAGCCCAGGGAAGGGGAACCCAAACAGAGGCCAGCCTCTTGGAGTTCAGGGAGACAGAGGTAGCTAGAATGTTCTGGACAGAAGTTCAGAAAGAGCTCTGGATATCTGAAAAGGATATCCTTAAATCTTTGGATGAATACTGATATGTACATCCAAGCAATGAAACTCTATGACACTGGGGAAAGAACCATCTCAAAGCAGCAGGCCGAACAATTTCCAGAGTTTAAATGGGACTGGGAAGAGTTCATGTTCCCATGAGCCAGGGTGAACATATCTTGTAATAAATGCATCAGGAAGTGTCCCCAGAAAGGAAGGATCTTAATAGTTGTGCTGAAAGGCAGCTTCAGACTTACCCCAAGAGAGCAAAAAAGGAAGCACTGAAAGGATTAAACTGATCCCAAGAAACTGGATGCCAGCACGAAGTCTAACACTCTTTAATAAAAAAAAAAATCACCCAATAAAGTAAAATTCATGTGTGGCATCTAATAGAAAAAATTAAGGCAAAAAATAAGAAAAAGTGACCAATGACAGAGAGAAAATTCTTCCATAGAAAATGACTCAGATTGACAGAGACGACACAATTAGCATTCAAGAATATTGAAACTACTCTAACAAATATACTGCATATGCTCAGGAATGTGGAAAAAAATATGAACATGATGAGGCTAGAAATAGAAGATATAAACATGACCCAAATGAAGCTTCTAAGAATGAAAAAAACATATAACTAAAACGAAAAATACAATGAATGAGATTAGCAGGGGACCAGACACAACAAAAGAAAGGTCAGTGAATTTGGAGCTAGAGCAATAGAAAATATACAAAATAAAGAGAAGAGAGAAAAAGGACTGAAAAATGAACATATCAGTGACCTAAAGGGCAACATCAAGTGATCCAATGTATGTATAATTGGAGACCCTCCCCCACCCACAAAAGGGAGTACAGGAAAAATATCTAAAGAAATGATAAAAATTTTTTCAAAAACTGGCAAAACCTATAAACTCACTGATTCAAGAGGCTCACTGAACTTCCAACAGAGCAAACATTTTTAAAAAATTGGATGAAGGCACATCATACCCAAGTTGCTGAAAACCAGTGATAAAGAGAAAAACCTTACGGGGCACCTGGGTGACTCAGTCAGTTAAGTGTCTGACTCTTGATTTTGGCTCAGGTCATGATCTCAGGTTTGTGAGATTGAGCCCTGAATTGGGCTCCACACTGGGTGTGGGGGCTGCTTAAGATATTCTCTCTCCCTCTCCCTCTCCCCCCCTTCAAAAGAAAGAAAGAGGGAGAGATAGAAACCTTAAAAACAGCCAGTGGATAAAGGACATTCTGTACAGAGGAACAAAGGTCAGGTGGCAGTCGTCTTATCACAAAGTATGCAAATCAGAACACAGTGACAACCTTAACCACTGAAAGGAAAAACTATAAACCTAGAATTCTATATCCAGCAAAGATATCTTTCAAATATGAAAGCAGGATAAATCCTTTTTCAAATTAAGGCTGAGATAATTTATCACGGGCAGTCTTGCCTAAGAAATGCTATAGGAAGTTTTCCAGGATAAAAGAAAATGTTTAAAATCTGGATCTGCACAAAGGAATGAAAAGCACTGGGAATAATAGATATGTGGGTAAATCGAAATATGCTTTTACTCATTTCAATCTCTTTAAGAACGTTGACTGTTTAGAGCAAAAAAATTTCCTTGTATTGTGGAGTTTACAAAATGTGGAAATAAAATGTATGACAACCATACCATAAAAGATAGGAGTCAGAAAATAGAATACACAGCTATAAGATTCTTTACATTACATATGAAGTGATATATCATTTTAAGATAAACTATGACATATTACAATCAATAAAATCTGTTTATATTTACAATAATATATATCGTAAGCCATAGATTAATCACTAAAAAAATAAGTGAAGTATGGCTAATAAGCCAGCAATAGTAATGAAATGGAATCATAATACTACTCAATTAATACATGATAAGGCAGAGGAAGAAAAAACAGGAATAAAGAACAAATGGGATAATTAGAAAGTCAACAGCAAAACAGTAGACTTAAACTCAACCATATCAATGATTACGTTAAATATAAATGGTCTAAAAACTTTAACTAGAAAGCACTGTCATTAGATTTAAAAAAATCAATATCTAACTATACACTGCCTCTATGAAACACACTTTATTTTGTTTTTTAAAGATTTATCCACTTATTTGTGTGAGAGAGAAAGAGATTGCAAGCAGGGTGAGGGACAGAGGGAGAGCAAGAGAAGCAGACTCCCCACTGAGTGTGGATCCAACGTGGGGCTCAATTCCATGACCCTGAGACCATGACCTGAGCCAAAACCAAGAGTCAGATGTTCAACTGACTGAGCCATCCAGGCACCCCAAAATATGCTTTAAATATGAAGACACAGCTAGGTTAAAAGTAAAGGATTGGAAAAAAGATAGACCAAGCAAACACTGATCAAAACAAAACTGGGGTGACTACATCAAAGATAAACTCTAGAACAAGGACTATTACCAGGGATAAAGAGAGACATTTTATAACGTTAAAGGAATAAATTCAACAAAAGGATATTTCAACCCTAAATGTACATGCACCTATTAATAGAGCTTCAAAATATATGATACGATATACGCACAAACTAAAATAAGTGAAGGGAGAAATGGACAAATCCACAACTATAGTTGGAAATTTGAATATTCTTTTCTCAGTAATTGATAGAAAAGGTAGACTTAATCAGCAGCAATGTAAAAGACTCAAACCATCTCATCAACTTTTTTGACACAATTGACATAATTATAAAACTCCACCCAATACATTGTCTTCAGGTACATATAAACCACTTACCAAGACAGACCACAAAACAAGTCTCAATATATTGTAGTGGATTGAAATATTACAAAGTCTTCTCTTTGACCACAATAGAATTAAACTAAAAATGTTTTTAAAAAGATATCTGGGGCGCCTGGGTGGCACAGTGGTTAGGCATCTGCCTTCGGCTCAGGGCGTGATCCCGGTGTTGTGGGATCGAGCCCCACATCAGGCTCCTCTGCAAGTGAGCCTGCTTCTTCCTCTCCCACTCCCCCTGCTTGTGTTCCCTCTCTCGCTGGCTGTCTCTCTGTCGAATAAATAAATAAAATCTTTAAAAAAAAAAAGATATCTGAAATATCCTCACATATTGGGAGATTAAATGTGCAATTCTAAATAACCCATGGGTCAAAGAAAAAGTCACAAAGGAAATAAGAAGATATTTTGAGCTGAATACAAATGAACACAACATACCAAACTTAGCGGTGTATAGTAGCTAAAGCAGAACTTAGACATTTATAGCATTAAATGTTTATACTATAAAGTGGTATCAAATCAACGATCTAAAAACTCCAACTGTAAGAGACTAGGGAAAAAAAGAGAATTAAAAACTAAGTAAGCAGAAGGAAAGAAACAATAATGAAAAGAGCATAAATCAATGAAATAGAAAACAGAAAAGCAGACCAATTCAAGGAAACCAAAAGCTCTTTCTTAAAAAAAAAAAGTGTAATTGGAAAACTCTCAATCAGAAAAAAAAAAAAAAAGGCGCCTGGGTGGCACAGCGGTTAAGCGTCTGCCTTCAGCTCAGGGCGTGATCCCAGCGTTATGGGATCGAGCCCCACGTCAGGCTCCTCCGCTATGAGCCTGCTTCTTCCTCTCCCACTCCCCCTGCTTGTGTTCCCTCTCTCGCTGGCTGTCTCTATCTCTGTCAAATAAATAAATAAAATCTTAAAAAAAAAAGACAAAATCACGAATAGGAGGCATGAAAGACTAACTTCACTATAGCTTCTACACAATTCAAAGAGATAAGAGAATGTTAAAACGAGGTACAGAGGGCTTTACTTATTAATTCTACCACATATTTAGGGAAGAAATAATATCAATTCTATTCCAAATCTTCAGTGTAATTCATCACATTAATGGACTAAAAAAAAAAGAAAGTCCATATAATCATCTCAATACACGTATAAAGAACTTTAAACAAGTATAATACCCATTTATGATTAAAAAAAAAAACAACTCTCAGCAAACCTCCTCAACTGAAAAACGGCATCTCTAAAAAACCTACAGCTAGTGTTGGGCTTCATGGTGAAAGACGAGATGCTCTTAGACTGGTAACAAGGCAAGGACACCTGCTTTCACCATCTCCATTCACCATTGTACTGAAGGCCCTAGCTCACGTAGTAAGGCAAGAGAAGGAAGACCATGAGCACTGAGACTGGGAATGAGAGGTAGCGCTGTGTTTATTCTCAGGCTCCACGCTCGTCTATGTAAACGTTGTAATGATCGAGTTAATCCTTGCAGAGTGCTGAGAATAGTTCTTGGCACATAGTACATGCTCAGTAAGCAGTCACTATCGTCGTCAGTGCCAATGATTACGGAGCAGAACTGAGACCATATAATGCGGGCCTGGCCTGGCTGGAGGAGGGGTTGTGGGAAAACGCCCGGGGACTTCAGAGGCAGTAGATGTCCACATGGACAGGGGATGCAGAGGGTCACTGTCAGGGAGAAAATGAGCCCCCACATTTCTGTTTCTGCTCACAAAGGTCTTTGGGACACAAGGTTGTATGTCATCCTTTAATGACCTTGGGAAGAACCAGGGCAGATGAATTCTCTACCGAGGTGGAGAAAGGCAGCACAGAACTGGTCCTGAGGTCTCCATCCTGGACCACTGTACTTACCACTACCCCATCCTTCCTTTCCACCTTAATACAGGGTGCCCCCACCCTGCCCCCCTGCTGCTATAGAGGGCGTCTGAACTTTCACAAATCCGGGTGGGCACATTCTTGAGAAGGCTGGTCTGGAACACAAGTGAGCCTTACTATGGAATGGTGGGCTAAGGGTCCTGGGGATTTGCCCCCTTGCTTTTATAAGGTCGTTCCACCCCACCTGTTTGGAAGGTTCCCACAAGACTAAAACAGAATCCACCCAAATCCGATCATGGCACATAATAAGTGCTCAGTAAATGTTTACCTAAGAGATGCCAGCCAGGCCAGAACCCGGATGAGATACGAGTGACTTAAATGTGATGAAACGATCACACACAAGAAAACCTCTTTGTAAACTGTAAAGTGCGGTGCAAATGTGATGTCTGAGACGATAAGGAGACCAAAAAAGAGGGCTGGAGCAAAGTGTCACTTGTGTGAGTATGGAAAGGGTTGGAAAGAGACTTGGAAACAGGAAAAGGGGGTTGAAAAAACATGTCGCACACGGAATGATGGGAATGGGACTTGGGAGAGAGGGAAGTTTCTCTAGCGTCTCCTGGAACTTACAGGCCCTGTGTTAAGTGCTGGGCAGGTGGAGGTAAGGACACAGCTCCACCCCTAATGAGCTCGTGGCCTTGTGGGGACAATGAGCACATGGACACTTTCCATACATTCCAGCAAGCACTAGGACGGTGGTGAGTCCACCGTCTGGGGAGGGGCCACAGAGGAATTCTTCAAAGGGCCGAGGGAAGCTGTTACTGAGCTCAGGAAAGAGTGGTGGTAGAAAGTGAAATCTAGGTAATGATAGGCGCTAAGAATCAAGTTAAAGAGGGTAACAGGGCCAGACAGACTGATAGTGGGTGTGTGGCAGGAGGTGGCAACTTTAGATATGGTGTTCAGGGAAAGTTTCTCTGAGGATGTGACATTTGCTAGAGACCTGAATGATGAGAAGAGGCTGCCCTCTGATAATCTGGAGGAAGTGGAAGCAACCACCAGTGCAAAGGTCCTGAGGCAGGCATGAGATTGGCATGTGCAAGGATTGGACATGCTAACGCCCTGAGGCCAAGGTGGAATGGTATGCCATGGGTTTGGGAAGGGGGTGGGGTCTCCTCAGATAAGATCTGGAAGGTCAAGGTAAAGGGTTGGGATTTTATTCTAAGTGCCTCACTTTGCCCCTTACTGAAGTGGTTATAAACCTGATTTGACAGTGTCCCTGAAGCAGGCAGGGCAAATTTACATGTTAATAAGTACCAAATCTCATGGTTGAAAGTTCTTCTGGCAAATCCGCGGTGGAGTGCCTTCAACTACAGTCTTACCAAAGGACGAACCCAGCTAAAGCTGGCACTCCCTCCCTTCTGAGATGGCGTCTCTGGACCATGAGGAGTTGACCAGATTTGAAACAAGCGCCACTCTTTTCTGGATTCTAGGCAATGTCTGGTGGAATGACTTTGCCCTTGAAGGAGCCAGATTGGGTGGAGGGAGGTGGGAGAGTCTTCCAAGTTTCCGAATTGGAGCTCAAATTGTTGCCGTACCATCTATCCCCTCTGCTCTCTACTTTCTATTCCTCCTTGGGACCTGGGAGCAAAGGACAGCTCTGTCCCCAAGCCACCGGACAAATGCCCACCTGATACCTTAGGGAGGGTGAGGTGGGGAGTGGGAAGGGGGAAAGGACCCCACCGGCCCCTCCAGCTGGGAGCTAAAATGCAGGCCCTTGCTCCCTGCCGATGTTCCATCTGGGAAAGGTCACCCCGACTCCGGCCTCACCCCCTCACCGGGCAGAGACAAACCCCGTGGGAGGGGCGGGATGCCACGTGGGCACCGTCTGCATGTGAGCCCTGACCCAGGGAGGAGAGGTCTCTTTCCCACAGCCCGACCTCACACATTCTTTCAGCATCTCTGGGAAATAATCACACTCCCCACACTGAAGAAACACAGTCAACAGATTCTGGTTTCCTAGATACGCCAGTGGCTTCTAAAAATAGCCAGGCAATGACAAAGCAAATTGGCATATGGACTGCACATAATTCCAGCACCAGCTTTCTTGGCAGCGCTCGCGCCTCCCCGTGCTGGGCGCTTCCCCCTCTTCCCTCTCCTGTTTCTGAAACAGTCTCTTGTTGCCGAACACCGCAGGCCAAGTGTGAGCTGGAGGGGCGGCTGGAGCCCCCACCGTGGGTCTCTCCCAGGGCTGGTGTGGCCTGCTGGTGTGTCCCTTCCGCTTGGTCTGCTCCACACGCACACCGAAGGCCCACCCCATCACGCCCCCTGCAGCTGTGTGTGTGTGCGCCCCAAGACCCCCCCAAGCAAATAACCCCTCCCCTTTTTGTGACCAGGCGGGGCTGTCCTGGCAGTCCCACCCAGGGACCCCTCTCCGTTGGGGATAGGTCACTGCCCACGAGACCTCTGACTATGACCTAGCCTGTCTCCCCGCCCCAGGAGGGAGGCTTGGCCAAGTATCCCCGTCTCAGCTCCTTCATTCCCAAACTCTGTATATCCGGGCGCTGACTCCACACCAGGCCTTCTGTTGGCATACCCAGCAGAGGGGAATCTAGGGGGCAAGACAGGATCCAGGGCCCGAGGAGCAAGGAAAACTGCCACAATTAAGCTTTACTCCAGGCCCCGCTGCTAAGTGCTTTCCGCAAGTTGTCTCATTTATTTCTGCTTCAGCCTCTGTGAGGACCCCGCAGTGTGGGGATTCTTGTCTCTTACCATCTTCTTCTATTCTTATTCTGAACTCTGTAAACCAATGGAGGAAAGAAACTCAGATGGGTTGAGTAACTTGCCCAAGGCTACAGCTGAAAAAGTTCCACTGGGATTTGCTTATACAGCCCTTTGGCATAAAGGCCCTGCTACCCTCCGCCAGGACCACAGCACCCCCTCAAGCAGCTTGTTTTTCAAAGGAGGTTGGGTCAGGGGCAGTTAACAAACCCCATCTCAGAAGGTCCAGAGGTTCTGATGAAAGCGTCATTGGCAGAGATGGGGCAGGACCCAGGGGGCCAATCAGGGATGCCCAGGCACCCAGGGACTGGTGATGGCCAGAGGCTGTCACTAGCCCCTCTCTGATTTAGCAGGGGAGTGAGGGAGCCAGGGCGAGGGAGCCAGGGCTGCCAGGCAGGAGCGCCCATCATGGAGCAGTGCCCAGGGCAGTGAGGAAGAGGGGAGGAAATACCCTAGTCTCTCTTCTTCTCACCCTCAGGTCCCCAGCTAGGGCCTCAACTGGACGCCTGGGCACAGAGCGGGCCCAGAAGGGTAAGGGTGGACAATGGATCTCCAGGGACAAACAGAATGACCTGTACGTGAAAGAAGTAAGATACTCGAACAGTTCAGGCCCAAATCACCCTTGATGCTCAGAGCTCACTAAGCCAGAGTCAAGATAAGGCAGAGAAGTTAAGGACTGCATGGCCTCTACGAGGGGAATGGCGAGAAAGATAAGCAGGAGGGATGGGAAATGTGAACTCTGATCTGGGTCTCTTCAGACAAAACGGTTAATTTTGCAACTAATTTAAAAATTATTTTAAAAATTATTTGTCTCCAAAAATATGATTTAATCGGCATCTCTGCATCCTGCGGAACTTGTGCTGTATCTATTATTTACTAGTATGCACGGTTTGTTGAATGAATGACAGATCCCTTCTCACTTGGTCCTGAGAACACACTCTCTACCCGTGGAAGGGCAGCACGCCACACATTCAGACCCACATAGTCAATTACAAAGGAAAGGATCAGAGGATATTAATAATTAAGAGTTCTCATCAATCAGCAATGCTCACACACATCACGCCGGGACTTTGCACGCCTTATCTCCTAAAATCCTCCCAACGACACGATGGGACAGGCAAGATCATCATCCCGTTTTACAGATGAAGAAACTCAGGCAAAGAGTGCTGGTCCTGCACCTCTTGGTACTGGGACTGGTGCCTTCCACACGCCACATTTCCTGGGTTCCCGGATCAACTGGCTTCCAGCTGGATTCAGCCAATGGGAGGCACTGGCGGAAGCCTGGAGGGTGGGAGGAAGCGAGGAGCCGCTTTGCTGTGGTTTCCCTCTAGACAAGCCATCATTATTCCACCTTCTGTTAAGTGATGCCAATGGGAGGCCTCCTATAATACAGCCTCCCCTATGAGCGGTGGCTTCCTGCTAATCCCCGATCACCTCCCCACCCCCAATCTGGCGTCTCACTCTTCATCACCCTGAATAAAGTGATCCTGAGTTCTCTCAGCTGCCATGTCTTCATTGAGAAATCATCTTAGTCCCACCCTCTCACTTTACTCTCAGCCCAGAGAGGCTGAGTGGCTTGCTGGAGGGAACACAGCTCGTTAATAAAGGCAGAGTAAAGGTTCAGAGCACAAATCTCCCAACTGTTCCTGGTGATGTTTTCCTCCATGGCGCCATCAACCCCCTGATCCCTGCTCAGGCCTTGGACAGGAGCAGTCGCTGCTTATGTTCAGAGTTGACGTTTCCTTCTTGCATTTGAGCTGAAAAGGCATCCTGGCCTCGCCTCCCCCAGAGCTGTTAGGAGATCAACGGGGGAAACCAGGGCCCTGAGCTCCTGAGGGGATAACGTGGGTGCATAATGCCTATAAGGCATTACGGTGGAGAGACGATAGCGGGAAAGCACGTGTGGGTAAGCAATTAATTTTTAACCCATTTTAAGTTATTGCAACAGCCAGCTGTGTTCTTTTCTCAAGGCAGCTGAAAAACTCACTCCGTAGGCATTTCTGTCTCCAACTATTTGTTGCCTTGAAGCCCAGGAGTGCTTCCAGGCAGCCCTAATTTGTCCAAGATGAACACAAAGGAGGTGATGCCACCCCGAACCCATGGCCACAGGCATCATGTTTAATTCATGAGCACGGCGGCAGTAGCTGCAGGAAAGGAAGGGAGATGGTTGGAGGAACTGCCTGGGATCTCTGCCTTGAACTCAAAGTAAAACTGAGATTCTAGCCAGTTCCAACCCAGCGAAGTGGTTCTTGGGGTGTGTTTTGAGGACAGGTGACGTGGACAGTGGTCATGGCTGGTATAGGAGGGACCCTGAGCAGCACCGCGTGCTGAGAGCACCGTTGAAGACCCATCAGCGGTTCCTCTGTTCTATTCATTCATTCAACAATGTTTACTGAGTGCACATAGTGAAGTATTAACAGTGAGTTCTTCTGAGTCAGAAAGCCTAGGTGCAAACCCGGGCTCTGCTCCTTACTGGCTGCGTGACTATGGGAGAGATACTTATGCTCCCTGTGCCTTTAAAGGGATAATAACAGCATTTATCTCCCAGGTTGTGAGAAGAATTAATTTAGGACACAGAAGGGCTTGGATCAGTGCCCAACATACAGGAAGCATGCTGACACCGTGTTAGATGCCTTTGGCTGTGAAGTCAGATCTGTATGTAAGTTCTGTTTCTAGCAGGTGGCAGCTGTGTGACTTGAGGCAAGTTACTTGACCTCTCTGAGTCACAGCTCATCTACAGAAGCGCAGGCCCCGTTTTATATGAGGGTTCAATGAGATAGCAACGGGAAGTGGCCAATCAATGTTTATTGAGTGTCTCCTCTATAAGGGAAGCAGAGACCCTTAGGGCTTACATCTGGGGATAAAGCAGGTGCACACATGCCCGCATGCAGGATCATCCCCGAAGGCTCTGAACAGACACTGGACATGAGTGAACAGGCCTGGTTCTGTGCTGGCTCCGCCCGCATTGCTGCGTAGCCATGCACCCTGACCTCTCAACCTCCGTTTCCCCACCCCTAAAATGAGGGGGTTGGAATACACGGCCACGAGAGCCTCTCACAGCTCCACCATGCCAGGGCATGTCCTCCAGGACTCTCTGAACCCCTGGCTCAGACGCAGGCTTGAGAACCAATATGGTAGAGTGGAGAGGGCAGGCTCACCGGGGTGGCTATGAGTGCATGAAGCTAGACAGCATTGAACACCCAGCACGCCCTCTACGGCAGCGTCCCGCTTGCTTCCCTCGTCCTGCTGGTCATTACCATCTGATTCCACAATACAGGACTGAGTGGGAAAAGCTGAGAGGGGCCCCCAAACCGTCCCATATTCTTCCTTTGTCCTGGGTCCCACATTCCCCAAAATCACTTCCTCTGGTTCTCCAACGAGCCAGGACCTTGACACTCAGCTCTGTGTGTGTGTGTGTGTGTGTGTGACCTTTTCACTTTCGTCTCCAGGATTCTCATCTCTGCCGTTATAACACCTGGGTCAACATCTTGGAATTTTATTTCTGGTCCTCCAGCTAAGGAAGCCACACCCGTTTCTGTGTCAATGAAAAGCCAGGAGGGACCTCACTACCTCCTCCGAAGCTCTAAGCTCCTCAGCAGAGGGATAGGGGCTTGTTGTCCCCGTTGGTGAACGGCCCCTCCTCCCCTTCCTCCGGCAAGTGAACGTGGTGGGGTGGGTGGAAGTGCCACTGTGAGTGCCACTGGCCAGAGCACGTGGCGGTGCTGGGCTGCCAGGCGGAGGCGCAGGGCTTGAGATTTCAAATCACAAAGGAATTCACCAGCCGTCCCTCAGGCAAGGGACACGCCCTCGGGCAAGGACCACCAGCCGAGCCCTGCCCAGGCTTCACCTTGCCCCTGAGCAGTCACAGGAGACAGCTCCTGTGGGCTCTAGCATGGGGGGGGGGAGCTCTGCATCGTGTTTCCCTCCCTCGCTTCATTAACATCCCATCCGCGGCATTCAGCAGGCACCTGCGCCAGGCCCTGAGCGCAGAGGTGAGTAACGCGAGCAACCCCCCTCGAAGACCCAACAGCCTGGACGAGAAGACCATGGACCTATAAGCAAATAATGACGACAGCGTGCGCCAAGTGCTGTAACAAAGCAATAGGCACGGGATGTTCGGGGAGCGTGGAAGTTTCCTGGAGATGTCAGACCCTGCAGAACACTCAGGTAAGAGAGGTGGAGACCGGGGTTCCAGCAGCCTGCCCCGATCCTCCAGGAGCATTCCCAGCTCCCACTTCAGGCACCGGAGTGTTTCTTTGCGGGCTGTTAACATGTGCACCGGGGACCAAGAACCAAGCCCGGCGGCACCGCCATCCCCGCCGAGCGACCAAGGGCCCCTTGTGCTGAGAAAAGGCCTCCCCGCAAGGATTCTGCTAACGTGGAGGACCAGGACACAGGTGCCCTCAGACCACCTTCGTTTAGGAAGAACGGAAACATTGGGGCCGCCGCAGCTCCGGGCCATTTCAGGACACGATGCACTTGAGAAATAACAGCCTGACCTGTCTTTGCTCCGGACACGGGCTCCCTTGCACCTGGCTCTTTCATTTCCCTGGAGGGGGAATCATATTGCTTCTGGCTATGACCCTGAGAGGGACATGAGCATTCTCCTTCCTGACCGCTGCCTCCTACCTGGGCCAGGAGCCAGACCCCACATGGAGGGAGGAAGGGAGGGAGGGAGCTCAGGAGGGGGGCACTTCTGAGGCAGGATCGGTGGAGCCCTGATCCAGAGTGGGTGCTGCCCATTGCAGTCCAGCTGGGTCAGGGGTGGCCATCAGAGAAACCCCCGCCAGGCCACACTTGCCTTGCCTGGGCTCACTCTGGCTCTCCCCTAGCAGGTCAGATGGATAGGCTGCTAGAAAGAGGAGCTGGGCACTGGCAAGTCATGCTACATTTCGTGATGATAACAGCTGACACGTATCGTGCTTGTCTGTATCAGGCAATGTGCTAACGGTTCACATGGGTTAACAACACCCACAAGGACACTATGAGAGGTTACTATTATTCTCCCCACTGCGTCGACGAGGCATGGAGAGGTTATGAGGCTTGCTCAAGGTCACCCAGCAAGTAAGTGGCGAGGCCAGGGTTTAAACCCTAGGAATATGAATTTAGAGCCTGCACTCTTATTCATTGCATGACTCACTCAAATTCCTCATTTAACTTCAGAGACACCCCCGGGGGCTTCTTCTAACTAGCAATTTCACTGGTTAACAGGGCAGGCTCTGGAGTCAGACACAAAGCCGACCTGGGTTCCAACTGTGTGACCTTGGGAAGGTCTCTTAATCGCTCTGGGCCTCAGTTTCATCATCTACAAAATGGGATAAGAACACCTGCCTTATGAGAAGTAAAAATATGATCACGTACTTAATACAGTGTCTTTCACCAGGACACAACTCCCAAATGTTAGCACTTAATCATTTACAAATATATTTTCTTGGCTTTGCATAGGTGAGCTGCCCAATACCTGACTGATTATTAGCTGTGTGACCTTGGGCAGGTCATTTCATTGTTTCCCTTCTGTAAAACACTGGATGGCATAGTGCATTCCCCAAGCAAACCCAGGCTGAGCAGTGGGGAGAGGGTGCCTTCCAGCTGGCCTGAGATTTCAAACTTCATCCCAGAAAAGCCACAAAGAAAGCATCTACAGACACACGTTGAGATGCAAAAAGTCTATGACCTTCCCACTGTCTCTGGGCCAATGTGGTTGCCCCACCCCCACCCCCGCCCTGGCTTTCTTTCCGGTCTCCTCTCCACTTCACTCTTCTCCACTTAGCACCTACTGAATTATTGTATGTTTTATTTACGTTTATTCACCATCTCCCCCACCCCCACTCTATCGTAAGCTCCAAGTGGGCAGGGACCTTGACGGTCATGTTCCCTGCGGTATCCCAGGCTCCAGGAATAGAGCCTGGCCCATGGGGTACTCAGTTGGAGTACAAGTGTGCCCAGTGAACGGAAGAAGAAATGAGCAGCCCCTGAGACCCATTCCACCTCACCACCAGAGGACTCCCTGTGTCAGAACCGGCTCCTCCAGCCACTGTTCTCTGCCCCTCTCTCTGCCACTGAGCTGCAGAGAATCAAGTAAGCAGGCTTCACAGGGCACAGATCCTTAATAGAAAGGGCCAGAAAAATGGCTAATGAATGGCTTTATTCAGCGTGACAGTGCACCCTGCACTGGGCTAAGCACTCTGCATGTATTCGCTATATTAACTCACTAATCCTCATCACAGTCTGTCTCTAATTCACAGGGCACAAAACTGAGGCACAATCACGCTCGGGCAGTCTGCTTTCAAAACAGACAGTCCTGACCACTTTGCTCTAGGGCCGGCCTCCAGGGGTTTGCGGTGCTCCCCACCAGCTTCCTCCCGTCTTCCCCCCAGATGTTCCTATCTTCCCGCTGCACCTCAGTTAACAGACGTCTCCCGTAGAGGCACATCTCTGCACGCATGCGTTCAGTCAACAGCTAGGTGCTGGGGACCTGCGTGCACCAGTCACTGTTTCAATTGCTGACCATCCCAATAGAGAAGGGGCTCCCTTGCCACCTCGGGGCACGCCGAGATTCCCGGGGGCCGTTGGTTGTGTTCTTTCTTCTCGAGGACTTATGACTAGAGAAGTGCCGGGCTAATGTAGGGCCAGGTGGCCAATGGGGTCTGGCCCTGACATGACCTGGAAAGGAGCCAGCCCGCTCTTGTGGGGAGAAAAGGATGGGGCCCCCCTGCCTCTTTCTCCCTGCCGAGCCTCTTCCCCAGCCCTGGGATCCTCCCTCCTCCCAACTGATCACAAAAATGCCTTCTTTGCCTAATTATTGCATATACTAATTATTTGCATTTACATGCCTAGCTTACCATTTATGTCTAATTATTGTGCAGCTCGGAAACAATTATGCATACCATTAAGAACGTATCAGGGTTGCTCTGCAGTGGTTTTTACTTAACTTCAATACCAAAGGGTTTGTGTGTGATTAATCTCCGTGGTGTGTGGGTCCCCTAGCATAAAAGTTCCCTAAACTGAGTTGGGTGCAGGAGCAGGGACACTAGGGGGGGTCACACTTGCTCTGTGACATGCAGAAGAGTAGCAGTAGGAGGACACAGGTACCGACACGGATACCATTAAGCACTGTACATACATTATCTCCTTTGAACTTCAAGTCCTTCTGATTATTAAAGTGGAGGCAGGTAACACATCCAAGCACGCACAGCTGGGAGCGGCGTTCTGGGGCTCGGGAGCAGATGTGTGCAGTCGGAGTCCGACCTCTTTACTGCCTTCTATGTGCCTGCCCACCGAGAGGAACAAGGGGAGCCCCCGGGGCGCCTGGGAGACCATGCAGTCCACCTGCCTCGTTCTTCCAAAAAAGGAAACCGAGGCAAGAGTGGGGCGAGGGGGCGGGGGAGAGGCTTGCCCAGCCCAACCAGGCCAGACTGAGACAAGAGCCCAACTCTTGGCCCTCCCTCTGCTGCTCTGGAAGGAAGCCGCCCTGGGAACAGACGCAGCATCTCTGAACTCCAGCCCATCACTCAAGGCTGATGCAGGCGGCAACGGGCCCCTCTCTGCTGGGTCATCGCCTTGGTCAAGAACACCATTTGCTCCCATTCTCGAAAGCTGGCCAGCTCTAAGAAGCACTCCCTCTGCAAGATGCCTGGTCTCTTTCTACCCCTTCAGTCCTTTCTTTGCTAAACACACATCCCCCCCACTCCTTCATTTATCTTCGCTCACGAGGTGTTCAACACACATAGTGAGTACTTATTATGGGCTGCTTATTATGCTAAGTGGTTTTCATCCACTTTCCTATGTAATCCTCGCAGTACTCATGTGGGGTGGAAACCATCCCTCGTCATCTCCCCATTTTCCAGCCAAGGGCTCTGAAGCCCAGAGAGGGTAAGTGGCATGCCCAAAGTCACACAGCTGGTGATATCGGTACACAGATCCAGGGCTAGGTGTCTCTGATTCCAGAGCCTGCTGTCTTAGGTCAAGGCACGGCATAGAGTTTCTTACATCAGTATGCTGGCTGCCAGAATGGCCTCACATTTCTTTTTCTTTGCTAGGCAGCCAAAAGCAAAACCCCGTGTTTTGCGCCCAAAGATTTGAAGTGGCTCTAAAGTTGACTTCTGTCCTACTCCAGAGCCTTGAGCTCTGCCAACAGTTACGGGCACTTCAGGGACCAGGCTAGATTCTAAGAAGTGTTTCTAGAACGGTGTCTGTTTCTGCATCCCGGGATATGGAACTCTACAGGCCAGGAAGTCTCTTCTTGCCTAGTGTCAGAATTACCAAAGAGCAAGAAAACAGCATTCTAGGAGCTGGGAGCGCTCACTGTTAGAAAGCTCTTGGGCCTTCTGAACCCTGAGATTGGGCTGCCGGCAGGACTCTTCCCATTTCCTACAGTCGGTTACCAACACTTTCCAGGTCTCTTCCCCTCCTCAGGAGTCATGGTGGACCAGCAAGCTGGGGCAGCCCTCCATGGTAGATTGTGTGGGAGCTCCAGGCCGAGGAGGCTGGGAAGGCTGGCGCAGAGTGCCTCCGCCTTCCCTCCCTGTGGGAGCCTGCTCGCTCCTCTCACTCTGGGTCTCGCCTTCAGACCCGGGCATTCCCACCCACAGGAAAAGAAGTGCACATCAATTTATTACCACTTTGGAGCCCCATCCCTCTTTCGGCCATAAGCCACTGATGTCCTGAACACAGGGAAGTGACTGATAGCCAAAGTCGTCCTGCGTGGCGGACTTGACAGAGATGAAAGGGTAGGGTCACTACTTCCCAAATGTACAGAGGGGGAGAACACTGAGCTGGGCTTTCCGGGATAAAATGTGAGTGGCAGTGCCTATGTTCATTTCTCCCCCTTTCTTTTTTTCCCTTGTCCTCTCTCCTTCCTTCCATTCATCCATCCATCCGTCCACCCATCTGTCCACCTGTCCGCCCAACAAACATTCGCTGAGCCCTTACTCTATGCCAGGTGCCGTGCAAGGCACCAGAAAGGCCGCTATACATGATACCCCTGAGCTAGGGGAGCAAAAGTTCACCAGAAAAGAGACCCAATGAACCAGAAATTACAGTCCTATTGCTAAGTGTTATAGCAGGAAGGCTGAGGCCAGAACACAGGGGCCTGGCCCATGGTGGCCTCCCAGGCCCTATGTGGCCCAGTCCCTCGGCCCTTCCTGATCTCACCTCCTCCCCTCACCAGCCACACTGGCCTCCCTGGTGGCCCTCAGACATCCTGGCTTGGTCCTGCCTGCACTTCACCTCCAGCTGTCTGGAATGTTCCTTGTCCCAGACACCTGCATGGCTCCCCTTGCTTCCTAGGGTTGCTGTGCACCTCTCCAAGGGGCCTTGGATAGATTGCCACACCTCTGTCACCCCCCACCCTCTCGCCCTACTTCAGTTTCCTTACACAGCCCTGAAAGGTTCTTTTTTTTTTATGCTTATGCATCTCTACGTTATTAACCCCCACTAGAATATAATCTGCACGAGGGTAGGAGTTTTATTCCACTTTATTCACTGCCATATCCCCAGATGACTAGAATAACACCCGTCACATGGGAGCGCGACGAATATCTGTTAAACGAGTGGCCCAGAGGGGATGGGGTCATGATGCACAGGAAGGAGAAAGGGCCCTGGGATGGGGCTCCTCTGCTACCCCAGAGCTCCCGCTGCCTGGGACCCCCTGCTCCGAAAGACCTCCGAGGGCCCCTCTCCACATGCCCTCCCTCCTTTGCACAGGAAACAAGGACAGTCAATGCCCAATGCATTGGGCATGCCCAGTTGAGACATTGAGGATGCCCAATGCATCCTGAGCGGGGAGCAGCAGGAGTGAAACCCCACCAAATCAGGGGGCCAGGCTCTGGAGTTGACTCCTTTATGGCTGCAGAAGGCATGGTACGATGGCTTTGGGGGCAAATCTACCACCCTGATTGTATTTGCGTAAGGTGAGGTGAGTTCTCAGCCTCTCTGCAGGGTGCCCCAAGGCAGAGCGGGGCAGCGGGCAGGGGTCAGCCCGGAAGGACAGTGCTATCGGAACTGGATCTAGTCTAGCTCACAGGTGCCCCTGGGGTGTCCTGGCCCCAGAGCCTTGGGGCAGCTCCACGTAGACCTCATAATGTTCCCTATAACAGCTCTTCCTGGGAGCTATGTCAGCATGGCAGGTGGCCTTGGGATCTGAGAGCCCTTCCTACCTCCACCTGCTGTCCCTGCCTTCAGGTGTGCGCGTCAGGAAGGCAGCCGGCCTGGGGCCAGGGAAGGAAATCTCTACTCTGCAGACAAGGACACGGACCCGTTTCAAAGGAGAGGTAACAAGCCTACGAAGGCATCAGGGTGAACAGAGCCTCCTGCAAACTTGGAATCTGAATGGCTCCGGCAGCTGCATTAAAATCTAAACAGCCTTTCCTGTGGATTTTTCCGATTAATGCAAATTTGTTTTGCTTTGCAAATTGAAAATCAGTCGCAAGCACCTGGTGTTAGAATTCCTGCAGGGAGTGGAGAACCCAGAGGGCATCCTCACACCAGCCAGCCCCCCGGACCTTGCCCAATCTCTGGTCCCCAGGGCAGCCAGGCTTCCTCCTGAGTTCCAGGCTGGTAACCCCCCACCCCCACCCCATGTCAGTAACCAGCTATTCCCTGAGCAAGACTGAATGTACCCAGTGGTTACCAGGTGCTGGGACACCCAAGCCTCTTTCTTCCCCGGTGATGGAGGGTGATTGGTACAATCAGGGAGGTCATTCAAGCCCTTTGTAAGAAGCCTGCCTTCGTACCTTGGGAGGGGGGGTGTGCATCATCGGAATGACAAGAGTGGCACTGCTACATCTTTCAGCACAGGGACTGACAGTGCCTCGGAGCTGCCCCCCCATTGAAATCATTCTTTCCCAAGTGTCCCAGGCCTGTCCTCACTGCAGGGAGACTTTGCAGCCTGAGCAAGCACCTCCCCCGCAAATTTGGGAAAGCAGAGGGAACCGTGGGGACTCCCCGGGAGAGCTGGGTGATGAGGAAGGTGCTGCTGGTATCCTACAGCTGCCTCTCCCCGCAGAGCCGGGCCCATCCTGCTGGTGCCTGCTCCCCGTCCGAGCCTCAGAGCCGTGCTCCGTGTTCTCCCAGCCCAGCCGAGCCTGAGCAGATGAACGGATAAACGGATAAACGGGGACACCCTTTCCCGCCTGTCCCCTCCTCCACCTGCCTCGCATTGTTCATTCAGCTCTGAGATAAGTCGGGAGGGAGGGCAGTTATGAACGGGCCCCATTATGCTCCCCCTTCCTCTGTTACGCAATTTAAAGGCAGGAGACAGAGAGAAATGCTCTGGAAATCCAAATTAAAATGTATTCCTGCAGCAATCCCGCACCCAATTAAAGTAACCCAGAGCCTATTGTCCTTTGCTAAATTTAGAAAATGTTCAGGTGTGTCTGATCCTACTCTGCATAGATATTTTTAATACAGATTTAATCATATTTTGGGTTAGGAGAAGAAGCTAATTAGGTAGGCAGATTTAGAAAGGCTGCCGGAATGCGGGACAAAGCGAGGTGATTTGATGCAATTCACTATTTTTGGGGTTTTGTTTTTTTTTTTTTAAAACAGTAAGTTGTGTTGGGCCTGGGTTTTGGATTCACAGCAAATTGGCTTGAACACTGAGGTGGTAACGAACAGGAAAGTTCCTCAGGTTAGTAGGCAATGAACCCTGGAGCTGCAGGGGACCCCAAAAGATGGTCACATCACTCTCTTGTCTCCTTTAACTGCTGAACCCAACCACTCCCAGGGGCAGAGGACTTCACTGTTTACGATGATGGGAAAGTTCTCTGTCTGCAGGAAGGCAAGAGCCTGCTCCGTGAATCCTGGCTGGGATCAGTGGCTGAGCAAAGAAGCCAAGAAACCAGCCAGCCCCTTCACGGGGCCGGGGCGGGGGTGGGGGGATGCCTCCGGCTCCTGCCCACCCTCTCCCAGGGACACCTGTCTGCGTGTGGTCCCTCTGTTCTTCGTGAAGCACCCAACTGTATCAAAGTGTAACAAAGAAAAGTGGGCTCTTGCCTTGACTCTGTGCTGAATCATCATGTGATTGAGTAAATGGTTTAAAACCTGCTCTAAGCCTCAGTTTCTTCCCCAGCAACTTGGGGACTCTGGTCTCTCTCTTCGCTGTAAGGCTGGCAAAGGTAGAGTGGGACTCAGCTGTGGCCATCTGGACGTGTCAGGAAGGAGGCCGCCCAGGGCACACACCCAGGCAGCTAAGCTCTGTGGGTGAGACAGGTCGTGAGACTCCCAGTTCATGGTGCTTTCAACCAAAGCATGAGTGTGTTGTGGGAAGTGGGCTCTTTACCTGGGACCCACCCCAGCTCCCATCTTTGTGATGAAAGAAACTGAGCCCAGCGCACTGTCACCGAGCTTTCCAAGTTCCTCCCGAACATACTATTACGTAGTTACGATACTGCGTCTTAAAATGCAAAGTGCAGAGGAGTACCTTACAGTACCCCACCATCACTTAAGAAAGAAAGGAACGGGGCGCCTGGGGGGCTCCATCGGTTAAGCGTCTGCCTTCGGCTCAGGTCATGATCCCGGGATCCTGGGATCGAGCCCCACGTAGAGCTCCCTGCTTAGCAGGGAGTCTGCTCCTCCCTCTGCCTGCAGCTCCCCCTGCTTGTGCTCATGAGCTCTCTCTCTCTTTCTCTCTCTCTGACAAACAAATAAAATCTTTAAAAAAAAAAAAAAAAGAAGGAAGGAAGGAAGGAAAGAAGTACACAGGTATCTTGTTCATTTGTGCAAAGGGAATACAGAAGGGGTAAGTCAGACACTTAAGAGACTGGTTACCTGCAGGAGGTAGGTGGGAAGGGGGTGGCAAGAAAGGGGGATGGGAACTGGGAGCAGAGATGAGGAGGGAGGGACACTTCTCTGAGAACAGCTTTCTTTAGACCTTTGATTCTTAGAGCCTGGGCAATGTTTCACAGGGCCTTCACACTTCCCAAAAGAAAGAAGTGAAACCAGCAGAATTGCTCCTCAAGGGGTGGGCCCCACAGAACGGAGAGCCTATGATTTTTATAGTGTAGCAGTTGAATGCAAAGATTCTGGAGCCCGCCTTCAAATTCCAGCTATGCCACTTACAGGCTGTGCAACTTTGAACAAATCACTTACCCTCTCTGGGCTTCAGTTTTCTCATCTATAAAGTGGAGTGACACAGTAAATACCTCACATAATTATTACCAGGAGCTAATGAGTTACTAAGGAACCAGGCCTTAGGACAGTGCTTGCTCTTAGGATTGTCATTATTTTAGGGCTCACTGGTTAGGGACAGTTGCAGTGACTCAACCTCTGTCCCACGGGATAAGGACTCCCTTCACCCCCTAGGACATCTCTCAAGTGCAGGGAATAGGCCAGCCTGACATGAGAGCTTCCAGTGGGAGGTGCGCTGTGGTGGCGGGAACCACGGAGCTCTGACTACCCCTGTTCAGGGACTGGATCCGTTTCCTGTTGCCGCTGGAACGAATTACCACAGACTCAGTGGCTTCAACAACACAACCATATCAGTTCACGGTTCTGGAGGTCAGAGGTCTGAAATGGGTCTCGGTGGACTGAACCCCTCGGCTTGCGGTCCCCTTCTCCATCTTCAAAGGCAGCACGTCCAATTCTCCCCTGGCATTCCTCGGACCTCTCCTGCCTCCCTCTTCCATGTTTTTTTTTTTTAAAGATTTTATTTATTTATGTGACAGACAGCGAGAAAGGGAACACAGCAGGGGAGTGGGAGAGGAAGAAGCAGGCTTCCCAGCGGAGGAGCCCAATGTGGGACTCGATCCCAGAACGCCGGGATCACGCCCTGAGCCAAAGGCAGACGCTTAACAACTGCGCTACCCAGGCACCCCTCCCTCTTCCATGTTTTAAGGACACTTGTGACTACACCGGGCCATCCGGATAACCCAGGATACTCTCCCTCTCCTAAGGTCAGCTGATCAGCCGCCGTGAATCTCACCTGCGGCCTCCACCCCTCTGCCACATACTCACAGGTGGTGGGGACTAGGACATGGACATCACTGGGGCCATTCTTCTGCCTCCCCCACGGACCAGCCCCTGACCTAGTCCACCTCTTCCCTCGTGCTTAGGGCGTGGTCTCTTGGGTTGGTGGGTTGGGCTTTGCCACCTTAACCATTGTACCGCGTACAGATCTGCAGCATTAAGTAGTCACACTGTCGTGCGACCATCGCCACCATCCATCTCCAGGACCTGTCTCATCTTGCGACACTGAAACTCTGGACCCGTTCAACACTAACACCCCACCGCTCTACTTTCTGTCTGTTTGAGAACTGAGTCTCAGGATCTCATGCAAAGGGAATCATACGTATTGTTTTCTCGTGACTGGCTTAGTTCACTTGGCCACCCTGTCCTTCAAGGTCACCATCGCACCTGGTCTTGCGGTGGCTCTGCACTGGGTGCTGCTCACCGGTCCCCACGCCGGCCCTGTAGGGGGCCCTGCTGGGAATGGCATCTCAGGCTAGAAGTTGGCACATGGATCTTCTGGCGATTTAAAAAAAACTGTGGTGCTATGTGGCGTGATGGTACGAACTAGGGGGAAGAGGGCTGCTCTGGGGTTCCGGGTGCTGGGCTCCCATCCGGCCAGCAGCCACTGGCTATTTGGCTTTCGTCATCAGCACTCACGGAGCGCCTCCCATGCACCAGTCTCCCCGTGAGGCACAGAAGCCCAGAGGCCGCTCAGCACGGTGCCGAGTACTTAGCACTCCCCGAACGCTAGTTTGGAAAGGGGGCCAAGGTAGGGGCAGGGATGAGAAGACAACTTCTTCCGAGGGTTCCATGTGAGCTTCCGGTTAGGAGCGTAAGGGAGCTGTGGTCGGGAGCTCTGAATCCTGGCAGAAGAGTGTACATAAAATCACAGCCGCCTTTCATTAGGTGTTGGGGGATTGCTCGGAGGAGTCGCTGAAGTGGGGGCTGGAGAGGCCCCCAGGAAGCAGCACCAAGTCAAGTGTGGCATGTATATGGGAAAGGAGGCAGGGAGGCCACGGTTCACCTTTCAAAGCTGATGGGTGTTCCCGATCCTGCTTGTTCATCTCCTCCTCCAGGAAGCACTCCAGGATTACACCCACAGAAATTTATTGACTTTTACTAGATGTTTCTTCCATATTCTCCTCTGGAGTCTGTGCTGTACTAATCTACATGTACCAATCATGATACAAAAGCGCTTAACTAATTTGGATTAAAGCACTGGATCCAGCTGTACTGCCAAGCATTTTAAAAACTCTCCCCAACCTTCCCTCATGCAGGGGCTACGCTGCAGGCAGGAGGCACTGAACATCGGGCATTGACAGAAATAGATGGGAAGGAAGAAGACTCCTGTATCAATCTCACTAGGTTAGCGCTTGACCATTACCCTCCCGAAGGCCCTGGGAAAGGGGGCACAGCGGCAGCCAGGCTTCTCATTCCAGGGAAACCACTACAAGTTTCCAGGCCGCCGTCCCCTCACCTGTCCCACTGGAGGTGGGGGGCAGGGGCTGGGAGGTGGGGTCTCTAAGCCAACTTTAGCAGGCTTCGTTTTAACACCTGTTTTTCACCTGGACAAACAGGTCCAGAGGGCAGGAGCACTGCTCAGCTACCTGGCTGCGTTGGGGTTTGGGTTCCATGATTAGGGGTCTTCTCCCTAGAAGCCATCGCCTACCCTTACTGCTAGCCCAGGACTCCAGGGAGACCCCAGGTGTACTTGCTTACACATGCTTGGGCGAACTCCTGCTTTGCCACATGTTAGCCGTGTGACCTTCGTGAGACACTCAGTCCCTCCAAGGCCCAGTTTCGTCCTCTGTAGGTTGGGGGTGGAGCATGGGGGGGGGCTGCAATAGCAGGATCCACACAGAGGGGAAGGGAAATGAGCCACGTGACACACTTTGGAGTCCTGTCTCATAGCATGTCCTGACCAAGGGCTGCTGTGGTCCTAGTACTATCAGATGCACACAGTGGGCCTTCACGGTCTCAGGGTCACAGTGTTGATAAGGTCCTCAGAATTTGCCTGGAGCAGTCTTCAGCTCCGGCCAGGGGGTCCCTCGGAGCTGACCCCACCTGCACTGTGCTGGAACATGTCCAACCAGAGCCAGGCTGTACCCATGGAAATGCCCCATCCAGTGGACAAGAAAAGCCGGCTGCCTACCTAGGGAAACCACGTGCATGGACAGCTCACTAGCCGGCACAGCTCCTCAGGCCCCGGCCTCCAACCTGGGGGCCCTCAAGGAGGCAGCAACAGCACAGTAACAGAAACAGGCCTTTGCTGCCACAGCAAGGGACTCAGGCCACCTGGTTGGCCTGGGGCAGCTGGGCAATTCCTCCTATTCTCTCTCCCTCTCTTCCCCCTTTCTTCTTTTCCTCTCCCCACCCACTTTTATTAAACAAAGGTACAGAGGTGACTATCCTGGGCAAGTCCAGATCAGTCTAGCTATCAACTTTCCTCACCTTAGCCCCGTGCCAGGACTGTCTTTTCCAACTTAGGCCTCCATCTACCCTCTCTGCAGAATGGGGTTAGGCTGAGGCACTCCTAATAAGGACAGGGACAAGGCAATATGATTACAGACAATTCTTAATTCTGAATCCACTCACGATACCAACGGCCAAGGGCCCCTCTCTCCCCTGTGCTCCAGCCCATGCTTGTCCAAGCTGCTCTTAGAAAAGAGAACAAAGTTAAAATGTGATGAGTTCTGGGGCGCCTGGGTGGCACAGCGGTTAAGCATCTGCCTTCGGCTCAGGGCGTGATCCCGGCGTTCTGGGATCGAGCCCCCATCAGACTCCTCCGCTATGAGCCTGCTTCTTCCTCTCCCACTCCCCCTGCTTGTGTTCCCTCTCTCGCTGGCTGTCTCTATCTCTGTCAAATAAATAAATAAAATCTTTAAAAAAAAATGTGATGAGTTCTGGGGTGTGTTAGACACTTTGCAGCCATCACTTGGTTAATTTCATCCCACCTCATGACAATACTAGAGGGTTATTCATACATTACAGATGAGGAAACGGAGTCACAGAAGTGCAAATGACTCGTCCAGTGTTGTTCAGCATTCGGTGGTGAGACAGGGAGAACAGGGCTATTGGCAATAATGGGGTTCGGGACTTCCTTGCTGCCCTCCCCACCGTATGACAGGAGGCAGCAGCCCTGACTACCCAAGGCTAAGGGGCCCCTGTCCTAACCAACACAGACAACTCTCGGGGCCCCTGGGTGGCTCAGTCGGTTAGGTGCACGACTCTTGGTTTCAGCTCAGGTCAGGATCTCAGGGTCATGAGATCGAACCCTGCGTCGGGCCCTGTGCTCAGCGAGCGTCTGCTTATAATTCTCTGCCTCTCCATCTGCCCCTCCCCCTGCATGCTTTTTCTCTCAAATAAATAAATAAAATCTTAAAAAAAAAAAAAAAGGAAACGTAGACAACTCTCATTCAGCATGTCCCTGGAGAAGTGCAGATCCCCCAAATCCCTTTCTGTTTGGCTCTGATGTTGATGACGCGTGTTCTGATTTTCTTAGAGGCAGATTTACCCCTTGATTACATACATCGGAAGGCAGCTACGAAGATGAACGGGCCCCTGGGTGTGTGGGGAGCTGGCGGGGACCAGACGGGCTGTGGTCCACCCTCCCACGGCAATGGAGAGCTGGCAACAGGACTCCCGAACAGCTGAGTGAGACGGGGGAGCAGCTCCCAGGATTGAGGCTGCCCTCTGGCCTGTCCTGGGAGCTGGCTGGCGTGGACCCTGCCAGCCTGGGCTGGGTGCGGTGAGAGAGGGTCTGGAAGTTCCCTGGTCTCCCCTCCCACCCACGTCCCTCACTGCTATCCGGAGAAGAGCGGGCGGGAGGCCTGGGCCCCAGGGCCTCTGCTTTTCCGAGGCGGACATCATCTTCTGTTCTGGGGAGAGCATGCCATAATCACAGCTATCTTCCCAAGTAACCAGTGCTCTCTAGCCCTCTAATCGGGCCACCGTGGACTGAGAGGACAATTTGGAAGTGATGTGAAGAGTGCGGGAGGCAGGGCTACTTTCCTGGCGCTGCAAGGCAGCCCAAGTGCACCGGCTCCTGCCCAGCCCCCCCACCCCTTCCATCTCAGGCCTGATGAGGGGCTGATCCATCAAAGGCACAGAGGGTGGGGCTCGGCCCAGGCCTCCCGAGGGATCAGGACAGCTGACGCACAACAGGAGCAGGGAAACCAGAGCTGGAGGATACCGGCCACGGCAAGGAGCTCTGCCCCAGGCCTGGGAGGCTGAGGGAGACCAGGTGAAGGCAATCGTCCAACCCACAGGGAATCTGAATCAATCCCAGGCCACCACCCCACCAGACTCGTGCATGCTCTAGAAATGCCAATATCATTCTTAGAAAGAAAGAGGGATAAAAATCCGCCCACAAGTGTGCACATCAACATATGTGTGTAAGCATGTGTTTTACACGCATGAGCCTGCATGCACATGGTGTGTGTGTGTGCACGTGCACCTGCCTCTGCGTGTGTGGACACTGCAGGCAGAGACACAGTTGGTGAACTTGGGCAATTGCTTCGACCTGCTACCCACCCCTTCGTTTCCTCATCCACAAAGCAGAGATACCTAATTCGTGGGATGGCTGTGGTTATTCAGTGAATAAACGCGTACAGGGCACGTAATGCTCAGCGTATGATCCACGCTCAACGACTGCCAACTATCGTTCTTATTTTTGCTTGTTTATCCAGGTCAATCAGCTGGTAAGGGTCACCTCTTCTTGACTTCAGACGGAGGCATGAGGGCATCCCGGGAGGTCAGCAGACCCAAAGCCAGATCCAGCCACATTTTCGGCAAGTGTGTAATACCAAGCACGTACAGCCATGCAAGACTTGTGCTTTTAAGCAGATTCTCAAATTCACATGAAGGACCTTCATGGAAATACCATTCCTATAGTCCGTGCCCACAGGAGTCTTTTATATATTCAAGCACATTACAGCAAGGTCCTTTGGATACTTCATCAGCCTGGTCAACTTGAGCCCCTCATGTTCTCGGGCTTGACCGCAGAGAGATTTCTGAGTGGACCATAGAGCCCCCGCCCTTGGCTTCTGGATTCTTTGTGCAACCACTCGCTCCCCTTACTCCCAGATAATTGAACTGCCTGTTTTTACTCATTTATGTAGAGAGATCGCTACATAAATGAAATCATTGTAATATCTTGTCTTTATTTGGTTGCAATTGCTCAGAGAGAAGAAAAACATGTCCTTTCCCCCTGGGAGATGCAGATCTTTTTAGCATAGTGGGTACGATGAGCAGAGGATTTTAAGTGATACAAGCGATGATAGTGGTAATAGAATACTAAATCATAATTAAAATGGCAACATTGCTAATGGTGATAACGAGGAAATTGGTGACAGCCTCTATCTCCTGCTGACACCTACGTGTGGCAGGCGCTGTGCAGTCCCTCCCGGGCATCAGCACAACTGATTTTGGCCTCAGAGCAGAACTGCCTCTTTGCTGCAAACTGACAGGCAAACTTTGCCTGTTCGGTTGTGTGGAAAAGGGACCGAGGGGCCGACAGTGCAGATCCGGACAGTGTGAGTGTGTCCTCCTGGAATCCCGACCCCATTCTAGTCCACAGGGAGAACAGTGCTCTGCCCTTGGCGCAGAGCACCCCCAAACCACTCCTCAATGATGCACACACACACACACGTGCCCCCCATGTAATTATCCCAACAAATGTGCCAAAGGAAAATAAACTCCACAAAACTGTCGTATAAAAATAGCAAAATGCACAGCACAGGCTTGCTCTGTATAATTCATGCAGAAAGCATGGAAACATCTTATCCTGATAAATTGTGCTTTCCGTGAATTTGCTGATTATACACACGCACAGGCACGCACACTCACACGCATGCACAGACTGCCTCGGTACAGCCAGTATGTGGATAAAGAGATGGGGAGAGCCCAAGTCTGAAGAGTGGTTGTGCCCTGGCTGGGGCGGGGGGAGGGTGGGGTTTGCTGTCAGACAGGAACCTGAGTGGCTGGGCTAGTGAGCACTTTCTGGCAGCCTGGGCACGTCTTCAGTTTAAGCTGTTCAGCTCCATCATAGGTAACCAGTCAGTCCCTGTTACATGCTAGTCCTGAATAAGCAAAGAGTTGGCTGGGAAGAACAAGGAAGAAGCAGATCCCTGAATGGATAAAAAGATGACAAGGTAGGTATGACTGTAATGCAAAACAGGAAGATCCAGGCGGGCTTCCTGGAGGAGGAGTCTGAGTCTTAAAGAATGACTGGGGTGGCCAGGGGAAGATGGTTGAGAAGGCATTCTAGGTAGAAGGAACAGCAAGAGCAAAGGCGCCGGGCACCAGAAGACAGAGATGGGACAGCTGGTTTCGTATCACCAGGCAGGCAGCAGGACAGGCCAGGGCTGAGGCTGGTGAGCTAGGGGCAGCGAGACAGGAGGCAAGGTCCCGGCCACTTGCCAAGTCGCCTCCCCACTTGGCCACCTCTTAAGGCCTGTTTACTCTTCGGGGCCCGCTGAAGTGTCACTTACTCAGGGAGACCTTCCCTGCTCCCCGCCTGGACAGATCTGAGCCCTTTCTTGCCCTCCTTCCCCTCCACACGGGGCTTCTAACTCCAGCTGGAATGACAGAATTCCCCATGTGATTTCGGGTCACTGTCTCCCCGGCGAGACTCCGTGGGTTTTCTCGTTCACCCAGCTCCTGGGGCCGTTCCTGCTACACGGCAGCCACTCAATACCTGCTTTTGCTGAATGAATGCATGCATGGCTAATGAGTGGTTTTTGCATCTAATGAGGGGCCGGCTGGATGGGGGTGAGTCTAGAGACAGGAGACCCGCTGGCAGGCCAGTGGAGTAACTTTGCCTGAAAGAGAAGGGTCTGAAGCAGAGAGCAGGGAGGGAACATGTCAGCCTTGTAAGAATGCACAGCAGCAGACAGACCCGGATGGATGGAGGTGTGGGGAGAGGGAGAGGCTGCCTGGATGTTCCAGTTGGACCCCCTCCCGGACAGCCGGTGGGCCATCTGCCCGGGTGAGGAACAAGGGAGAAGGAGCAGGTTTAGGAGTGGGGAGATGAGGTGAGTCCATCGTGGACATGGTGACTTTGAGTTCCCAGAGACTCAGGACATTCCCAGCCTGGGGACGGACGCTGTGACCCTGGTGGTCATTCCCAACATGCCCTCCAGAGGCACCATTAGCATTCCTGTTGACCAGCCCCTGTGCTTGGCCCTTCCACCAGCCCTCCCCAGGTCACCAGGCTCCCTGGGGGCAGGCAGGGACAGGCCTGGTCCATGAAGACTGCTGGTCTTACTGGGAGGAGGAATAGGATGTCTGTGGTGTAAATGGAATCTCAGCAGCTCTCCAGACAGGCCACGGGCTGTTTCACAGGGGTGTTCATTCCATTCTGAGCCTCTCTCTCTCGTGATAACACAGCTGTGTCCAGAGGATAAGAAGGGACTGGCCCTAGGGGCGCCTGGGTGGCACAGCGGTTAAGCGTCTGCCTTCGGCTCAGGGCGTGATCCTGGCGTTATGGGATCGAGCCCCACATCAGGCTCCTCCACTATGAGCCTGCTTCCTCTCCCACTCCCCCTGCTTGTGTTCCCTCTCTCGCTGGCTGTCTCTCTCTCTGTCGAATAAATAAATAAATTCTTTAAAAAAAAAAAAGGGGACTGGCCCTGTAACCCTCTGAGGGTCACCACAGGGCGAGGCAACCTCTTCAACTGGGCTTCCAGGAGCATTCAAGAGAAAAGAACAGGCTTCTACCGAGGTAGGGTTCGGCTCCCAGCCTGGAAATGGATTGGCCAGCCTCTCCCTCCCTGTCCTGAGCAGGACCTCAGAGGCCGGCAGAGGAACAGCGATGAAGGGCTGGATGGAGGTCTGGGGTAACTGCCCCCGGCCCTGCCCAGCCTGCGCCCCCGGCTCACTTAGTATTTCTAAAGTGACCCTGCCACCCTCTTACTCAACCACCTTCCCTGGCTCCTCCGTGTCTTTGGAACGGAGCTGAAGTCCAAAGCGCCATGTTCACAGACCTCTTTAGTCTGACCCCCGCCGATGTTCCCAACATTTCAGCTCGCATCCTTCCATGTCCCGCCCCCACGAGGCTACTTCATTCCAGCCTGATGGGGGTCTCCTTGCTGACTGGAGCCCCCGGAAAAACACAGAATCATGGTAACTATACCTGTGAGCATAGCACAACGTAGAGAGATACTGAATCACTATGTCGTACACCTGAAACTAACCTAACACGGTGTGCCAACCAGACTCCAGCTACAAAGCAGGGAATCAAGGACTGTGGGGCTGGAAGGAACCCTTCATTCTACAGACAAGGAAATCTTGGCCCCAGAAGGTAAGTGGCTTGCCTCAGGCCAGGGTCGGAGAGGAGTCCAGAGTGTTAGTTCATTCATTCACTCGGCACAGATTCAATGCCTTTTTCCTGCCAGCCATGATCCCAGTTCACGTAAGAGCATGAAAGCTCCCCTTAGTCATTTACTTTACAAATTATTTATTAAGCACCTTCTATGTGCCATGCTGGGAGCCAGGATGCGACAGGAAACAGAAGAGAGACGTCCCCGCATGCTTGGAGAGTCAGAGGACGACAAAATCTGTATAGACACGTGTCAGACAGTGGTGAGGGTGGTGAGGAACACCGGGAAAGGGGAAAGAGAGCAATGGCAGAGAGCTGACTTTCCTGCAGGGTGCTAACAGAGGACCTCCCTGACAGCTGGGCCTGTGGGCAGGAACCGGGGAGAAGGGCAGACTCCCTGGGGGGGTGGTGGCCCAGGGAGAGGAAGTAGCCATCACAAAGGCCGTGAGGCAGGGGCACCTTAGTGAGTTAGGAGGCCAGGGGGGCAGGGAACACCAAGGACACCAGACTAGCGGGGGACGGTCCAGCCAGGTGAGGACTCTGGCTTTACTCTAAGTGAGATGAGGTCCGGAGCGGTGGAGGGATGCAAGCTGACACCATGCAACGTGACAAGAGTGCAGTGAGCCACAGCGGCACTGGGGATGGGGGCTGGGAGGTTTCCCCATCTCGCTTCCCAAAGCAGGATGGGTAGGTGGTTAGGCAAGAGAAGTGTGTGTGTGTGTGTGTGTGTGTGTGTGTGTGTGTGTGTGTGTATGCATGTGCGAGAATAATAGCTAAAAATAAAGCCCAGCATTTATTAATGACTCACTATATGCCCAGAACTGTGCTGAGTATTCACTCCTTTAATACTTCATTTCCCCCCATTTTACGGATGAAGAAACTGAGGCACAGAGAGGTTAACCTGCTCCAGCCTATGCTGCTGGTGATGACAGAGGGGCACAGAAACCCAGTCTGGCTCCTGAGCCTGCGTTTCTCACCACCACACGGGGTCACACAGGGAAAGTGTTCCAGGTGGAAACAAGAGAGGCAAGGCGAGTGGGGGCCGGTCTGACATCCAGAGCAAGAGGGCTCTGGCCCTTTCCCTCCCTTTGAACAGTGTCCCAGAGTTAAGGAAGCCCAGGCCAGGGCAGGGTCAGATGTGCCATGTGTGGGAGGAAGGGGGTCCCGTCTCAGCCTGAGGGTGGGGGGGCCCAGAGCCTGAGGGTGGGGCCCCTCACCCCCACAGGTCCCGATGCTGCATGTCTACTGTCCAGGTGATGCCTCGCCATTCTTTAGATTCCACCTGCTCAAAGCGTGGCCTCCAGACCAACAGAGCTGGCATCACCGGCAGGGTTATTAGAAAGGCAGAACCTTTGCCCCGCCCCCACCTCCTGAATCATAATTCCCATTTAAGCACGCGCCCCAGGAGACGTACAGCAGACCTCAGGCCAAACAGGACTTCTTCAAGGAAGCCTCTCCTGACCAGCCACCCCACAAGGCCTCAACCCATGACCCCAACCTCTAAAGGCAGCTTCGAACCCTCCCTCACGGCATTTCCTGCATGGTCATTCAATCGTTCTCAAACTTGCTGCACACATACTCACCTGGGGAGAGTGAAGAACGCGGGGGTCAGCCGCACTCCTCACCAATGCGGTCAGCACCCAGATATTAGTTTCTGTTTCTATTTTCGCCTCTCCACCCCCAGCCACACACACCCTGGGGTGTGCAATGTACAGTCAAGTTTTTGAACCCTTGTTGTAACCAAATGCCTTCTATCTCTCTTCTTCGAGCACGTCCTGGGATTGCAGGAATTACGTCTGCCTTGTTCCCTGCGGCTCTCGGCGTCTCAGCATAACGCCTGGCACCCAGTAGTGCTCAATGAACATTTCTCGAAAGAAAGCAGGAAGGTAGGAGGGGAAGGAGGAGGGAAGGGTATCCTGCTCTGACCAGCTTAACTCAGAAGAGCAACAACTACTGCTATTTTATGGATAAAAAGAAGAGCGGGGTCACTGCTGAGTTGCTGACCAACTTGGCCCATAAAACCTGACACATTTACCACTTCTCGCTAACTACAGGCTCCCAGGAAGGCCAACAGCCTGGCTGGTGTGGGCCCTGCCTCTCACCAGAGGGAGTGGTTATGAATCCAGAATCTCAGCATGAGGAGGAGAGGGGGCCTGGTGCCTGCTATGTGCAGGGCCCCCTTCTAGGCTCCTCCTGTCCTAGCTGTCCCTGCACACAGTGGGGCTACATAGGTCCTCCGTGCAAGATGACCTGGGAGCACCTGGCCCAAACTCCCGGCCCCGCTCCTGGGGGCTGAGGACTCCTGACTCCAGATCAACTCTAGTTTTTATCACAGAAATAAATCAGGGCCTTGTTTGACCCCAGAGTACACACTACTTTTCCTCTCCCACTAAAACAAACTTCTCTCCCATCCCTTCTGGAGAGGTTCATTTAATAGTGTGTGAAATGAAATGTCAACAAGAATTAGAACAAATGGCATCGTAATCCCCAACAGATGACAGGCAGCCAGGGGCAGGCAGCCTCCAACAGCCCCGAGCTGCGGGGAGCAGGCCTGCGGGGCCCGCAGCCCCACCTCCAGGAAGATGGACCTCTATGCACAGTCTCCCTGCTTGCAGCTGGAATACAGTCTCCGAGCTTCTGACAGCAGAACATAAGCTGCTTTTGACATAGGAAATAACTTTCCTCTGACACACAATTAGCAGAGACAAGTATTCCCTGGGGCAGGACCCAAGAGCCCCATCAGTCAGCCCGTCAGGGGTCCTGTGCCTGGGGCGGGCCCGTCCAGAGCAGAGTCTGGACCTACTGCCAAGAGCCATCAGCTCACCTTGCCTTGCTCACATTGGCCTGCTGCTTTACACAGGCCCAGCTCCTGTCAGCTCATCTGCCCTCGGGACTCGGACGTGTGAGTGGGAAAATGCCTCTGCCCTCTGCCTCCCTGGGCCACGGAGGGTCTCGCCGTGCTCACTTAATTTGACAATGGAAACAGTGAAGGTTATTGGGTGCTTACTACGACGGGGTCCTGGGCTGAGAATTTTATGTGCATCATTCTTCTTACTCTGCTCATTCAAACACATATTTATTGAGTAGCTACTATGTACCAGACACAGTTCTGGGCACAGCAGTGAACAGACAGATACAAATGCCCGAACTTGAGGAGCTTATGTTTGTGCGAGGTTGGGAGAGGGAGCCAGACGGTAAGATAAATAGCAACATCTAGTAGTGAATCAAAGAGTGCAGCAGACGGCGGGGTGCCACGCCACCCCCCCATCTCTTGGCGCATTGCGGTGTGATGCCAGAGTCCACACTTGGGGGGAGCCTTGGGCTTGCTCTGCTTTGCTATCTCAGGGCTTTGTCTGAAGTCTGGAGGAGCCCTCCGCACTCACAGAGGCACAGCAAGGGCGAGACAGGTGTCAAATGCTCCCAGGTCTGCGTGAGCTCGGGGTGACAACGCTGAGGTCCCTGTGGGGTTGAGCTCACCAGCCCCCCTTGCCGGCCTTTCTCCAGCCCTGTCTCACTCACCCTGCCACCTGGGGTGCCCACCTTTAGGCAGTGGCCCCCAAGTCTTGGTCCCGGGATGTGTTTTCAGGGGGAGCCCAAGCTCTGGCATAAGATGATGGGTATGAGGGAGAAACTCAAGTGGGAAAGAGAGCGGGGATTCTGTTTTAAGGCAGGAAAGAACGACAGCATGTCCACTTTCTAGATGAGGAAACCAGGTTGGGCCTCTGACTTTCTTAAGTGGCAGAACGGGGCTGGCTGCCTTCCTGGTGGCACAAAGGTGGCTCTTAGGCGCTCGACTCCTCGCCCTTCACCTGGTTGAAGAGCCAGTCCGAAGCCGTGAAGGCATAGGGCAGACCAGGTCCGCCACACCAGGAAAGGAGGGAGGAGGTGCCATGGGCAAGGCTGGAGGAGGAGAGGTCCGAGCAGGGGAGGGGCACAGGCTTTGGGAAGAAGGGGGACCTAGGAGGGGTATCCAGGGAGAGAAATGGGAAACCAGGAGTCATGTTTCAGGCTGGCTGGAGGGGGCGCTGTTCTACGGGAGAAGGGAGGGGCGAGAAAGCAGGAACCTAAAGGAAGCTTGACTGCTGCAGGACTCTGGCTGCATCCCAACAAGGTAGGCTGCAAACAGAGAGGTGTCCCAGACTCCGTCTATTTCCACTTGGCTCCTTCTCCATGGACAGCACTGTGCCCAGCTTCCCCAACCCGCAGGTACTGCCCCAACACCTCTCTGGGCATGCGGTGCTGTTTCACTCTCCTCTGCCCCTTGGACTGGAGGCGGGAGAGCTGGAGGCACTGGAGGAAACTCCGAAGCTGGCTCCTGGAATACCCTCATGGCTCAAGGGCAGAGGCTGAGGCCCAGAGAGGGGGCGGGACCTGTCTAAAGCCACACAGTAAGACAGGAGTGGAGTGAGGGCTAGAACCCAGGTGTCCTGACACTGGTGATGCCTTTTCCTTTTCTCCCAGGAGAGGGGTTGTATTTGCACAGGGTGTTGCTGCCCGTGCCTCCTGTGGGCCAGCGGACGGGCCAGAGCCCGGAGGAAGGAGGCCTTGCCCGGTGACGCAGGCGGGACAGGCAGCCCGGGGTACAGGGGAGGAGACCGGGCCGGGGAGTTCATCCAACCCCGGGAGTGGTATGGCCAGGATTCGAATCCAGAAACTCTAATGTCAAGTTTCATGCTCTTTCCAATTAAGCCGAGCTAAACCCAACCGGGGTCTCACGGTGATTACCTTTCATTAGCTTCAGAAAAGCCTCTGCTTTGTGAGTTTCATAAAGGACTAAATCTGTCAGGAAAACATAAAGACAGGGCCCTCATCCATCTTCTCGACAACTATTTATTAGACTTATTATTATGTAAATACAAAAGAGGAGGGGGAAACTAAATTAAAATCCAATTGTGGCTGCCTCTGCAGGCGGGGAGTAGATGGCAGGGGGCATAGAGGGAGGCCTGGGTCCCTGTTCCCTCCAGGAGGCCCAGCGGGAGGCCCAGCCACGGGGAGGTGTGGGGAGAGGGAAGGGGGAGCCTGGGGACCGGTGGGGGGGGGTGCAGGCCGATGCCCACTCAGAGCCTGCAATTGCTGAGCAGTTCAGCCTATGCCATTGTCATTCCACTCCCAACTAATGAAAAGTTAGGACACACTCAAAAAGCCAAAGGGTGCCCTTAATCCAAGCAGTGGGAGAGCAGCTTACTAGGGCCCTGAGCGGGCCCTTCCCGAGGGGCCCCAGACTCCCTCTGTCCCTCTGGTCCCACAAGAGACCCTCTTGGGGGCTAGCCCGGCCTGCCCTGGTCCTGATACACAGTGGGCCCCAGCCGCCCCTCCTTGATACCCCCTGCCCAGCCCGTTGGGCCTCTCGGCAGCCTCTGCGAGGGCACGTGCACGGCTGCCTTAGGATGGATCTGCTCCCATGCCTCCCTGCCACCGCTCCTGCAGCGACGTTGGCTCATTGGTCTTTGTGTGTCCCCTGCGGTCCTGGCACATACAAGGAGCTTGGTAAATGTTCCTTCTTGAGCCTGTGAATACATTCCCTGGAGGTGATTACGCTCCAAGAGGAGGGAAGTGAAAACAAATACGGGCATTTCAGCCACTACTATTACAGGAGGCCCAAGGCGAACCCCACGATGCAGGTGGCATGGAGCTCCATACCCAGCACCCCACCGGGCCCGCGTCAGTGTGGGCACGCAGCATGCCAGGCTGCCCACGGTCCGCAGGCTGTGATGACTCGGCTGGGTCTCATGTCCCCGTGGCCGGCACAGGTCCTGACACATAGTAGGTCCTCAGTAGGTATTTGCGGAAGGAAGGGAAGAAAGAAGGAAGGAAGGAAGGACAAAGAGAGGGAAGGAAGGAAGGGGCCATGGGGAGCTGAGCCCCAAACCACAGCAGCCCCGTCCCATGACACACAGTAGGCGCCCTGTGGGGAGCAGAAGTCTTGGCTCAGGGTGGGTAAGAGGCAGGACCACAGGCACAGCTGGCAGCACACTGCACCTCGTGGGGACACCCCTGGCCTCTCTGTGCCGACCGGAGTAAGGGGGGACACCTGTCCCCATCCTGGTGCCCTTGTACGAGGCACATTGGCTCAACCGTCCATGGCAGCCTGTGTGGTTCAGGGGCACAGGGGGGAATGTGTGTGTGGGGGGGAATTCAAAGAGGACAGATTCACGCTGGATTCCTGGAGCAGTCCAGGACACATGGTTCAGCCTTCAAGGTCAAGGGCATAGCCCACAGGTCCTTCTACACGTAGTTATCTCCCACTAATGGAACACAACCTCGCCAGTTCTAGACACAGTAGCAAGACACAGGTGTGTATGATCTGCCCCTCTCTAATCTTTGCAATACTCTCAGGAAGCAGGTATGCAGATCAGCTCACAAATGCTCAGAGAAGGTGAAAAGGATACCCAGGTCTTGGCACGGGTAAATCCTAAAGTGGAAAGTAGAGCCCGGAGGGAGGAGGAGCTCAGCAACTGCGTGGCTGACCCAGAGAGGCTGTTTGGACAGAAATAATCCAGGCCTCGGCCAGGTCTTAACCTTGTCCTTCTTCGCTTCCTCAGAACTCTGAGGTTCCAGGGGTCTTGCCTCAGTGGGCTTCTGCGGCCAAGTAGCCTGGCAGCTGGTTGTTTTGTGGGAACCTGGAATTCCGAGGTCCGGGGCCATGCCCCGTGATGGGGAATGAGAACAGCATTTGCCAAGAAACTGCCTTCCTGTGCTGCCTGATGCCAACACCAATGAGGGAGCAGCAGGGCCACGGCGTGTGGGCTCTCTTCATACCCGAGTAGCACGAGGAGCACGGATTTGGGCCTCAGATGGACGGGGCACGAGTTCTGGCTTCGCCATGACACTTACTGGCCCTGTGATCTTGCACAAGCCTATTTCCTCATCTGAGAAGAGGGGAGCCTACCACCCGGCTCCCTGAGGGTTGTGAGGATTTAATGTGCTAATCTGCGTCCAGCCCTGGGCCCTGTGCTTGGCACACAGTAGGTACGCAATCCGTGGTAGCTGCCACTCTTCCTAAATCGTCAGCTCGGCTGCCTCATGGCGTCACGTAAGTGGGACCTGAGAGTGCAGGGGACACAAGGGAGAAAGGGGCCAGGAACATCCAGTGTGCGTGTGTGCATGTGTGTTTGTGTGAGAGAGAGAGAGAGAGACAGCAGGAGCGAGCAGGAGCGGGGAGTATGGGGATGGTCAGGAAGGGTTCCACAACCCCTGATCTGAGTTGCTGTTCAAGTGGTGGACGGGGGGAAGGTGTTCTGGACAGAAGCTGGACAGAGCAGAAGCCGCCATGCCACACGCCGCCTGGCACTGAGCACAAGGCCGGGAGCAGAGCTGGGGCCCCCGCCGTACCTGGTGAGTAAACAAGATGGGGCAGATGTCGTCTGAGTCCTTCTCGCCTTCTTAGGAGGAAGGCGGCCAGACTCCTCTTGACAGGCCCCCAGCGCTGGGCCTGCCGGAGCTCACTCCCAGACGTCTCCAGGGCCCTCTGGCTTAGTGCGTGCCCGTTTGCTCCTTATCTAACCTCCCTGGACAGAGAACAACACATCCTCCTTGTAATACTCCTCCACAGACTGGCAGATTATTATTAAATACTGCGAGTGTGAACGCGGAAGGTTATGTTGCTCTCGGTGTTTGCCAAGGGCTTATCCACATCCTGTCAGAGCTGTTCTGCGTCTCCACAGCCCACCCTGCACGGAAGGCCAGCCGAGGGGGTCCCGCTGGGCAGGTGAGGCCAGGGAGACAGCAGTTTACTGGCAGAGGCCTACCCCCAGCCAGCCGATCGACAGCGAACACAGAGGGCAGGACGCGTGAGTCAGGAACCGAGAGGCTCCACAGACCCGACGGCAGATGGTAGATGCGTCCCTTTCCCCCAGAGGCCGGACAGGCTGTGCTGCGGATAATTGAGGGGACGTGCCCAGTGTCTGTTTTCTGGCTGACAGCTCGGTCATTGACTAATGTATTCACCACGTGATGGTTACCGTGTGTCAGGGGCTGTTCTAGGTGCTGGGGATACAGCCCTTGGTGAAACCCCATGGTCCCCGCCCTCATGGAGCTCACCTGTTAGCAGGAGAGACAAGCCAGCCAGACACAAAACATTGGCCCAGCACTTTAAAGCTCACAATATACTTTCTCGAATGTTACCTCAATTCTCGCGTTAGCCTGTGATCACTGTACTTTTGTTATTCTCACTGAGTAGATGAAATGAAGACTCAGGTGACGGGACTTACCCTAACTCCCACAGCGGGTCATCCGTGAGACCAGGACCCAGACTCCAATTTTCAGACATACGAGCTCGTGTGTTCTTGAGGCAATGGTCTGTCAGAACACTGGGGTGTTCGTCGTGGGGGCTTTCCCTCATCTGCCTGGGAATTGCGAGGGGGATGCTGAGGTTGGCCAGATGCCACACGATCTGGGAGTGGCTGATGGATGACCTATGGTAAGCCAGCTGTCTAAGAACTGTCGCAGGAATCTGTGAAATCCCGGGCGGGGATAAAACGTGGTATTTGGTCAGTATTTCATTTATTTGCTTGTATTATGGTGTTTTGCTTTGTAGCGCTTGTCTTGGGTATGCAGATGTTTCTCCAAAGGGGATTGTGTGTATGCACGTGAGGGGAGCCAGGTAAACAGAGGTGAAGGAAGAGAGCAGGTAATGGCCTGACCTCCAAGAAACCTTCGGCCGCCACTCATTCCATCCATAAATATCTAGGGAGTCCCTAGTGTGCCCTGGGGTACAAGGACCACTAAGGCAAGCCCTTCTGCATGCTTGGGGGGGCTCGCCCCACCACGGCCGCTAGATGAATGGGTTTGCCTGTGCCCCTGGCTGTGCCCTCGCCTGCCCGGCTCTGCAGAAAGCTCTATTTCAAGGCGCTGGGCTAGTGCTGGGCATGGGGCTCCCCTGCCAGAGATGAGTGCTGTTCCCATCTGTAAATGGCTCCAGCTCCTGGAAAAGCAGCCGCAGACAAGTGCTTAGTAGCAAACAGATCACTCCCCACCGAGCCCGTGATTCACCAGGGCAGAGAGCCAGCCTCCCGAGGCACAGTGAGGCAGCAGCCCTGGGAGGTGCCGGGGGCGGGGCATGGGACTCTGGCCCACGCTGAAGGGTAGGATTTATTTCTTCCCCTCCCCACAGCGTGTCGGGCTCTTCCGCTAGTGTTTCTGCTTACTTTACTTTGTCCCTAGGGCTGGAGTTTCCATCCTAGCCCTGTCGGGCATTTCCCCAGGGGGGCTTAAAAACCCCACAGAATTAGCTGATGTCCGTGGCCAGGGTCCCTTTGGCTCTCCCTCAGCCAACAGATCTCTCTCCTCGGGGACCTGGCCTCCGTGCTGCCGATGTGGGGCTGACTGTGCAGTGCCAGGGCAGGGAGGGGAGGGAGGAATGGGAAGTGGGGAAGGGGCTTCTGGAAGGCCACAGAGGGAGGAACAAGCCGAGAAGAGAGGCAGGTACAAAGGGAGAAGAAAAGTAGGAGCGCAAAAGGGTTTGCTATTACGGCGATCCCTTCCTTGGAGCCTAATGCCATGTTCCAGTGTGGGCAGGAAACCACAGCGAGCATCTCCGGGTCTCATTCTGCGTGTCTGGCATTGGCGTGATGCACGAGGGTAAACGCGGCTTTTGTCCCAGAGGGCTTCATCCGGGAGGGGACCGGGCAAAGGGCAGTTATGAACATCATAGGTTCAAGGTCCAACATAATAGAAATAAAAATGCTTTTGTCCGGGTGACGGGAAATCTGGTGACAGTTCTGGCTTCGTTGCTCACATCTGGGTGGGACTGCGCCTGTACTGGACCTCCCCGTGCCTCGGTTTCCCTTATGTAAAATGGACATAACACAATGCCTCTCGCCAACCTTGCGTGGCCACGGGGACCCTCAAAGGAGACACTGTGTGGGTCAGAATGAGCTGTAGATTCTAAAACTCAACAGAGAAGCAGGAAGCAGAGGACTCAAGGTCTGGATACTGAGGCCAGTCGGGGTGGGTCAGAGTGTCGGAGGCCAGAGCACTGGGCTTGGGCTGGGAAAGGTCAACAAGCAGCTTTAGACAACAGTAGGAAAGGGAGTCTGGGGAAGGGACAGGACAGCCAAAGAAAGGCACAACGGTGGGACTATACTCGCTTTCTTTGTGAGACAGTTAGAAAATATGTCTGGGTTTTCTCCTTTACATGCTCTCTCCTCCCTCCTCCCACCCCTGGGCATACTTAGGTGATCTCTTCAACCTAGGATAGGCTCCTATCTTCCTACCCTTCTGCTTGTGAAGTTTTATTAATATTTCACGTCTTTTTTAGATGTCATTCTTTTTTTTTAAGATTTTATTTATTTATTTGACAGAGAGAGACAGCCAGCGAGAGAGGGAACACAAGCAGGGGGGGTGGGAGAGGAAGAAGCAGGCTGCCAGCGGAGGAGCCTGATGTGGGGCTCGATCCCAGAACCCCGGGATCACGCCCTGAGCCGAAGGCAGACGCTTAACGACTGCACCACCCAGGCGCCCCGCAGATGTCGTTCTTTCTAAGAAGCTCTTCTGATTCCGAAGGAGGGGCTTGGGGATCCCAATATACCCTAAGTTAGTGTTCTCTAAACATTTCTACTGTGACCCAAAAGAGGAAATACGTTTTCCAGCACACACATGTGCGCACGCACGCACACACACACACACCCTAATATACAAAATGGAAATAAAAGTTTTTAAGAAACAACATTTTTCCCTTATTATGAGTGTGATCCTATAATATCATTCTGTGATATTTCTATTGTGCTCCATTTAATTTTTTTTTAAATGCTAGTCGTGACCCACTAAGTTAATTTCATGACCCACTAATGGGTTGGTAACCCGCTGTTTGACAACACCACCTTCTGCTCACCTCTGCCGTCGCGTTTACTCCCCGCACTGGATCCCAGTGCCCGTCTGCACCCCCCACCCCCGCCTCCCCCTGCAAGCCCCGTCAGAATAGGCACTCCATCAGGCTGGCCCCGGAACCCAGCCCCCAGCACTGTGCTTGGTGCCCAGCAGGTGTTTTTAAAATGCTGAATGGATGAATTGTTGACTGGAGGGACATCTGGCTGGGGCAGAGGAGTGCCAACCAGCAGGAGGATAAAATGCGGAGGCCCTTGAAAAGCAGGTGGGGGAAGGTGAATCTTCAGGGAGAGTAGGAAGGCAACAGGGCAAAACCTGCAGCAGGAGAGGAAGAGGGCCTCGCTCGGGTCATCGGCCACAGCAGCCATGAGGAAGGGCTCTTCTCTGAGGGGGTTTGAAGGGAGAGGTGACAAGGCTTGCTGGCAGACAGCTCTAGAGGTAGCAGAGAGTAAGTGGCAAGGAGGACCCCAAATCTCTGGCCTGGAAGCAGACACCTTGTGATAGCTTTTTTGCCCAATTACTCAGCTTAGGGAAAGACCCATAGTCATGATGGCTTGCATTTATTGACCACCTACTATGTGCAGTAGGTATGGGCATGGCCAGGGGTCGGAGGGATGGGGTGGGGTGAAGATGGCATGTATTGGCCACCAGTAAATGTGGGTGATTCCAAGGGGTGGGTGAGGAGCTGGGCACTCATTCATTCATTCATTCATTCATTCATTCATTCATTCATTCCTACATTCGTTCATTCATTCAACAAACATTTATGGAGTGGCCTCCACGTGCCAGGCACTGGCCCAGGTGCTAAAGACACAATGGAGGGCAAAACAAAGCCCCTGCCCTTGCAGAATTCACATTCCCAGGAAGAAGGCAGCCAGATGATACTCAAGTAGATATACAAAGTCACGCCCAGAGATAATGAGTGCTAGGTGATTAAAGAAAGCAGGGTTGCAGTTAGGATCTTGTAGATAGGGTAGTCTGGGAAGGTCTCTCAAGGAGGCGACACCTGAACAGAGACCCGGGGCAAAACTCTACAGGGGCACCCAAGGTTGTAGGTGGGAGGACCAGACAGCAGCCTTGAAAAGAAGCCAAAAAACCTGTTACAGAGCATGAGTGCCACCAGAAAGACAGCAGGGGGTCCGGTGGGGGAGAAGAGAGTGTTTCAGGGCCCAGGAACAGCATGAAGCCAGGAGGCATGAATGTGGCTAGCGAGACTCTGAGGCTATGGACAAAATACGGCCGAGCAAGAGGGCACAGCAATCAGCCGGGGTCTCCCTCGGGAATCGTGGCATCTTCCGAGGGCAGGCTCTGGACTGCTGACGGGGCATGGCCACCGGCCACGCACTCCAGCCTCTGGGAGTCAGCCTCGAGCTCAGGATGGGGAAGCACGGCCCTCCTGCAAGTGTGGCTGGGGGGCTTCACTTCAAAAGGGTCCTTTCCCCTGTGCCTTGTGGGGCAGGGCTGACCTGGAAGCCTCTTCCGCAAACACACATGCCCCCTGCCTCTCCCTTTCCAGCGCGGGGTCTGAGAAGAGAGGGAAGCCCTGCGGAAGGCTCAGGGGAATTCGGGAACATTTCCCCAACTCATGCTTCCCCATTTCGTCCCAGAGCTTGCAGCTCCTGGCATCCTGATAAGGGCAAGCAGTTTCTAGGCTTGGCTGCCATTCCTCTCTCAGCCAAGGTGGTTGGAAAAGGAGAGAACACTCCTTTTCGCTTCTCCCATTCATATGTCCAGGGCAGGGAGGAAGCTTACTCCTTCTCAGAAGAAAAGCAGAATGCTGGACGGAAGCCTGCCCAATGTCAGACCTAACACTAAATATGAGAAAACCCAGAAACGTCCATGCTTGCCTCCTCTTCTTGGCAAGGGGCCCGGTGCCTCCCAAGCTCCCTCACTAGGCTTGGAAGGCCAGCAAGAGAGAGGGGAAGAGGGGACTCTCTGGTTTCCTCCCCTCAGCTTTTCTTCTTGCTGGAGACCCTCCCCACAAATCATTTCCCAATCACATGACAAAAAAATAGCCCTCAACAACATTTTATTGAGCACTTACTATATTCCAGGCATTAATTAAACGCTGTATAGGAATAAACTCACTAAATCCTCACAAAACCTGATGAGGTACCATTATCCTCACTGTCTAGATGAGGGAACTGAGGCACAGAGAGGCTAATTAACTTACTCAATGTCACACAGCTGGTGCCACCAGATAGTGGACATCTTTAATTTCAGTTTCAGACGAGGCTCTGTATCAGTGGCTACCACATTCTCCAGCGAGGTGCAAGGCCCCCACGCAGGACCTGAGCTGTCCGCTCACCACACGCATCAGTGTTGAAGAGAATGAGAAGAAGGTGGTCGGAGACTGGAAGAGAGTCACTGAGGAGTCACTGGTGTGAGGGGAGCCGTGAGGGCTCCTCTTTCAGGTCAAGCCAAGAGCGAGGGGCTTTAGGGAGACCTCTCAGAGAGATTTGCGCAGGTCCTCTGCACTTGGAGACATGGAAAATGGAGGTCTGGTTCTTGCCCGAATAATCTAAAGGGAAAGTCGGAGGCTCACTGGCAGCTGGGAGGTGGAGCGAAGGAAAAGAGATCTAACATTCCCTGGTTCTCAGGCACATGGACTGGGGTGAACCGATGTGGAGAAAGCCTGCCTGGAGGGCTGCCTGGAGGAGGGGGTGCTGCTGGGAAGTTGGGGGGACTGTCTAATGTTCAAGTAAAGGGGTTGAATGCCTCTGAGTAAGGGGTTGAACTCCTAATCAGGGAGAGAGCATCACACACATCAAGGGAACTGCAGGGGCTTCCCAGGGACTGGGTGGGCCAAGGGCCTCCGAAGCACACCCCCCTCCAGGGGAGGAACAGTCAGCTTTAAGCACCTGCTAGGCCCAGAGAACTCAAGTGAGAACATCCACACCCTGCACTCCTGTCCTCCCTTTCACCATCCAAACTGGGAGCAGAGGAAGAGAGAGGCCCCAGGACGCCCCTCCAGAAGCCTTGTCTTCCCCTTTGTGGCTCCCGTGCTGCCTGACGGGAGCCACTGGGACCTAACGAGTGAGGGAGGGTGGCCTTCCCTCTTCGTTCCCTGCTTGGGTCTCTGTGGGCTCCTGGCCCCCTCTCCCGAAGACCGCAATCCCTTCAGTGGCCCTGCCCATATAGCTCCCTTCTCTCGCTTCTAGTAGCTTCTCCCTTCCCTAGCACCTGCAGGCCCTAGGGCTCTCTGCTCTCCTAAGCCTGCCACCACCTTTATAAATAGTCCTTTTACAAAACTCCCCTCAACTTTCCAGCTTCTGACAGCCATTTGCTCCCTGTCAGGACCCTGCTAGATACAGAAGGGGAAGAGAAAAGAAGCCAACCATGCCCGCCATGCTGTTTCCACCTGCAGCAGGCAGAGCCAGGGGACAGGAGACGTCTTAACTCTAAATGCAATTTAAAGCTGCAGGGATTGGACTGGGCTGGACATAGCCATTATGGAACTGAGGCTGTTCGTGGCACCTAAAAATGACCTTAAGAGTCATGGGACTCGGCCCTGTTTCCACCCAGAGCAACAGAAGAGCTGTGCCGCTGAATAAATTCACAGGGACAGTGGGAAATGACAGTAAGGCTGCCTTCTCATCATCTGAGGACTTGCCTCATTCACCACCAAGCTGTTCCCCGAAGTGCCAGAGCTGGGGGTCCAGCCCAGGTGCCGGGCTCCAGAGCCCGTGTTCTAACCGTTCTCCTACACGGTCTCCTGCAGCGTGGGTCGTCCCCATGACGAGAATCTCTGTAATTTTCAATGTTTGTCCCAAATGGGAGACCCCAGACTTCTTCCCCCCCCCTTTCCTTCAGAATTCCACCCATCGCTTCTGGGCTTTTATTCTAAACCCACTTTTTGAGTTATTTCCTTTGTTTTTCTGGGGAGGAAAGCGGTCTTTAAGCCCACGACTGAGCCCAAGCACCTGCAAAGGGTGTTCGTGAGACCCCCCTACCCCCCGCACACACAGCTCAATGCCTGCAGCTCTGCCTCTGATGTCAGCCTGGACGAGATGTTCTGTCCAGATTTTCCGGAAGGATTGGAATGCTACCTTTCAGAGCTCCAGGCCTTTCTTGGCCCACACTCTTCCCTCTACCTAGAACTCCACACTCCTTCCACGTCCTGCTAGGATCCTTCGGTCCTCTCCTAAGCACCAGCTACTCCTAGAAGCCTCCGTGGCGTTGCTGGGAGGCTGAGTACCCCCCCTCATCTGTGTGCCTGCAGGATCCGGACCCCACTTCTGTAGCGGCTCTCAGGCCTCCCTGTAATGACCCGGCTCCATGGGCGTCTCCCTCGCCAGGCGGCGAGCAGCTCAACAGAACGCCCAACTGTGTTGAACGCTTTCCCTCTCTTCGATGTCCAGTACAGGCCTGACACACGAGGGCTCAATGAAGGTTCTGGGAATATATTAATTAATGAACCAATGAGGGAATGAACTCCTTTAGCTTTTGAAGCAGATGGACTAGGCAGCCAACATTTATCGATCTCTTTGTCATCTCCACGGCCAGCCCTGGGCTAGGCACCAGGGGAGGGCACCTTGTGTATAATAAACGTATGGACCATCTCTGCCCTGGAGACACACCATCTGGCCAGGAACACAAAATGGGAGTGGCGGTAAGAGCAACTGGTGCTTACTGGGAGCTTGCCACATGTCAGGCTCGGTTCCCAGTGAGTCAGCAAGAGGTAACACATTCTGATCCTCGAAACGCCTCCGAAGAAGGTGCTATTGGCTCTCTAATGCACAGACGAGGAGACCAGCATTTAAAGCCACCCAGCTAGGATGCGGCATACCAAGTCCCAACCAGAGCATAGAATATGCAGGAGGGACTGCAAGTATTGCAGAAGCCCCGAGGAGAGGGGGAGCTCGCGGCCTAGAATGCTTTCAGGAAAAGCCCGACTTGAGCTGAGTCATGAAGCCTGTGCACCCTAACCTCTCCTCGTGCCCTGCCGGCATCCAGGGCCCTCACCCTCGTGCCTCGGGTGCCCTGGGGGAGACCACTGCACGCTGGCTGATTGTGTGAGCGCGCTGATATCATCAACACTCTTGGGGCGGCCAGTGCCCAGCTCCCGCCAGACGCCTCCCCAGTTCTGGAACCCGAGGGGGCAGGAGCCCACGGCAGCGGCTGATTAATTTCCACTGACAAGAGGTTGCGTCTTCGGCAAGCACGGTATTAAATAGCTCCTTTTAATCATAATTAAGTTTCTCCCGGGCTGATGCTATAAATAGCCATGCCCTATTGATTGGAGGGTCTGGGCTCTGAGCTCAGCATCTTCCGGGAGCCTTTCCAGGCCTGGCCTGGGCTCTCGAGTCCCACTTTTTTCTCTCTGACACGCAGCTTTCCTAATTTCAAGGGCAGATGCAGCCAAACCCCAGGCTTGGGGCTCAGCTCATTTTCCCAACCCTCCCCCACCCCCAGAGCCATGCCAGCAGGAGCCCTGGTTGACTCACTGGGTTACTTGGCTTCCTGAGGGAGGACCAGAAAGTGACCTCAGGAGGCAGGATACCTGGGCCCCTCAGGACTTGAGCTTTCCCCTCTCTCTGCAATGAGGACACACTCCCTCTTCCTCCCTACTCTGCCTGGACACCTTCCTGCCAAACCAACAGTGAGGATCTTGGTTGTTTTTGTTTTTAAGATTTTATTTATTTATTTGACAGAGAGAGAGAGAGAAAGGACGAGCAGGCGTTGCAGGAGAGGGAGAAGCAGTCTCCCCGATGAGCAGAGAGCCCCACATGGGGCTGATCCCAGGGACCCTGAGATCATGACCTGAGCCGAAGGCAGACCCTTAACTGACTGAGCCACCCAGGCGCCCCGAAGACCCTGTTAATATTCTCCAGAGAAGAAATAAACTCACAAGTGTTTTCCCTTCTTCCTTCTCTTCTTAAAGAACGCATACCCAATCTTGCTTTGTGATGCTCAATGCTATGTCTAAGGGAGGCTGAGTGGAGGAGTCTGGGGCCCAAATCGCAGGGTCACAATAAAGGGAGGAGGGGGGAAGGGGAGGGTACCCAGAACAAAGCACCATGATTGCAAAGCTCCCTCTGCTCAACCCGTGTTTATGCTAGAGAAAAAAGCACCAGGTAGAAGGCCCTCCTTCCCTCCCACTTGATGCCCATCAGAGTGACTTCCCGGAAAGTAACGTGGCTCTTTCTCCAGGACTCCCCCTCTCCCTAGAGGCCCCCAGAATCACGCACACAGTACTTCCGCTTCATCCAGACTGTGATTCCTTGGTGCCCAGTTCTGTGTTTTGTTCTGCCCCATTTCAGACACATGACGGGCCAGGAACAAGGCAGTATGGGAGAGAAGAAAGGTCTGCCCCGAAGTCACCAGGCTTTGCATGATCCCTCACTCTGCCACCAGCTAGCAGCATGGTCCTGGGCCGGTAGCTTCACTTCTCCGTGCCTTCGTTTTCCTCATCTTAAAAATAAGTGAATGGAGTGAAATGACCTTTTCAGTTTCAAGTTCTACAAGGATATGATTCTAAGTAAAAAAACGGGTACGTGCACGCAAGCACCAAGAAGACAGCATGGAAGAACTGATGTGAAGTTTTCATTTTAAAGCAAGATGTTGATTGGGCTCCCAGAGAAAGAGGATGTCTGCTGAGGGCAAGCCCTGGGGTCAGGCTTCTGTCCTCCCTTCTTTGTGAAACCACACCCTTGGGGCAGATCTGTCCCATCTTCTGTTTTCATAAATAAAAGTTCAGCACAGCCACGCTTATTCATCATTGTCTATGTCTATTGTCTAAGATACAACAGCAGAGGTGAGTAGTTGCAACAGAGAAGGTAGGACCCACGAAGACTAAAATATCTACTCTCTGGCCCCTCACGAAATAAGTTTGCCATTCTCTGCTAGTGCATGTCCGGGGATGGACAGAAGGAAGTAAAGGACTCCCAGTTGAGATCAGGAGTACATGCCTGGGGAGCTCCTGGACAGAACAGACTGCTATTTCCCACTGCAAATCAGGGTATAGCAGGGGTCACTGGCATTTATCCAGGGGACCTGAATAAAGACCCAAGGGTCCCTGGGAGCTCTGCCCAGTGACCCGGCAGCCCAGAGATAGACTGTCCCCAAACCATCCAATGCACACATACAGACACACACATAAGTGCAGGTGTGTTCACACCCCCCCCCACATCGTTGGGGTGGGGGCAGGGAGATATTTTTATCCTAAGTGTGTGACAGAGAGAGGGTCCTAATCCAGCTTCTATAATGGCATCCAACCTAACGCGACCAGGCTGTGCTGCTCCCTGCCAGAGACCCACGGTTAATCCACCCTAGAAAACCTCCCCAATCCCCTGCAGATCTCTGAGCTGAGATGAGGGTAAGAGAGAGCCTCAGGCCTGAGCAGCAGTGCACAGAAACAGGGCCATTCCCCGGGAAGAGGAGGAAAGTTGGTCCCTGACAAACAGAGCACACCGCAGGCCCTGCGAGCTTCACTTAGCAATCTGATGTAGGAACAGAGCCCAGAGCTGCCCGGGGGCTGCCAGGGGGCTGCCAGGGGGGCAGGAAGTGGCTGGGGCTGGAGGGAGAGGATAAAAACGTCCAGAAGAATCAGCATGGGTGAAATACAAGCACCATTTAGCCTCCACTCTTTGTGCTCCCCCAAGCCCCCCAAAAGCTCTCCAAGCTTGGGCTTCTCAGCTGCGGATTTCTGAGGGCGCACCTGCTGCTCCCCACTCTTCTGCACCCTCCGGAGCTGGCAGGCGCCCTCAGTCTGGCCCTGTCCTGCAGTCAGCAGTGCACAGCAGCCCTTGATCTCCACCCTAGAGCCTTCGGCATACACCTGCTGGGCGGTGGGAGGCTTTGATGGCCTTTCCTTCGTCATCATGAAGCCCGATCTGCTTTTTCAGGGCGGCGGGGGGGGGGGGGGACAAAATC
>NC_048219.1:78704002-78733159 GCF_002007445.2 Ailuropoda melanoleuca
GGAGGGGGGGGGGGGGGGGGGGGACAAAATCTCCCAATGAGTTCTCACACAGCGGCTGCCCGAGGCCATATGCCGCGTTCCCCAGCTCTGCCATTATGCATCTTGCTTGTAATTGCTTTAGAATGACACTCATCGTGTTCTATTTTATCACCCAGTGACAGATCCATATAGATAGGGGAAGGGAAACACAGGCTCACAGAGGCAGCCAGACTGCAGCACGGTTTAAGAAGAGTGATGGTGCAAGAGTTCCAAGAGCTGGGCTCTGCCCACTTGCCCCAACAGAGAGTGCGTGCAGTTCCTGGTTCTGCGGTTCTGCGGTTCTGCGTATCAAAGGGAGGCAGGCCATGGTGGACTGCCTGCCCCGGTTTTCCAGAAGCACTTTCCAGAGCTCCCCAGCTCCCTGTAAATCCTCCCTAAAACCTCAGCCTTCTTTGCTGGAATGACTCAAGGGATGAAGGCTTCTTTTCAGGAGCAAAAGGCAGCTAGAAACAGAGAGGCAGAGACGCAGGTTTTGCTCCGTATTTAAACGCTGCTCCGTATTTAAACGCTCCACCGCGAGCACCCTGAGGCCGCCAGCCCTCCCTTCCCACCACCATCCTGGGGCTGCCTGGTAGTTCCCTTTGCTCCAGGGGGCTCACCCCACCCTCTATTTCCTACCCGCAACAGGCAGGGGCCTCTCGCATTCCTAAAGGTCCAACTGGGGTTGGAAGCTTCCAGGACCCCCCCATGAACTGAGGGGCAGACGCTTCAACTCCACTCACTCACTCCCGCTCCAGGGCCCAGTGGGGGTGGGGACAGCTCTATTCTCTCACTGCCCACTGCAGGGAGGGGTGTCTGTGATGAACGATGAACGAATGGAAGCATCTTCTCTGCTGCTGCTGTCCCCATCAGGTGCTCTGTGGCACGCAGTGAGTACGAAGTAGGACGCCAAGGCAGAGCTCCTTCCCCAGAGCTCTGGAGGCCAGGAATGGTCGGATGTGTGAGAGCCCCAGGGTCAGAGGGTCCCTCAGTCCTAGCCACTTCTCCCCTCCCCGCCCTGGTCCAAACTGCTCCACACCCCATCCTCCAGGGCCCCACCAGTCCATAGATATTTGGGCCTTGATATATGGGCCCAGAGAAAATACCCCAAAGCCCAAGATCCTTTTTTGCTAAGGATTTGTTCCTCAAAGCATTTGATAAACCCCACTGAGCAACCTTGAGGAGGATCGCTCATGGCCCCCGGTCACCCTCCAAATGGAGAAACTGGGTCTGCAATGGAGCAGTGACACCCCAGGGGCCAAAGACCAGCCAGAACTGGGTACCCCCTCCTCCCCTCCCCACAGGACCGGTCAGGCCCAGGAGGGCCCCCAAGAACATGGGCCCCCGGAGCTCCCAACCCTCACCTGGAAAGCAGTCAGGTACAAAATGCTAGAAGGTCCTGGGGGAAATGTGGAGCTGGAGGTGGGGTGGGGGAGACACCCACATCATCCCCCCAGGCTGAGAGAAGGGGAGAGGCGTGACTGAAGCAGACACGGGTATCTATGTAAAGCCCCTAACTCCAGGGGGGATTCTTTCTCTCAACCCCCCTCTGGTACTAAGATGGGAATGAGCATAGGTCCCCGGGGACAGGGGAGAGAACAGAACAGACTGTTTCCAGAGCGCCTTCCCCTGGGCACTCATCTTTCTATTTCTTAATGAGGAACCCGAGGGGAGCCTGGGGCCTTGGCCGTGGGGGCGGGTAGCGACTGACTGGGGGAACCCCATCTAAACACCCACTTTCACTCTAGGGAAGGCCCCCAGGTCATGCCCTCCCTCCTCCAGCCTCTGCCAGAGTGGTGGGGGCATTTCTGCCCAGGAGCCCAGACACCCTCTTGCCCCAGGGAGGAGGGAAGTGCTACGGAGGGTAAAGCTCTCTCTGCCCAGGGACCTGGGCCACAGCACAGCCTACTTTGCTGCTCCCTGGCTGCCCTGCCAGGAGCTGGCAGCCGGGATTCTGGCTGGCCACAGAGGGCCTGTCCCCCTGCATTCATCACATATGCAGTGGGCGTCCTCAGCTGTCCCTCAGAAAGCAAACACTGACGCCAGCAAGGCCATTGTGCTCCGAGCAGCCCGGTCACCCCCATCAGACCCAGTTGGCACGATGTTTCCTGGTCTTTGTTGAGTGTCCAATTTCCTGACCAACTCCCTGATAAATAATTGTTTTCCTCGTTCACTCCAGGCAGCTCCAAGCGAGAGGCGGGAGGAGGCTGCTTTGATGGGGATGGCTCTCTCTTTTGTCTCCTCGGTGTCTGAAAGCCAGGCCTGACCTCTGCTCAGTGCCTCTGCGAAGGCCCAAAGGCCCGTCTCCTGCTCAGCAGCTGCGAGCAGCTACCAAGCTCCTTCCTCACTGGCAGCCTTTGCAGCTAGGATATGCCCTCTCTCCCCCTTTCCTTTGCTGAAGTTCTGCATCGAGGCATGGAACCAGACGATGACCTAGGGAACTGGGTATTTTAAGGGAGGCTGGAGCGAAACATTAGAAGATCTCATCGCATGGAGGGAAGGGCACTGGCCGGGAAATAAATCGATTTGGGCTCCACTCTGACCTTGGTGGCTGCCTGGCCAATAGGGGGGCTGTCATCTCAGTTTTCTTGTGTCTAAGACTCCGGGGCTCATCCAGAGCCCTGTTTGCCTATGTGACTGGTACTCATGGAGCTGAGCCCTTGGGCAGCTGCAGTCCCACTTCTGTTCTCCCTGTAGTTTCTGCCCTGCGTCTCCCTGGCCCAAGTTGCTGGCATACCATCTGGTATTCCTGGGCGAGCCAAGAGTTAGTTACCAGCGACAGCTCTGTTGCTCTGGTCATCCCCACCCGTGTGCAAGGGCAAAGGAGCCCTCCGAGCCCTCACACTGGGCACTCGCCTGGCCAGGCACTGGCCTAGGCACTTCCTAAGCAGTATCACGTTCGAACCTAACAGCCGTCTTCATTTGCCAAAACAAGAAACTGTGCTCCGCAGGCAGCCTGCTGTGTGGTCATGCTGCGAGAAAGTGGCGGGGCTGGGGATGGGACGTGGGTCTGTCTGCTTTTGGAGCCCGTGCTCTTTGGAACCCACTCTCTCCAGTGGGGGCCTCCTTGGAGAGGCCAGGCCTAGCCTCCAGCAGCAATCACAGTTCTCAGGAAGGAATAAGCCGATGGCTTTTGGCCTTGGGACAGGAGGAAGCTGGCATCACCAGAGAGGAAAACCCACTCTCTTCACGGCCTTCCTCAAACCTGATCAAAACAGCTATACCACTCCATTACTTCCCACAGTTAGGGATGCAAAGCCACTGCCCCCGTGTTGGCATCATGAAAACAACTTGGAAGTTTGACCAGGCTCAGTTCCCTGTGGACCACCCCCCAGCCTGTCCACTGGTCCCCCACTATAAAATTGAATCCACAGAGCTCACAGTAATAACCCCATGGCAGGTTGCAGAAATGTCCACCAATTCTTCCTATCCTTTTGTATTCACATCCCTGTGTAATGTGACATTGTGGTTCTTCCCATCAAAAGACAGAATCGATTTTCTTCCCCCTGAACCTGGGCTTGCCCATGGGATTTGCTTTGGCTCTCAGGACATTAGCAAATGTGACACAGCAGGGGGTTGAGAAATGCTTGTGTGTTGGGGTTGACCCTTCTATTAGATCTTGTGACCTCGGTGACCTGCCACCAGTTGAAGGATCTGGGCCAGGCCACTGGATGATAAGAGACAAGAGCCATGTCATCCATTCCCATGGCTCCAGCCAACCGCCAGATGGGTGAGGCCATCCTAGACCATCCATCCCCAGTCGAGCCACTGCTAACCAGAGAGATCAGCTGAGCCAGGTCAGACCCAGAGAACTCCCCAGCAACCCACCAAGTCATAAGAAATAACCAATGTTTATGGTTTAAGCCACTGGTTTTCTGGGGTGGTTTGTGATGCAATACGAGGGAACTGATACGGAGTCCCACAAAGGAAGTGATGAAGAATGTCATGAACACGGGAGTGACAGTCTAGCATAGTGGTCAGTGGTGCAGGGAGCCAAAATGGCTGTGTTTGAAATCCTACTTTGCCACTAAGTAACTCTGACGAGTTATTTAATCTCTCTATGCCTCATCTGTAAAGAGAGGAGAATAATAACGCCTACTCGACAGAGCTGTTGGGAAAACCCAGTTAACAAATGCAAAGCACTTAGAATACTGCCTGGCCCGCTACAGGAAGGGCTTCCTGTCATTATTATTAGAATAGACAGTCCCGCCAAGGTCCCAATTGTCAGAGTCCTTCCATGGAGCAAGGGGGCTGACTTGCAGACCTCCAGCTCCGCTGAGGCCAGGCCCGAGGCAGTGAATGGACCCTAACACGAGGGACAGAGGCTGGACCTCGGCAGAGCCTGCCCAACAGGGAGCCTTGCTGGCTGCAGAGAAGGCAACAGGGGACCGACCTGACAGCCAGATGGCCTTCCGGGGCTGGGAGGAACCCAGGCAGGCCGCACCGGCTGCTGCACTGACACACATACGGGATTTCTGCTCTTTTGAAAGGCTTCCTGCCTAAGCAAATCCTGAGCTTCCCTTCAGTCATCTTACTGCCCTCCTTGAGGCATGGTCTCAGGGGTCAAGGGGGGATCAATCCTCCACAAAAAGAAAGAAGAGGCCTCATCCCTTACCTCACTTCGTAATTTCCCTCTCCTTCCCCAAGTCAGCACCTCCAAATTGCCTTCTGGTTATCACTCTATTGCAATTCGGCAGAAGGAGGGAAATGGGCACTTAGGTGCCATTATGGCTGCCTGGGCTACTGGCCAGGGCCAGGCTGGGAAGGCGGAGGGGCCAAGACTCTGCCTGGACCACAGTACTGGACTGTAGGATTTCACTGTCTTCCCTGGCTTGGCAGACGGTGCTGGGCCAAAGCAGACTGCCACCGAGGATGGCCCAGCTGGGACCTTGAGAGCACCAGGTGGGTAGAGGTGAAACCAAGGAGTCTAGAATTTCCAACCTGTGGGCTGTGGTGCACAGGTGGCCAAGAATGGGCTCCAGGCATGTGGAGAGGTACAGATCTCCTCAGCCCCCAGGGTGGCCGGGTGGGGGGGGGGTCCCAGAGCCCCTGGCCGGGAACCTCCTACCTCAAGCAGCCTGGCCAGCCCCAAACAGCAAGGTCAAAGGCGTGGCCAACCAGGGGACCACACTGGGGAGCACAGATCTAAAAAGGAAAAGACCATCAAACTTGGAGACAGGAAGGAAGCACAAATTCATGGGGCAGGAGGGTCTCTTGGAAAGAACTGATGCTTATATTGTTGAAATTTAAGCTGTTACGAGGTTTAGACGTAAGAATAGGAAGGAGAGAAGCGACTCTGGCTCTTACAAAGATGGAAGTGGAGGAACTGGGGTTCCCACCATGGTCCTGCTGTGCCCCCGCCAGGGTGGACCCTGGCAGAGAGAGGGGAATCCCACCCTGCTAGGCCAGCCGAGAGGGCTGCGTGCTTCACCTTGCCCGCATCACCCATAGTGCGTAGTCCTTAACTCTACCAGGGAGCATAATTACAGGTGTCCTAGCAGTTCGTCTGATTCATTTTCTGTGCCTGGTGACCTCACCTGGTGAGCTTTTCATCCCCTCTAGAGCAAGGAGCACGTGGTCAGCAGGACAGGCATGTTTGTTGAATGAATAAAGGAAATCGACAATAGCAGATTCCGACACATCTGTGGTCAGAGGCTTCCGGTTTCCACCTCCACCCCAACACATTTTTGTGTCCACGGGACTACAAATCCGAGGACTACTCAAACTCTCTGGTTCGGGTTTAATTTTAAACAAACTGGTTCCTGGTCTCTCCGGTTGGTTTAATTTTAAGCAATTAACATGAAAAAAGGATTAACATTTTTTTGTTTTTTACAATAGAACACACATGCCTTTGTATCTACACAAGCCCCCCCCCATTAAAATAAAGTTGCCCTTATCCTATAACATGAGATTCATTAAATAATCCTGCCACACCAATGAAAGGCACTCAGGTCCGTGGGCAGAAGGGAGTTTTGCAGATGCTGCCTGAAAGGTGGCAAGATTTTTTTTTCTTTGTATGTTTGATATATTTTATGATTTTTTTAAAGGAAAAGATCTAACATCTTCATTTACATGAGGTCCCTAGAGTAGTCAAATTCATAAAGACAAGATCCCCATCAATTCTCTGAATTCTCCAGGCATAGAGTCACTCTCTGGGAAAAAGGGGCAGGTAGGTGAGGGGCTCATGTGAGATCCAGAAGCCCGAGTCCTGGCTCAGGATGGTGCTTCTGCTAGGGGAGAAGGGTCACCTCTCAGTAGGCCAACCTACCAAGGATAGAGGCACTGCAGATGGCAAAAAGAGCACAAGACCTAGCGGTTCCCCAGGGCCAGCAACAGCCTAAGGTTACACTGAGAACTCCCTTCCCTTCCCTCCTTGCCAGTGGGCCTTCAAACACACACACACACACACACACGCATGCGCCATGAGCATGCTGCCTGTTTCTGAGTCTCTCCTCCAACTTTTGCTTTTTGTTTGGAACACTTTCCCTTTCCAGCTCTCTAAGCCAACGTCCTCAAGTTCTCTCCCTTCCACAGCATCTTCAGGTCGAGCAGATCTGATGATCTCCGCGGCCCTGCCCTATCTGGATAGGAAATGCCCCAGAGCTCCATACCCCCCTCCCAAATTTGGGCACATCCTCCCTCACATCATGCCCTGAAATGCACAAAACTGGCCCCTGACTCATCGTCCAGTCCTACTTGGTTTAAGGTTCCATCCGCCATTTTCTCGGGCCCACACGTGTGCAGGGGCTTCTCGCTGTGTCTGAAGTGAACCAGCAGGGCATGACGAGGAAGGGATGGGCCAGGCACAATGGAGCCCCTTCCGTGTGCCAGGCACTCTGCTGGGAGCTGGGGTCTGGGGCCATAGTGCCTGCCTTGGAGGAGCAAGGGCTACCTGTGTAGATGGGGCTGTTTCCCCAGGCTTTCAGATGGTGGTGACAGAAGGCAGAGAGCCCCCCTAGGAGGAGACTCACTCACCTGGCCCATTTCCACCAAGCTTCCCCTTCACTGCCACCACCTGCTGCCTGCCCCTCAGTCCTTGTCCTCTCTGCACACTGGAAAGAAAGCCCACGAGATGCTCCCAGCCAGAGAGAGCCCACACGTTGCTCACCCTCTCCCCAGTCCTCTGTGATCATTAAATGGTTGGTTTCATTCAAACACCTCAAGGTAATGTAAGCCACGCTGCCCACACGAATGCTAATAGCAATATATAGATTCCCCTGTGTTCCTGTGAGGCTCTCCGGTTATAAAATAATGGGAGTGGAGAAGGGAGGGTCATTTCCAGACCCACAGGATAACAGGGGAAGAAAAGGAAGCTGGGGATAGGGTGGGACAAGCAAGAAATCAGCCCCTGGTGGAGGCATCAGTAGGGATGGCATGATGGGAGACAGTGGAAGGGGTGGGGGCTCCCCTGCGCAGGCCCTTGACTATTCACCCCAAAGGGCGTGGTTTGGAGCTCGCTCGCCCACGAAGCTTCCATTCCCTGAAGGGCTTGGGTCTGCCACGGCTGGGGCTGGGTCACCCTGAGGCTGTGCCAGGACAGATGTCCCAGGGTCTTCTTGCCACCGAGTCCCCTAGCAACTTCCCCGCCATAATTATAATTGCCTTGCAGAACGGTTTCCTTCACAGAACTTTCTGGATTCTCAAAGCCCTCACCCTTTTGGGGTGTATGGGAAGCAGGCTCGGGTAGGATACACAGAGGAGTGTGGCGATCACTGACACTCTCCAAAATGGAATGAGCTGTAGCCAAAAGCGTAAACATCCATCCCTGAGGGTTCAGGCAGGCCTGTTGTCATTTGCTGGGGAGGTTGTTGAGGGGGTCCAGCTCTGAAGTGGGGTAGCAACCTAGACTCTTTCTAGACCCAAGACTCATAGGGCTCAAATAGCTGTCTGATGGTCCTACATCTTATGCCTTCTCCCCATCTGGCCCATGCAGAGGAGCCCTGGGGCTGAATTCACCATTCCTTGCTCTCTCCAAACACAATCCTATGTGGCTTCGGGCTGCTGACCTTGACCTTGTATGTCATCCTGGCTCACCATCAGACACCCTGGAGCTTTCCGGGGGAGTCTCCCAGCAGGAGACTTGCCTTTCTGTGGTCACTTTGGCCAGGGACTCTTTTAACTTTTTCCCCTTTGGAGGTGAAGAAAGGGAAATGGGAAGGTCCCCAATGTCCCATCATCCAGGGGGAGGGGGCGTGTCTCCAGGCTGTGAATCATCTAGGCTATTGGATTAAAGATCAGTTTTCCTTCCAAGAGTGAGAAACTTACAGCTTGTGGAACTAAGGGGTGAGAACTCACTATAATTCAACCCCTCACCATTCAGAAGATGATGCTGAGGACCAGAGAGCAAGCAGCTTGCCCAAGGTCACACAGCCTGCCAAAACTGGCCCCACAACCCACATCTCCTGGCTCTTTATCTGATGGTCTTTCCGTGGTCCTAGGGAGCCCCACTCCAGACAAAGGACGCGGCCAAGGCACGTGGGCCAGCCCAGGCGTAAAGCACGTAACTCAGAGCAGGAACGGCACAGCCTCTGCTCTTCAGATGAGAAGCTGACCTTACATGGAAATATTAAGAAAGTCAAACACAGTGTGTGGGGTTGGGGTGGGCATAATGCTTCATCATCCTTAAGCCCTGCCCAAACTCTGAGCATGGCAATCGGACTGCAGGAAAATGTTTTATTAATCGACACAATGCCCTTTTGCTAGTCCAGAGAGAAGCTTCTGCTGGAGAGGGGAGGGGGGAGAGGGAGACAGAGAGGCTTTGGCTCCAAAGACACAAGCCCTCAAGATATAAAACTCTGGGGAGAACTTCTAGCCGCTTCTGGAGGCAGAAGAGCAACAGGCCAGGGAAGCAGGGAAAAAAGGAAAACTAATATAAGGTCACACATGGCAAATCATAACTCATGAAGAAAGAGTCGCACCTGGTACTGTGATTCCTCATGGAGGGTGGGTGCGAAGTAACACCCGTGACCCATGGGGTGACAGTCCCCAGGAGACTCCTCACCCTACCCCCACCTGCCCCATTCCTGGGGTCCACAGACCGCACAGCACTGTGCAGGGCCTAGAGCTGAGGGGTGTGGAAGCTGGCCAGCCTGCGCCCTGTTGCCCAGCTCTGACAGGCTCCCCAGCAGAGCCGCTTCCCACCATTCCAACACTCTGAGACCAGCCCCCAGCTCTCCGCTGCCTCGCCTGCTGTCTCTCTGGGGTGCTCGGAGGGGCCAGTGAAAGGCTGTTGAGCCCAAAGGCCCGCAGAGGAGTGGGCGGGGATCCCCCCAACACCCAGACCACCCAGACGGAGGACACGGCGGCAAAGCCACCTGGGACCAGAATCTCTCCAGAGAGGAAGATGGCATGAAGTTTTCCAAGTTATTCTAAAAGAAATTTACATAGGATATTTACATAGTATGCATATTTACCACTTTCTCTCTTCCTTAAACTTTTTCTTTTTTTTGCACAAACTCTTACTACTACACTAAAATTTCCCATCTCCTTTTTTGTCCTGCGTCCTGCTCACCAGGATTCACTGGGCCTGTTGGCGACCTTGCCCCCTGCCTGTCACCTGTGGTCATGTCTCTGTGGGCCCAGAGGAGCTTGAGCCCTGCTGGCCTTGTCCCCAGAGACTCTGATCTGTCCTCCATCACCATCCTGTGTCCACTCCTTATGCTCATGACCTTTGCCAAGAGGCCCGAGAGAGTCGTTGGTCCAGGCACATTAGCACCCTGGGGATGGTGTGTCTGCCTCCCTCTGCCGGAGACAGAGGCCGTGGAAGATTTCCCTCAAAGGCCTCCCCGAGGGAAATCTGGGTCCTTACGGAGAGCATTAAGAGCTCCTACAGGTCAGACCAGTGCACCTGTGAATCCTAGCTTCTCCAGTTACCAGCCGTAGGCTCTGAGCAGGCCTCCCATTTCCTCAGCTCTAAAACACAGACAACAGTAATCTCTCTCTCCTATGGTTCATGGGGGAGTTAAACGAGGAAATGCATATAAATAATTTATATCTAGCACAGGACCTGGGATGCTGCCAGAGCTCAATATTATCAGCTATTATTATTATTGTTGTGGTTGTTGTTGATGAGGGCCCGCCGTCCCTCACACGTCGCAGTGAGCCTGTCTCCTCACTCAGTCTCCAGCGAGGATGGCAAACAGCTGCTTCTCTGCCTTCTGGACAGCAACCCCAACGAGACTCAAACATAGCTATTAAATCATCATTTCTGTCCGGAGGCCAGCCTCCCTTGGACTCCTAACTGCGCAGAGTACTTCCACTTGGGGAGAGGCTAGAGGAGCTGTCCCTCTGCACCCCCCATCCTGACTCCTCATCTCTCCCCAGCGCGGCCGATGCCCTCCCTCTGTCTCCCCTTACCAGCTTTATCTCTTTCTTCTTGGCTTTTACTTCAACCTTCCCATTTTATACATTCATTTTATCGTCTGCAGCTCCGGCAAGAATGCCGGCCCCGGAGGATTTGTTTGTTCAGTTCCTGAGTACCTCCCCAGCCCCCAGCACGCGGCCTGGCACATGCAGACCCACCCATCTCTGTTACTGGGCCGAAGCTCTTCGTGGAGACTAAAGGAGTCGGATGACTTCAGTCCAAGCCCAGTGACGCTACTACTGTGTGCGAGCTGGGGCAAGTTACCCACGCTCTCAGTATCTCAGTCTTCTCAGATGTAGAATGGGAGCCTAAGAGCCACCCCACAGGATTTAGTCCTTGCCCCATTCTCTCTCTGTAGCCCCTCAGGCCAACCAGGACGCCGTCTTGCTCACGGGCACAGCTCAATGCATGCTTGCTGAATTACTGAGCCATCGCTGTGCCCGTTGCTTACCACAGACCCAAGACAGGCATCTCTGGGACGGGATAGGCCAGAGGAGGCTCCCAGTGATGCCAACAGTGCGTCTGACATTTCTCCCTAAGGAGAAGAAGGGAATGAGGGGCACGGGCAGTGTCTTAACTCCCCAAAGCCTCTGCTCAGGGCTCTGGCGCTGCAAGGACCAGGACAGAGCCACCCACGGAGGCTGTGCCACTCTTTTTTTTTTTTTTTTTGAAGATTTTATTTATTTGACAGAGACAGCCAGTGAGAGAGGGAACACAAGCAGGCGGAGTGGGAGAGGAAGAAGCAGGCTCATAGCGGAGGAGCCTGATGTGGGGCTCGATCCCAGGACCCCAGGATCACGCCCTGAGCCAAAGGCAGACACTTAACGCCCCGGCTGTGCCACTCTTGAGTTAGCATCACCCTGGGCCAGGCACAGATGCCCCGGCTGTGCCACTCTTGAGTTAGCATCACCCTGGGCCAGGCACAGACGCTTCATTGGTCTGTGACCATTCAGACCCCATCTATTCTATCCACATGGCAATGTGAGGATCTTTTCAGTATTACTGTTTAGCAAAGCCCATAAACCAATTCTGCCTTCCTGGGTCAGAGCTGTTTATTTAATTAGCATTGTAGGAGACTAAAAGGAAACCTTGTTTGACTCAGAAAACCAATATGACCTTTCGGCCCCAGCAGAGCGGCAGCATGACCGGGAATGCCCACAGGCCAAGGAGAGAAGCTGAATGGAAGTGTCCGCGAAGCCTTCCCACGGGTGGCAGCCGCGGTCCTGAAGGAGGCAAGGTGCCAGCGAAGTGGGGCCTCTCCTCTGCCCTCCCTTCGGTTTTCTTTGTTAATATCTATTCCCTGCTGCAGCCCATCCCAAAAAGGCCTTGCTAGCCCCCTTCTCCATGTTAAGCTCCAGACCCACCTTCCCACCTGCCTGCCGGCTGCCTCCAGCCAGGGTCAACTGCAAATACCCAAGGTCCAAAGCCAAGTTCACAGTCTCTACCTTTCCCTTGCCCTTCTGCCAAACTGTTCGTCCTCTGACGTTCGCCATCTCCCCATCTCCAACCTCCCAGTCTCATAGTCCCAGAGCTCACTTAGACTTCTCTTTCCACTCTACCTCCTTCTGTCCCTTTCCACTGTGATCACCCCACATTAGGCCTCCCACACGTCCTTTCTGGATCAGCCTGCTGACTGATCACACAGTGGGCCAGAGCCTCCTCTGACATTCACCCAGAAGACAACTCCAAATAAATCTTCCTAATCACTGCAACACGGGCCACCTTTAGTGGCTCCCCGACGCCTACCATATAAATGCCTTAGCCTAACAGTTTAGGCCCTCCGTGTCTCTAGCAAGCCTTTGATTCCTGCTTATCTCCAGCCGTTCCCCTCATATGCCCTACACACTAGCAAAGCAGCCTATTGGTTAAGCTCCCAAGCACTCTGCCCTTTTGCAATTTACTTGGATTTCCCATTTCCGCATCTCAAAATCCTACCCACTGTTGTTGGTCTAGCTGAAATGTCAACTTTTCCGTGAAGCCAGTCACTCATTCGGCAGCAAATATTTATTAAGCATTTATTCTGTGCCAAACACTTTCTGATCACTTCGGAACATGCCCCATCCTCCCTTGTCCGCTCATTAACATACTCAAATCCCCTGCTGTATTGTCAATTTCATAGGGCCAGGAGCGAGGGCTTATTTATTTCCATTTCCCCAACACTGACTAACACGATGCATCACAAATTCTAGGTATAATATTTGTTAAACCACATCAAGATTTATGCTGTCTGTGGTTTTAATATCATTTAGTTTAAAATTCCCCTACTTTTTTTTTTCTGCTTTAGTATGCATGACCAGGAAGAAGTAAAAATAAACTAATGATACTTCTCAGCAGCTCTAAGCCTGTAATTATGGTGAACTCTAAGTTGTCCATGACACTGGAACCATCAAGCTGGAGAGAAGCTCCCACCAGAAGCTTAAGCACATTATCGCCGTCAGTCTTTGACATGTAATGTACGACTGTCAAGGACTGGATTTGCCTTTTCAACTCTGGGTGACCAATCGTGTTGGTATCTGCCTCTAGAGTCCTGAGAGCTAGCAGAGTAAGAGGGATGGAGGGAAAGATGGAGATCTGGCTGGCGGGAGGGTCCAGTCCGGGACCGAACATCTGCCCTGCACAGCCTCGAGGCAAGACTGGACAGTCACAGCATCACGGGCACTCGGCGTGTGTCTGCATGGCTAAGGCTCTGGCCACTTTCTCCCAGATGACCGCAAGGGTGGAGACATCCCAGCCCCCCTGGGGTGGCTCAGTCTGGGGTCTGGAATCGATTTTTGTTTAAGGACAACGCCAAAGTGTCCCCGGGAGCGAGTAAGGTTCTGGGATGGAAGAGGGCTGTGCTTCCAGCCTTGCGGGCCTCAGGATGGGGCCCCGCTGTGCCACCGGGAATCGCTGGACACAAATCAAAGAAAATGAGATTTGCAATTCTGCACTGATAGCCAGATAATGTAGGGGGGCAAGCTCCCCTCTTCCACTTCTGAAGCAAACAAATATCACGTGGGGAGATTCCGCAGCTGCATTAGTTGGGGAAAATTGATGCACATTTCATGTGTCAGGGAGCTGAATCCCAGAGAATGGAACCAGCCTCCCAGAAAATGGTTTCTTTATATAGTCCCATCCATTTATTTTTTGATTGGACTTTCTGTATATTGAATTCAAGCTGTTCTGCCGCTCGTGGGCATTATGACGCGTTGGCTCCGTGGGAAATAATGAAGGTGATGGGATTTTACAGCATCGCATTACAAAGGAGGCGTCCCCAACCTCATCCATCTCTCCATCAACTAGCTGGTATGTGAGGTGGCACTTATATTAAAACGATTTTTCTGATTCAGTTTAATGACACTCATTCCAGTCCTGACACCCAGAATATGATTACATGAGCCAGATGCAATCTTCCTCCATCTAGTCATGGTCAGCCAAGGCTGAGTTATCTTCCCTCCTGGTCGGTCCCCCACCTTCCCACTCACCCAACATCTGCATAGCGCTGGACAGAGGGAGGTGGGGGCTGGGGAGAAGAGGCCTCGGTTTCTGCCTGGGAAACACAGGCTGGATGGAGGCCGGAGCACCAGACTCGACTAGGAGGCCACGGTCTCTGAGCTTTCTGGCCCAGAACTTTGGGCGCTCCAAGGCACTGTGGTAACTCCTTCCTCCTGGTCACAAACAAGTCCCTATTGGAAGTTGGTCTGAGGTCGCTATGGAACACCCCTTCCCAAAGAGATTGCTGGGAGTCTGGTCCCTACTTCCAAAAAAGAAAAACTACTTGGCTATCACCAGAAGATGAACATTTAGAACAAGAGTATGGTGTGGCTTCTTGGAAGGGGTTGGTTGTGTTCAGGACCACCTGCCTGAGCACAGGGGCTGGGAGCCTCACAGCTAAGTCTCTGCTCCTCTCCCTGCCTGGGAGGGGTGGGGGAGGGGACAGGGAAGCTCCCAGCCCGGAACAGGAGCTCCCTCCTGGATGAGAGAGGCAGAAATACTGTAGCAGTTACTCAGGGGTTCTGGCCCTCCCCTGAGCAGAGGGAAGGGCAGGCTGCCTTTTATTTACACTATTTTCAGGCAGAATAATTGCCGCTCCTAGGAAGAATCATGTTTGTGTTTACGGGTGTGTGTAAGAGGGAAACCCAAACAAAACCAAACAGAGAGAGAGAGGGAGACAAAGAGATTGAGATTGATTTTGAGAGATTTGGGAGAGCTGTGAAATGGGCACCAGCGTGAAAATCCCCTCCCCCAAATGGCAGCAATTTAAATGGCTGGATTGGAAGACCAATCCAAAGTCACAGTTCGAGTGTGAAGCACCCCCACAGTCTCCTATCCCACCCTCGTGAATCCATTTCTCCCCCACCTGCAGCCCTGACACCCTGCCCACCCCTCTCTCTCAGCTGTTATCACAGCCACTGACTTCCATTTCCCTTTCTGAACCAAGAGTGTCCCCCAGGGTGGTCAGCACGGTGCCCAGCCCTCGGCAGGTGTCCGGTACTTGCTGCCTGTGTCTGCCTGTGTTGAAAGGAAACCCCAGGGGCACCTGGGTGGCTCAGTCAGTTAAGCTTCTGACTCTTGGTTTCTGCTCAGGTCATGATGGGGGTTCGAGCCCTGCATCAGGCTCTGTGCTCAGGGCAGAGTCTGCTGGAGGTTCTCTCACTCCCTCGCCTTCTGCCCCTCCCCCTACTCACGTGCTCTAAATAAGTAAATAAGTAAATACATAAATAAATAAATAAAACTTAAAAAAAAAAAACAAGGAAACCCCAGTCCAGGTACAGACGCTCCTGCTTGCGGGCAGCCCCAGCCCAGCTCTTAGAAGTCCACGCTCCAGACTTGGGCTCTGGGGCTTATTCACTCCATGCTGGGATCTTGCTGCCCTGGGCCTTGAAGCCCCCCTCTTGCAAGAGGCTTCTTCTTGTGCAATGCTTGTCCCAGGGGTGGAGAAGTTCTTTAGGACCATGCCTTCCTGGGCCGGTCCTTGCTATGGGAGCAGGGAAAGCCTGGGGCGCTGGCGTGGTAGAACCATCACTCTCTGTTGCCTCTGCCTTCAAATACACGCAAAATCTCTCAGTTCTCCCCTTCCCCCTGCCAGCACCCTTGGCCCAGCCACCATCTTCCACAGCCTAGACTACAATGCTGGCTTCTCCCTAGAAAGTATTCACTACCCAGCAGCCAGAGTGATCCTTTGCAAACTTAAGTGAGGTCTACTTAAAACCCTCCTGTGGCCTCCCATTCCAGGCAGAGAAAACGGCAAAGGGCCAAGTCTTTGATCCCGAGGGCCCTGCATGAGCTGCTTCCCCCATTACCTCCTGTACCTGGTCCCTGCTCCTGCGGCTTGACCATTAGGACCTTGTAGCTATTCCAAGAATAGCACGCCAAGGCCTCTCCTGCCTGATGGCCTTTGCATTTGCTGTTCTCTTGGCCTGGAATGCTTTTCCTTAAGCTACCCACATTCCTGCTGGTCTCTGCTCAAATATCAGCTGAGCTTCTGACATACAATAGCAACTTTCCCTCACTCCACCACCTTCCCGCGCGCTCAGCACTCCCAGTTTATCGCACCAGGCTTTATTTTTCTCTATGGCCTGAACTGCTGCCTCATGGAACGTATTTATCTGCTGATCTATATACTATCTGGACTCCTCCACTAGAATGTTAGCTCTGCAAGATCAGAGACTATTTTCTTTGCTGCCATACTCCTAGCGCCTAGTGTCTACTCGATAAATATTGGTTGCGTAAAGAATCGAACGGAGGAAAACTTCATGGATGGGAGCACTTATCTCTGGCTCCCTTTCTGCTCCTCTCTGGCCCCAGAGTCTGCAGTGGGAAGCATGGCCAAGTGGCTAAAAATAGTGAAAGACGAGGGTCGAAACTTCCTGTGCAAGAAAGGCCCCACCACACTAAGGCTGATGTCCGAACTAGAGAACGCCCCGCTTGGCCTCCCCATCTCCGCCCTGCCCACAAATGGATATTTGTTTGACATGACCAAATAGCTCACATTTGGATAGCACTTCCACTGGTTCTTACAATGGCCAAGAGATGGTTAGCAAGCGAGGAAACTGAAGATAGGTAAACTGGGGTACAACTCTGTTTAGTTGAACTGCTAACTAGCAAGACCCTGACTTAGGCACGGATCTTACAATGATCTCTGGAATTGAGACCTGCCCTTGAAGAGCTCACATCCTGGGAGAAAGACACATAAGCAGATCAAGTTAACAAAATATGGCAACTGACAAGGCAGAGGTATGTTAAGGCTGCAGTGGGAAGCAAGAGGAGGGGTACCTAGTACACCTTGGTACTGGGGGTGGCAGGAAGGCCTCCTGGAGGAGATGATGTGGGGCTGAGCTGTGACCCATGATGGGAGTTATCCAGACATAGAGCAAAGTGAGGGGTTGTCTCTGGAGTGGCAGGAAGAATATGAGTAAAGGCTTTTTTTTCTGACCCTTGGTCTACTGCTCTTCCCACCAACTCTTATTTTGGTTCAAGCAAGGAGAAGTGAGTCTCATTCAATTCCTTCCATCTGGACCTTATGCTGATATGACAACATGGTGCTTTGTATTTGCAGGGCTTGGCTCACAGTAGGCACTCAATAAATGTTGAATGAATGCAAGATTCTTTGTTGGGATGTGGATCTAAATCTTCTCTTAGGAATTCCAGCACCAGAGAACTGTTGGTTAAGAAGTGTCAAACCAAGAAAAGACCTTGGGGTCATTCATTCCCAGTAAGTGTGGCCATGACCAGATACCCCTGGGCAGGGACACACCACCATCCAGGTAGGCACAGTGGGCCAGTGACCCAGGCCAAGGCACTTGGGAGTTGAGAGGAGGGCTGGTGGGACCCAGAGGTGGTGGATGAAGGTGCAGCCCGAATTTGGGGAATTGAAAGGTTAACCAGACCCCAGATTGGCTCCACTTCTGGCACTGGGCGGGGGAGGGGGGAGTAGCCTGGTCAAGTACCCCATTCTGTGATTGCCTGTATTGATTGTCCAAGCCCGGCTCCCAGTCTCGCAAAACCTCAGGCGGGCCCCTTCCAGGATTATGTTTTAAAGGGAAATGCAAATCACCTGGAGGCTGCTTCATGCTTGGAAGAAGTAAAAATCGATTCTGTTTTCGTTAAAGTGATTTTTGGACACTGTCAAAAGCTCTCTCATCTCAGGGCATGGGGTGACAGAGAGGCTGCCAGTCTCAATTACATAAGCAAGCCAGCTAGGCAGCAGCAGGCCATCTTAGCAGGAGCAAGCCTGTTCTGGGCCCTTCCTGAGCCCCACCCCTAAAGATAGCCAAGACAGCCTCATCCCCTCCAGTCTTGGAGCTGACCCTCGACGGCCCTGGTGGGTGCTCACTCGCGAGGCTTTCCTTCGGCATGCTCCCCTTTTCCCCACGCTGAACCGGAGCCTCACCCACAGACTGACTGAGACAGTCTAGACCAACCATAATGCCAAGCAAAGTCCAAGAAAATTCAGAAGGGAAATCTGCTTTAAAAAGTCTACAATATACAGCACCTTCACAAACTAGCTTTGTTGGTCTTATTTAATATCTGGAGTCCTGTGTTATCCCTTTACTCTGTTAACTGAGATAATTGAGGATTTTATGTATAGCAGCAGTTATGAGCATCGAAATTAATCCTTTTGTGGCGCATGTAGAGCTCCATGGTCGAGGGGGCATAAGGGAAGCATGGGCTGGCCATGGGGGTCTTCCCCACCAGTGCAGGAGGCTACAAAGGTAAGCCATCCTCGAGCCTCAGCGGCAGTTGGGCCGTTATTGTTCTGTGTGCTTAAGGTATTTTGAGATATTAAATAAACAGAAATGATTGGTTCCAGGAGATCCCTCCCCAGAGGACACCTGAGTAACTCATCAGTGAGTCCTGGGAAAGTGGGCAGGGATGGGAACCTGAGCAAGGGAGCGTGAACTCCCTTGGCACATCGGTCCTCAGCCCAGCCCCATAACCTGTCAGTCAGCTCTCCTTTGTAAAGGAGCCGAAGACAGTTTCTCCCAAACTGAAACTGGAACTTGGGGGCAGGGTTAGGGCAGGGAGGGTCTGAATATGGGAAGAACAAAGTGTCCGCTGGGAGCTGTTGGAAGCAGCCGGACAGACCGTGGAATGTGGCACAATATTGGCCCTTGGTATTCCACAGCCACTTGGGGGCTCAAATGCCAGCGAGGAGTAAGAAAAAGAAGGGCTCTCTGGAATGGTTTAGGCCTACAACTAGCCAGTGAATATGTTCAGGACAGAAACCAGCCAGGGTTGAGTTGGGAAGACCTTCAAGCAAGGCAAGAAGACCACCTAGCTCTCAGGGAGAGGCCTCTTGCTTCCTGCCATCCCCTCCCCTCCTTCAGAAAGTAAATACAAGGCCAAGATTGTCTGTCCCCCGACACTGGACTCACCCCTTGACCTACAGGGTGGATGCTAAAGGAAATCAGTTGTCTCTCCAGCGACAGGAAAACAGTGGATTTTGCCAGGAATGCAGCCATTGATTTCCAAGACAGCATTTAAACTGGCCAGATGGAAATGTTTCATTTAGAAATTCCCTGTGTGCCTAGGACAGTGGCTGTAGTACTCACGGTGCTCGTGTCCCAGAGTGACATGACTAGCATAAACGGACCCCCTGAGGCCATAATATAAAAGAAGTAACCCTGGAGGTCTGCTTTCCACCCACGGCCCCGACGGTATGGGGACAAGCGGAGTGGTGAGTGAACAGGGAAGGGACGCTGGAGACAGCCAGACTGGCATTGGAAAATCAGCTCTGCCCCGATCAGCTGTATGACGACAGCAATCTACTTGACCTCTCTGAGCCTCACCTGCTGCATCTGCAAAGTTGGATGGCATTCTTCCTACCTTGCAGGGCTGCTGTAAAGACTCAAAGGGATAATATATGCAAAGTGCTTAGCACACCACTGACACAGAGTAGACACACATATGCTGTTATACTAATAATAAAAAGTAATAGGCAGGAGGCCCCTGAAGTTTCCATCGATCTCCTCTGAAATGATCCCATTTTAACTCTGACATCCATCCATCTGGCCTGTTTTCTCCCCACGGCAGTCCCGAGACATCCCTCTGGTGTCATGAGTGCCATCAAAGGGCACTTAAGGGCACGGGATAGTCACAGCCACGTCAGGAGCAGGGCCAGGGAAGTCCTGGCCATGGGGGAGGTCCCCTCCAGGGAAGCTAAAGGATGGTCAGGGTCAGCCTCGAAGGAGCAAGGTGGCTCCTTCTCCCAACATGGTGACCAGCTCCCAGGCCATTTAATCCTTAAATATCCCACTGTGCCAAGAGGCCCACATCTGCACCTACGTCAAGAGACAAGGTCAAACGACCGTTCTTACCCACTCCAGATGCGAGTGGCTGTTCGAAAAACTGTGTGTGTGTGGGAGAGAGAGGAAGGGGCAGGATGGGCTGTGTCAGACAGACAAGCGGCAAGGGGAATGCCCCCATCAAATGTGGCCTCCACAAATGGACAATGACACCCCTCGCTATCCCCCTCCCGGGTGGCACAATGACAAATGTAATCATTTTAAAAGGTCCCGTCACCTGCTCAGTCATTCCCAATAAGCACACACAGCACTATGGAAAAACCGACACCAGCGCCGCAGGGTGTCAGCCAGGAAAAAAAAATCGAATCACCAGGATGCCACCAACCAAATTGTCAAAGACCAAATAAAAAGCTTCATGAATTCTCCATCAGCAATATAATGCTTCCTGGCCTAAGCAAATACAGACCCAGCATATGAATTGTAAAGGGATTTTGCATTAGCCTCAATGACTTCCAACGGCCGAAGCAGAAACCCCTAAGAAATACATGTCTCCATAAAGCTGCCTCTGTTGGCTCTAACCCTGTTAGGGGGAAGACTGTAATCTCCTTCCTGAGCCCCTTCCTCTGATCGAAAGCTTCGCCTGCCAGCACCATAAATACATTTTTGGGACCTCAGCTAGAGAAGGGACCTCGGGGAGAAGGAAGGGACGGAGTCACCCGTGNCGGCCCAGGTAGGCCGGGTCATTCAATCATAGAGTCAGGCCGAGAAAGCAAGGCTACTCCTCCTTCAGTGAGAAAAAACCAAGTCGGGTGCCCCGCTCTGCAGAACACCCAAGTTTGGAATCACCTAGAGAGAGTCTGCTCCGACTGAACCCATGAGCATCTATGGCAGCAGAGAACAGAAGTAAAGCAAAAGAGAAAAAGATACGCTGCAGAGAAGAAATGCAGGAAGGGTCCAAAGAGAATGCTCTCGGTGTCTTCTGGTTAATGCAACCGTGTACGCTCCTTACCGCACTCGCCCAACTGCTCGGGCCCTTCTTCCTTCCCACCTGCTGCCCCGTTCGTTTTTCCACCCCCGTGGCAGCCCTTACAAACACAGATGCATATAAGAAAGCAGCCATTGCCACTCCCTCCACCCCACACACATACACAGAATGCACAGCTGAAAAGAGAAATAGTGGCTTAATTTTCCATGTTTTATAAAATGCATGCTCCCCCCTCCCCCAAAGAAAACTCAATTCAGAGCAAGGTCTCGCGCCCCAACAAATCACTCGCGCGCCTTCCTCTTTCTGATGAGGCAACTCCCCCGGCTCCTACGACTGGACACGTGACTCCATCCTCATCTGCCGGACCCTGCTACCCTCCACCGTTTCCCTCCCGTGTAACCTCCGCCCTTCCGGCCGCCGGCACCGACTTACCCCAGGGTGGTCATGGTGACGATGGTGTACCAAAAAGAGGCAGGGATGCTCGTGAACTTGCTGGCCGAGGAGCCCTTCTCGGCGTAAAACATCACAGTGGCAAAGATGATGATGGCCATGGTGAGGGAGAAGAGGAGAAAGCCGAGCTCGGAAGCACAGCTCTTGAGCGTGTAGCCCAGGATCCGCAAGCCCTGGGAGTGGCGCGAGAACTTGAAGATCCGGAAGACGCGGAAGACCCGCAGCGTGACGAAGGCGCCGGACACGTCCTCGTTGTTGGTCATGACCAGGCCGATGTAGTAGGGCATGATGGCCACCACGTCGATGATGCTCATCACGCTGCGGACGAAGCGGTAACGGCTGGGCGCCGCGAACAGCCGGAGGAGGTACTCCACGGTGAAGATCATGACGCAGGCCGTGTCCAGGCAGAAGAAGGCCACGGAGTAGCGCTCCCCGCACGGCAGCTCCTTGCTCCCGGGCACCGTGCCGCACGGCACCGTCTCCACCACGTTGGTGATGACCGACACGGCGATGAAGAAGCCAGTCACGTAGTAGAAGACCAAGGCCAGCGTGCTGGTGTGCGGGTTCTCGAAGGCCCGCCACATGGTCTGGCGGAAGCTGAGCGACGGCACGGACTCCTGGTTGTTCTCCGAGTCGTTGTCGTCCATGAGCCGCTCGGCGTTCTCCCGCTTGCGGTCCTTGTACTCCTCGTAGCAGCAGTCTCCGATGATCTCCGGCAGGATGCCGTAGAAGGCCAGCTCGTCGTCGTAGGCCGAGATGCACTCATAGCGCGGGTAGTGCAGCTTCCCCGTGCGGTAGAAGTTGAGGACGCACCGGAACACTTCGGGGTCCCGGTCGAAGAAGTACTCCTTGGTGTCCTCGTTGAAGAAGAACTCCTTCTCCGTGCTGCCCAGCAGCGTGTCTGGGTAGCGCTCCAGCGTGGTCCGCCAGGTCTGGAACCTCCGGCCGCTCACGTTGAGGACGATCAGCTCATCCTGCCGCTTGTTCTTGTCGGCGGGGGCAAGCGGCATGGGGCAGTTGGCCACCGGCATCCACCCGATGGCCGCCGCCCGCGCGAAGGGCAGCCAGGCTGCCACGCCCGCGGCCATGGTGACTCCAGCTCTTGGGCCGGCCGCTGCTCGGGGGCTTTGCACACCAGCTTGGAGTTAGTGCCGCGACCCCTGGGAGACAGGAGGAGAGAGCAGAGAACCGGGTGAGTCCGCGATTGCCTCCCGGGTGGGAAATGGGACACGGGGGAAGGGTCACTGCTGAGTGAGACAGCAGAAGTCTTGAAGGCAAGCGAACGAAACCAAAGTCATTACCCAAGAGAGGGGACTTGATTCTTTTTTCCTCCCCTCCTAGGGAGAGCGCCTAGCACAGGGCAGTGCAGCCGCGGGGGCTCACCAGATGTTGTTGACTGCCCGACAAATTGTCAAGTTCCAGGAAGGCTCAGGAGCATTTGGAGGGAAAGCCTCTTTAGTAGGAAGATCTGGGAAGACGTGGGTAATAATCAGCTCTGAAAGGTTATGGCGTTATTACGAATTTAAATTGGGAAAGGGTAAATGAGTTCTCATTAAACGAATTTAAAAGTGGGATAAACATGATAATTTTTATTTCACTCTTCACCCACCAGGGTAATCAGGAATGGGGGTGGGTGGGTGAGGAAGATCAGGGAAACACATTCTTTCTACGCCTCATTGGTGAGGTGGAGGCTGGGCCTGCCTGTGTCCGGAAAGTTCTCCAACATGGCAGGTGAAGACAGTAGGCCCAGAGCTTGGTACAGTTCTGTTCCCCAAGTCCCATAGAGAAGGCAGTCCCTGGTGGGATGCTAGTCTCTGGGGCACTTGGCAACCTAGCGTTCCAACATGCCCTCAGTGCCAGGATACAAAGATGTGGGAGAGGCTGTGAGGCCGGGCAGGTCTCCTTCCCCACGCCGTAAAGCGGCTCTTGGGCTCTTGGTTCACCTGCCTTCCATGCATTGTCCCTCTCCCTCCCAGAGGAAGCTGATCCACACTCTGCCATCTCCAGATTCCTCGCCTCCCGTCTCCATCTGCCCACCATCCATAGCTCCCTCGGGTTATGTAACAATACTCTCTCCCATGCCAGCCCCTTTCACCCGGCCCCACTCCTGCCCTGGAGGTTCCTGCAGCCCTGGGCCACCTTGTCCCTCTCCCACCAGTCTCTGAACTACACTGTGGACACACCTCCCCATCACCTGCATGGATCGGGGGGAAACAATGGCTCGGAGAATTATTTTTGGCTTTGAGAAACAGATTTACCTTCCCAAATCTGGCTTTTTAAGGATGATACTGAAATGACTCTGAATCCCCAAATGTGTTACCATCTGTGGGAAGACATGTGGTGACACAGAAACACACGTAACAGCACCAGGAAATTGTTTGGGGTTGACACACTCATTTTCACTAATCCTAAACTGGCACACGGGACCAATCCTCTCTCAGAATTATTTGGACCCTCTGGAGTTCAGTTGGCTTGACTCTGTTGAAATGAATGAGGCAGAGGTTTGTCTTGTAAATGGGGTTTGTCTTTATCTTTCCCTTTCAACCTGCTTCCTTCTCCTGACTCCCAACTCCTCTAGGCCCTCAGATCTCCACCTCCTCTCACTCTCTGAGCTGCCACTCGACTGGCCGCATCTCAATGCCTCCAATGATACACACACGAGGTCACACCGAGCCTACCTCTTTGCCCAAAGCTGCTCCTTTTGTTCAGCTGCTGCCCTAACCCCAGGCCTGTCCCTTTGGCCGTCTTTCTCCTTGTTTCACCCGAAGAGTTGCCAAATAATGAGACAACAGCTCTTAGTGCCCTCGTGAAGGCCCTCATCCCCTCAGGCCTCCTTCCCTTCCCACTGGCCTGCTTGTCTCTCTCGTCCCACCCCACCCCCAAATCTGTTTCTCCTGGTCCCCAGAAATCCATTCTGCTCAAGCCACGTTCTGGTGGGGCCGCATCCCACTGCCTACAAAATCACGTCCAGACTCTCTGGCCTGACATCCTAGTCTTGCCGCAAAGGCTGACCATTCGGGCCCGTGCCCCGTGCACCTGTCCTAGCCTCCAGCAACAAGAGCAGAGCGGCTCGTGTGCAGACCCTGTGCGGCTCTGCTTCTGGACACTCTCTTCCTGTGGGGAATATCCTTCCCCTTCAGCCCGCCTATTCGCCTCCCTGCTCCTCATCCTCCCTGTGATGGACCCTTCTCTCGCCACTCTGAAATTCTCTCCTTCTCTGGGCTCACAGCACTTCGTTTGCCCCTTGTCTCTAGCATCTCTCGCCCTCTGGGCACGTTCTACGTGTCTAATTAATACTCGTTGCAGACACACCATCTCTCCCCGGATCATCTCCTGTCACCCTCACAGCAACCTAGGAAGAATTCTGAGAGCCAGCAGTCTGCCAGGCGGAAAGGGACAGAATAGGGGGGTGCCTGGGTGGCACAACGGTTAAGCGTCTGCCTTCGGCTCAGGGCGTGATCCCAGCGTTATGGGATCGAGCCCCACATCAGGCTCCACCGCTGGGAGCCTGCTTCTTCCTCTCCCACTCCCCCTGCTTGTGCTCCCTCTCTCGCTGGCTGTCTCTATCTCTGTCGAATAAATAAATAAAATCTTTAGAAAAAGAAAAGAATAGGGATCCCACCTCAGGCAGCCTGACACCCCCCCTCACATGCCCTGGAGCCTAGGCTAGCTGCTTCTCTAGGTCTTCCTGTCTAGAGAGCAAGAGCAGCTGATGTTTACAGAGGGCTGGCTGGGTGCCAGGCACCATGCCACGTGCTTTCATGGACCATCTCAAACCCACCCCACTGACAACCCTAGGGGAGGGGAGTAGACACCACGGTCGTCCCCACGTCGCAGATACAGAAGAGGAATCACAGGGAGTTGGAATAACCGGCCAAAGGATGTGATAAGAAGGCAGAGAGATCCAAACCCAGGCAGTCTCGATGTGGAGTTCAAGGGCACGGCCGCGTTTTCCCCATCCCGTAGCAAGCTCCTTGAGGGTAAAGGGCATGACGTCTCCATTTTTACCCAACAGCCCAGGAGGCAGCTCAGCGTGCTGCATCCTGGAGGTTCTCAAACTGGGAACCCGCATTTTGTCGATGGCATTTGCATTCCGTCACTCTCACTCCATGCCTTGCTAAGGGGGGGTTTCAAGGGTAGACGTTCTCTCTCCTGACAGACAGTGAACTCTGCAGACGGATCAGAATCAAAAGAATCCAATCGAGGCACCTCTGACTCACTGTGCTCTCAGCCGGGTTTTCTCAAGGAGCCAATCTCTGCCTCAGTTTCCTCATCTGCATGCTAAGGAGACTATGCACAGGTGCCCCTGCTCCCTCATAAAGGGAGGTTGATTCAGATGCCGCAGAAGACAACAGGAATGACAATGACATTCCCTATAAATGCCATCACTCAGAGAAGAGAAAAACAGCACAAGGCTGACGAGCTCTTGATTATGGCAGAGGAACAGGGGGATTGCTCCCCCGCGGCATGCCACTGACGGATTTGAGAACACAGCCTGTGCATTTTATATCTTTTTCTAGAAAGGGACCCTGATGACTCCCATACTTCCTCTGGGCTATCACGAGCCACTGCAGTCCCTTCACACACTCTTGGCCGCGTTTTCTAAAGGAGCAAGGGAAGTTGGGCCAGCAAGCCTGCCACGTAAGCCTCAGTCACAGAGAATGCCAGTTCACGTTCAGGGAACATTTACTGCATGCTGACAATGCCCTGGGCCCTGTTTTAGGCACCCTGACAGCCACAATTTCATGTATCCTCACAGAAAATCCTAGGACATGGAAGTTTCGGGGAGGGAGCTGAGACTCAGAAACACCGCTTCAGAGTGGCCGAAGTCCGTGTGTGTAGGAGCTGACGATTTTCAAACAGACCATGGATGGAGTCACTACAAAACTGGCACTCCCGACCTAAGTGTGGGCAGATATGTTCCTCGTGGAGGAGAGCAGGACAGAGATGCCCCTCGCCCCGGCCCAGGCAGCAAGGAGCAGGAGGTCAGGAAGCCCTGTATTCCAGTTTCACTTCTCTCCTACCCTTGTGCAAGCAAGCCACCAATGCACTTGGGCCTCAGAATCCTCCTTTGTCCAGTGAGAGAACTGGACAAGAAGGTGACAAGGAGCCCTTCGGCTCAAGGAATCCTTGATTCTTCTAGGATCCGGAACATCAAGGCTGTAGCTCCTTGGCTCTCCCTGAGACCTCTTCGTAACTGTTGCCCATGCAAAGCAAGAAGGAGAACACCTGGGTTTGTTGCTGTGGGGACAGACTTTGCCTGAGCCTCATCTCGACAAGAGGCAGTTCTGGGAATTCCTGAGGAGGCTGGTGCCCAGAACGGGCTGCCCAACCTGCATCACTCAGAACTCGAGGCCATCCGAGGCTGGGTCCTCCCACAGAGCCCCTAGCCTCCTCCCTGGAGGGTAAGGGGGGCCGGGCTCCCAGACTCTGGGCCCTGGACCTCTGACCCTTTAACATCTTTGCTTTTCCCCAGAATGGAGCTCAGAGAGGCAGGACCTTGAGGGGGTTCAGGTGGCAAAGAGTAAGATAAGAGACTGTTGAGCCAGGAGGTACCCCATTAGCACCCTGCTTGGGCCACATATGCAGCTCTGCACCCTGCGAGGCCAGAGCCCTTCCCCTTCCATTCTCCCAGGGCTGCTCCACCCTGACTTCCAAGCCTCAGTGGCTGGTGTCTGCCCCTGCCAAGCGGCGTCCCACCCTCTTACCCTTTCCACCTCAGGCCAATCTCCTCTTCTCAAGGGCAATAAGTATTTCACATACTGCTTTCAGATGAATAATTGAGAGTTAGGGAAGGAAAAACAACCCCTCTCTATCTATCATAAAAGCTTCTAGTCCCAAGGCCCAACCAATCCAGGCCAATCTTCCCAAAGAAGGCCAAGCAAAAGCCAGGCTGTCTCCAGAGGCTTAAGCCCTGTTCCCCGGGTAAAAGGTACCCCCAAAGGAGACATTACCCCATTGCTACTTTCTCTGTGTGTATGTGTGTGTGTAAGGGGGGTGGTGGGGTTTGGGAAGGGGAGGAAAAGTTTCCCACCAGACCACCAGGCCCAAGGCCATAAGGCCTTCACAGAAGCCTGCAGGCGTGACCCAGCTTAAGCAGGCCTTCTCCACGGTGCTCCCTGCAGGGCTCGCCCCCCGACAGGGGCCAGCACCTCATGGAGCAGACCTGGCTATGAATTTCTGCAACAGGCACAAGAGTGCGGCCCCATTTCCAGCCAATGGCACTGCACACGCCTCAAATGCCAAGGTTTTACTAGGACGTGGACGCCTTACAAATGAAAAATCTGAAGCTATTTTTGCTTTTGGCAGAAGAGTTTGACAGTGGGAAAGATGGGGGGTGGGGGGGCTGGGGAAGAGCCATTTAAAACAGGTGAGGGCTAAAATGACAAAGGCAAAAAATCCAAGAAGAGGGGAATATATGTTCTCCTGCTGTAAAAAAGTCAGCCCTATGAAACAGTTCATGTTTTGGAGGGAGAGGGCCCAAAGTGGGCAAAGTGGCCAGACAGCTTGTCCTGGGGACCGACACCTAACCTAAGCCCAGGCACAGGGCAGCAAAGCTTTGCGTCGTCACCAAGGTCTGCCCTTCAGTGACCTCGGCAGAGTGCTGGGTGTGAAGAGTCTGGAAACTTTTACCTTCCACAATTTTATATCACGGCGCTTAGCCCAGAACGGGGCCAGTCTCGGGAAGGAGGGTCCTGACGATCCAGGGGGACTTCTCCTCTGCCCATATGGTTTAGGTGGACGGCCATGAAACCAACAGGGTGCCAGGCTGGGGGGATCCTTGGGGTACAGGCCTGGGACATACATACAGCTCCTCTTCTCCCACAGTGCCACTCCTAGGCTGGCCAGGGCACTTTCCTGAACTCTCTTTTTCTCCAGCCTCCTCAACAGTAAAAGGGAACAAGCTACTAATTTTTCTTCCTCTGGGGGTCCCTTGTGTACTCGCATTTTGTTGCCTTCAAGTAGTGACACAGAAAAATAAACACATCAATTCCCATCTGTGTGCCAACATGTCCTCACGGGGAAATGTATACACGCTTTGCATTGAATTCCTGCACGCCCTTTCTACAGACATGAAATATCCAGGTTTCCTTGAAGTAACGGTAAATACGGCATACATTTAACCATCACATACATTCATGCAAAATACCAACATGCACCACAGAGGAACCCCAGCCCAGTCTTACGAACAGGATCATAAGAAAGTTCTGACAACCTCTCTTCAGAAATACAACGGAGCCTTCTCCTTGCTATAAGAGTCCAGGTCCGGAAACTCAGCCTGTTGCTGATACATCAGGCTGCCCGGGATAAAAGCAGAACCTCTTGGACTGGATTCAAATGTCAACGCTAAGCAAGTGCAGGAATTTAGTTGATTCCAGGTAACTTCTCTGCCCTGTCCCTTCTGCGCCCCATCCCCGGTGTAGACACCTCGCCAAAGTGAGTCTTTCGAACCCCCTCCCCCGGGTCGCACTGGCCCTGGGTGTCGCTTGGAGACCTTTCCCAGAGCTCTCAGGGTGGAAGCGGCGTAGGGCAAGACCAGATGTGCGGCCCCCAGCCTCTGGTAGGCACACCGCCGGCTCGCCGGGCTGGAGAACTTTGCGAAGCGCCCCAAACTGCTCCCTGCTTCTACCCTCAGCCATTTCTCTAGTCCTCCCTTCCCAAGGATCAGGGGAAACCGAGCAAGCCGTCGCCACCTGCCGCCGGATCCCGGGGCGCTGCCTGTGGCACCCCGAGGGAAGGCAGGCCAATGGAAAGAGGGCAGAGGTTCACACCCCCACCCCCAAGCCTCACGTCGCCGAGCTGCCCGGAGGTGGCTGCACAGCCAGCCGGAGGGAACCGACGCCCCCGGGCCGGCTGCCTGCTCCCCCGCGGCGCCGGCCCCACCCCCAATCCTTCCGGCGCCCCAGCGCCCACCCACCCAGGCGCAGGAGTGGGAGGGTGCCGCGTGGGCAGCTGGAGCAACAGGCGTGGGAGCAGCGCTCCTTACACTTCCTGGCTCCAGAAGGCTCGGTCGGGTCCCTCTTACCTTCGGCGAAGCGAGCCCCGGGCCCCGCGCCCCGCGCCCGCGCGCGCGAGGAAGCTGCGGCCGGGAGCCGGGGCCGCGGAGGCGCCGG
>NC_048219.1:78733418-78793486 GCF_002007445.2 Ailuropoda melanoleuca
TGCCTGGCGAGGTCCCTCTCCCGAAGGGGGTTGGCGGTGGGGGCGCGGCGCGGGCGGGGCGGAGAGGAGAGTCCGGGGGCGGCGGCGGCGAGGCTGCGCCCTCGGCTCCCTGCCGATCCCCGCCGGCGGAGCGGCTCCAGGCCAGGCCCGAGAGCGCGGGCCGCCAGGCAGCGGAGGAAGAGAGAAGGAGGACCTGGAGGCTCGCCGCGGGAGGGTGCCCTGGGCGAGGGCGTGTGACTCCCCGCGCGAGGGTGTGTGTGAGTGCGTGTGTGTGTGTGTGTGTGTGTGGAGGGGCGCGCGCGCGAGCGGGGGGCGGGGAGACGAGGCAGAGCCTGGTGCGTCTCCCCGGGCGAGTGGAGGAATCCTAGGGTGTGCCTGGAGGTGGCCGAGTGTGCCCGCGCGGGTGGAAGCGCATGTGCCGGCAAGGGTGGGCACGGGGGTGAGCGTGGCAAGGTGAGCTTGGCTTGGGCGTGGGGGCGGAGCATTGAGTGGGCACGAGTGTGAGCTCGGGGGCGTATGTGCTGGGGACCCGGGGAGAGGCGGCACGGAGCTCCAGTGTGTGCGCGCGCGTGGGGGTGTGTGTGTGGAGCTAGCTGGGTGTCTCTTTTTCACCGACTGTCCACGCGACACCAGCACTTGCTCGCGGCGGAGCCCCGCCACCTGGCGAGGTGGAGCCAGCCACCGCACAAGCTTCCTTGTTCGCCGCCGCTCTGCTCCTCATGCCTCCGCTTGCCGGGGCTGGAGATCCCAAGGGGACTCACACTGCCCTTATCCCACATAAGAGCCTCTCTCTTCCCGGGGCGCGAGGGGCACGACCCGAAGGTAGGGATTCGCCCTCCTGTCCTGCCACGTGTTCCTAGCACCCAGGTCCGAGAGTCTGGACTTAGGAGGATGAACTCTTAGCCTGAGTCCTTCCGATCCTCCGTCCCTCCCCAAAGTCCACGGAGCCCCACTGCCCGGTGCCCCGGCCCAGGATGGGGAGCAGGAGGTCGGCACGTGCCCCAAGGACCCGGCGGATGGAGCCGTGAGGAGCCCCGAGCATCCCTGGAGAGTGGTATAGGGCCCAGCCTCCCACACTCCGGGCCGCGGCGCGCGGAGCGTTCAGTCCCCGCAGACCGTGCGGACCGGCGGCTCCAGCTTTCGCCTTGCCTGCGGCCCAACACTAGAGAAGCCGGGCGGCTGCCTGCCTCCGCGGGACCAGAACACAGGGCTTGAGCGATCACAGTTCTGAGCGTAGAGAGGTGTGTGGCTGAGACGGACAGCGAGAGAAAAGCAAAGTGTGCGGTGAAGGCGAGGGTGTGCTGGAAAGAACCTCGCTGAGTCCGGATGGGGTTTCTGACTTGTGAGAACCCCTAACCCTGTTCCATGTTAAGGGATGGCTGTCAATGGTTGTGGTCTGGGCCTCTGTAGGTCCCTGGAAGCTGGAGCCCCTCTTTCACTCATTCCTCCTACTCTCCCCAAAACCCCCTTCAGTGTGTCAGTCTGAAAGGTGTACAATTGGCCCTTCAAGAGGTGGGCGTGGGATGCATTAGCATTTGCCAGGAGTCCCAGAGCGCTGTGTGATTTGCATACTGATTTACATACAGTAATAATGATTAACAACACTGCCACTCCCTGGCAGACAGGGGAAGAATTCAGGGAAGGCCCTGGCACTGCTCCCACCTCCCTCCTCCCTTCCCTCCAGGGAAGAGCTAATTTTCTCACAACTACCGACCTCAGCTGCTAGGACCTCTGGGACCGCCCCAGACTCTGGGTGGGCAGGTCCAGGGAGGGGCACTTTCCTTGGGTCCTCCACCCCCGGTCCAACTGAGGAGAGTTAAAACCCCCTATTTTATTTCTGTCTTGTATATTCCCACCTTTGTTTTGCATCTTGGGGATAGCTCAAGGGCTGGGTCTGCCCCAAAGCATGGTGGCTTCCCAGAATAGTTAGCTGGGCACATCCTTCCTCTTCCAGAGAGGTCAACTGATGGGACAGCTGTGCTCTCCTTCTCCTGCACCTTGTAAGTCCTGTTTGAAGACAGGGCGCTGATTCGGGCCTCCACCCCCACCCCCACACACTTGGCCCTACTCCCCCCCCCCNCCTGCACCTTGTAAGTCCTGTTTGAAGACAGGGCGCTGATTCGGGCCTCCACCCTTACATCTCAACACATAACAGAAGGAGCTGTCCAGAGGATCTTGAGGGAAATACGAAAGACTTGAATTTCTCATCTAGGCCAGTATGGTTTGTATTTACCTGCCCTTCTCACAACCAGGTGACCTGGAAAATAGGAGAGAGCAAGAGATGGGCAGAAAGGAGCCTCCTCCGGCAGCTGGAGGAGCCCCTGCACAGGAGATGCTGTCCCTCCCACCGGCTGCCATCCTCCCATTGCGTCTTTCCAGCCCTGCATGGCCTCACCTTCCCCCTCTGCCTCTGGCCTGGCCTGGCCGGGATTTTCACTTGCTTTTCCCCCATGACACGGCCGCTTTTCCTTTAACTCTCAGCTTCTATTTAAAAAGCTAATTTGGGAGCTTGTCCATGCTCCCAATTCAAACATTTTAAATAGGAACTGAAAGTCAGGAGCTGCCAGGACACTAGATTTCTTCCCTTTGCCACCAGCACAGCTAAGGTGTTTGTTCCGTTGTCGCTCCGCTGGCCCTGGCCGTGTATGCCAGTGTGTGTGTGTGTGTGTGTGTGTGTGTGAGAGAGAGAGAGAGAGAGAGAGGGAGCTAGCTAGCAAGAGAGTGCACTGAGTGTATTTCCAGCTATCTTTTCTATTTAAAGACGGTGCTCCTGTGAATGATTGTTTTCTGTGTCTGTGTGTCCTTCCTAAACTGTGCACACATGAGGATTCTTCTTGAGTCCCGTGGCCCTGGCCACTATTTGCAGGGCTTGTCACCATGTGGTCTGGGAGGGCAAGAGGCAACCCAGCTCCAAGTCAGCAGCCTCTGTGCCGACGGGCCAGGCTGGCATGTCTGCACAGCTATTTCCCGGGGTGCTGTGTTCAGGCTTGCCCTTTGAAGCTGTGCTTCCGAGTGTCCATAAGGGTTGCCCCCCCCCCCCCCCCCCCCCCCCCCCCCCCCCCCCCCCCCGCTCACGGCTCCTGGCTGTCCTACTTGAGCAACTGGCCCCAGGTCGGGCCAGGAGCTTGGAGACAGACCGCACCTCTGACGGTCGCAGGCTTTCCACATTCAATGCACTATGGACCTTGCAGGTAAAAAGCATAGGTTTTGAGGTCAGACTTCCTCCCTTTGAACCTGCCTCTGTGACTTACTTGCTGTACGAGCTTGGGGAAGCTATTTAGTTTCTCTGTGCCTTGATTTCCCTATCTTCCATAAAATGACAATAGATACTACTATTTACCATATCGGGTCATTGTGAGGATTAAATGAACAATCAAAACTTAAGAACAGTGCCAGGAACATAAGAAGGTACCCTATCGTTGTTGGCTGTCGTTGTTGTCAAGGCAGGAGAGGTGCAAACAGGATGTTTGCCTGGGCGAAAGGTAGAACTGTTGGGTTGTACACACAGACAGAGGCAGACCCACACCTCCACCCATATAACGGTAATGATGCCAGGCCACGGCCCACAAAGGGTCAAGTTCACCTTGTTGAGATAGTTGATTCACTGAGCCCCAGAAGAGGGAAACTTCTGACAGAGGAATAGGGGAGGAGCCACAGGGATGGGATGAGGAAGGGACCAGGCTGAAAGCCCCTGGGGCACTTCCTGGGCTCCGATTTTATGCTAGCCATATGGACCCAGCCTCCCTTATTTACCTAACCATGTAAAGCAAGGCTTAATGGAAGTACAGCCCTGGTGAAGGACTCAGTGGGAGTGGCTGCTCGTTCTCCCTTAGGCTCCCCTTGGGCTTTGGGACCTCTAGCGTTGATCTGGCCATGGCCTCCTACCCCTATCCCTGCAGCTGGGCATATCAGCATCTATTCATGGGCCAGCTGAGTTCATTGCCCTCAGTCCCTGAGTGTCTAATCAAGGCACAGCGAGGTTAAGCGGCTTCTTCAAGGTTACAGGGAGGAACTCACGAGGCTACTCATAACAGGGAAACAACGAAAGACCAAGAATTGGAAGGGTGTCCAAGGGATCCAGTCTCTGAGGTGTATCAGGCTTAGTATCAGCCTCAAGTCAAGGAGTCACCCTGGGCTGGACTCCTTGCTAGGTGTCCTCTAACATGCACTGCGGGTCTTATTACCATTTTATAGATGGGAAAACTGAAGAAAGTGGATGCATAGGGACGCATCCCAGGCCACGCACCTAGAGTGAAACTCTGAACCCTTCCTTTTCCACCCCCCAAGGCTGTTGGTCATTTGCTCTTCTGAGGATAGAGTGGCCCCCTCAGCCAGATAAGATCTGCCCCAAGAGGATACTCTTGAACTGGCTCTGTTGGCCCCTCGAGTGTGTGGCATCACAGGCTGGGCATGGGGGCAGGGGTTCCATGTGTCCAGGCTGGGGTTGTACCATCTGAGTCTTTTTCAGGATACAGTCTTTCTGAGGAATTTCTTTTTTTTCTTTTTTCCTTTTTTTTTTTTTTAAGATTTTATTTATTCATTTAACAGAGAGAGAGAGAGCACAAGTGGGGGTGGGGGGTAGGCGGACAGAGGGAGAGGAAGAAGCAGGCTCCCCACTGAGCAGGGAGCCCTACCTGGGGCTCCATCCCAGGACCCTGAGATCATGACCTGAGCCGAGGAAGACACTTAACCCACTGAGCCACCCAAGCGCCCTTCCTGAGGAATTTCAAAGCTTGGTGCTGCCTTGACTTTCTCTAGTTTTCCCAGGTGAAGCAGGCGGTGGTGTTATAAATGCTGAGGTGCTTTGCCCCCGTCCCAGAAGGCCAGGGGGGCTCACCTGCTGGGTATCAGTCCACATTGTTCAGCTGGGCCAGCCCAAGGTGCTCTGTCCAACATTGGTGGCCCTGCTGGCTGAACTCACCACCATCAGATGCCCCTGGTCCCTTCCTGAGGGAGTGGGGTAAACCCACACTTCCTGCAGCCCTAACCCAGTAGGGAGGCTCGTAGCTGCCTGTAGTCAAAATGTTTAGACCAGTGATGGCCAATGAGAAGTCATCGAAGTTGGTGACCTCCAGCACACCTGCCAGAAGAACTTTCCAGAACTTCACCAGCTCAACACCCACTCCAACCTAGGCATATCCTGGGCAGGCACAGCCAAGGCAGGGGGCTCTCTGCTTGTCGAGATTTCCCTTAGAGCAAGAAGCTAGGTGAAGGAAGAGGAGGGAAGGGGAGAAGGAAAGCAAATCTGAGAAGGGGATGCTGGCACTGGAAGGAAGGAAAACACCCCAATCATTTGCTCAGTTTCTTGCTAGAGACAATTTGGAGGAGGACGGGGGAGGCTGAAGGTGCAGCTCATGGGGGCGCTGTAACTATTTTCTTCTCTTCTGATGGCTCCGTTTGCTTGGAAACTGATGTTTCCCAGGGCTCTGTCCTTTTTCTTCTCTACTTCTGCACCTGCCCTTTTCCCTGAAGAGTTGATGGGAGCCTCTGGTTTCAAGTTCATTCGGGTGCTGACGATCCTCTCCTGAGCTTTCCCCTACCCGTAACCATCTACTGGGTGTCTCTATGTACACGGGTAGCTCTCTACCTCATCTTCCTAGCCTTCTTCAACCTTCTGCAATAGATCGTTCCTCTAAAACACCCTCTTCTGATCATGACACCTCCCCTCACTTCTTTTCTGGCCTTCCCTCTTTCCACTCTCACACCTTTCTTTCCAGCACGTAGACCTTTTCTCTGTTACCGCCCCAAATCACATCCTTTCACTCCTTTGTGCCTTTATACACACTGTACTGTCCTCCAGAAAGGCCTTCCACCACTTCCTGTTTCCTATGTCTTCCTCGGTAACATCCACTCAGCAGGAAACCTTCAATACCCAGCCCAAAGGTCACATAGGATATACTAGTAAGGTCCACTCTGACACCCCAAGACGAACTAGCCTTTCCCCACTTGGGCTGTCCCAGTCATTCCTTATTACCTTGGTCATTTGCATGGTGGTCTCCTGCTCTGCCTTTAAGCTGTTTAAGGTAAGGACCATGCCTTAATCACGTCTGAATATGCTAGCTCTGTGCTTGGCACATTGCAGACACTCAATAAATTTACATTAGGATTCCTTTTACTTTCATTCACATGGCTCCCTTGATTGTGTGTAACTGAGAATATGTGATAAATTTGTCAACTGGTCAGCCTCCAGGTCCTGATTGATCTTTAGCACTGGCATGACGACAGAGAGAAAGGTTCAGGGTGTTCAATCTTCGGCTGAGCCTAGATGAAAAGAGCCCCAAAGCCCCCCTCCTCCAGCCTTTTCGAATCTACAAAGTGAGCCTCAGTCAATGCTGCCTGCAGAGACTTGGCCAGTGTTCTCTTGAACCAGATTGGTTTTCAGAGAATTCTTTTCTTTCCTTTCTGGCAGAATAGCACCTCCTTAGGAATAGCCAGGATGCTGTCAGTTGGAAATGGTACCTGGTTGCCTGCAGCTGTGACTATGCTCGGTATAAAAACTGGCTTGGGGGCTTGTCCAAAACCCACAAACCCAAACCCTGGCTTGGCTCAAGGAGATGCCAAGATCAAAGCTTGCTGGACTTCAATTAGAAAATGGTATGAAAATCACATTGGCAAACCTGGGACAATGGAGACTTAGTGGTGAGGACATGGGCTCAGGATAGACCTGCCTTTAAATCTTGACTCTAACAAGCTGTGTGACTCTGGGCAAACCACTTTACTTCTCTGATCCTCAGTGCCTCACCTTTAAAATGGGTCATAATGATGGTATCAGCTCTTAGGGTTCATGAGGATTGAATTACATAATGTATATAACATATCTCGCGCAATTATAAATAAGAATGTTGGCTGTTAGAACGTTGCAACTGAATTTACACGTGTTTGAAACTAGCTTTTAAATCTTGGCCATAGCTGGCTACAGTGCTTGTTTGCTAAGATTAGACAGGTCACTCAAGTTCTTCCCATGTAGTTATTGTTCAGACTGAGACTTTGGGAAATGTGTGCAATCAGAAAAGTTGGTCCCCAGATCTTTTTTCTATTGACTCCTCCCCATTCTGTGGCACCCCATTTCTGCAGCCTTGAGCTGCCTTGAGCTCCCTGTTCCATCCTCACCAGCAAAACCTGATAAAATCATTTAAAGTGTGACTATCCTGTCCAGAGATACAGTATTCACTTTTTAACAGGATACAGCCTTAAACGAAGGCAATGAAACAGAGTGGGTGGGTTTTCAGGCATCCATCAGAGTAATGAGGGAGGTTTGAGGAGGACAAGAGGTGCCTCCTAACTCCACAGAGGCATTATCTACTCGTGATCCTGGCCCCGTTAATGCAACTGTAAACGACGAGGTATTTCTGTGTTCAATTTCTGCAGTCTGAAGCTAGAAAATCAAGTTGCCAGCCTTTGCAAAAGTGTTGTAATAAGGGGATTCGTGTACCAACTTTTTATACTCACCTCCTCTTGGTAAACAGACACAGCTCATGCATGCCAAGGCCCCTCCCAGCTCTGCACATCTATGATATTCATATTCAAACGCATTTTTTCTTCAGAGCTCAAGGGTGGGGTTGGGTGTTTCTGCCTCACTGGGTTTGTGGGAGACCCAGCTGCAGAATCATTCGTTGCTTTGGTGAGTCAACAAATAAACGATGACAGTCCAGAGACTGTCCCCATACTGCAAGGTCATAAGAAGTTTCTGGACTTCTCTGCAAAACCTTGTTAAAAAAGGATCCCTGTGGCCCTCAAGAAATTATTTTTTTTTAATTTATTTATTTTTGAGAGAGAGAGAGAGAATGAGCAGGCAGGGGAGGGGCGGAGGGAGAAGCAGACTCCCTGCGGAGCAGGAAGCCTGATGGGGCACTGAATCCCAGGACCCTGGGATTATGACCTGAGCTGAAGGCAGACAACTGACTGAGCCATGCAGGAACCCTCAAAAAAATTACTTAGTGTGGAAATCTACAAATGAAATTTACAAACGTGCAAAGAAGAGAGAATTGTGTAACATAACCCCCATGAACCCATCACTTAGCTTTGATAATTACCAACTTAAGTCTACATGTATTTTATCTATAGTCCTATTCGCTATCACCCCCCAATAAGTTGGAAACAAATTTCACTTACCGATGAAATATAATTTTGTCTGTAAATAGTTCAGTGATTGCACCCTCTTTATGGCCAACAAAATACATCTCCAGGGAAGAAATCCTTTCTACCTCCCCTCACAATGATGCCAAGAATGTTTGACCAGTACCCGCATCTGTGCCCTAGGGCTAGTCTCTGAGTTAGGCAAGCTCAAGGGCTTGATAAATTCTGTCCAAAGTCTGTCCTGCTCCTGGGGAGACAGGGACATATATAAAATGGCAAGGAGAGATGCCACCACGTGCAAGCTTTTGGGTGTCATGTGAGCTGCTGTCCAAAAAGCTGAAACGAGACCCAAACTGAGAGGGAAAAATCATAGTCCTGAATCCCAGCTGGCCTCAGCATTTTTCACAGGCATTGCTCCATTTCGCCTTCACCAACTCTTATTTTACTCCCTTCTTACAGATAAGAAAACTAAGCCCAAGGTCACGCGGCTAGTAGCTACTTGTGGCAGAAACTGACTAGATGCTGATCAGACTCAGTTCCTCTTTCATGGGCCTAGCTCGATTACATTTCCCAGGCTCCCTTGCAGTTAGGTTTGGCCACGTGACTGAGTTCTGGCCAAGGTAATATAAGCCAGTCCCATAAAAAAAAAAAAAAAAAAGTCCAGGGCAATCCTACATGCTGTCTTTCTTTCTCCATTCGCTAGCTGAATGGAGAGCATTTCGAGGACCTCGCAGAGAAAGGAGCCACAAGCAGGAAGGAGTTTGGATGACTGTGTGGAGCAGAGACTTCTCCTCACCTTTACTAGACTCTGAAATGAGTGAAAAAAAGTCAACTTTTATTATGTTAAGCCACTGAAATATGGCTGATGTATGTTAAACTGGTAAGGCGACCCTGACCAACAGGGGCACAAATAGGATTTAAACCCTAAGTCTGACCATGCCGACGTTTAAAGCCTTGCCCTACACCACACTTCTTCCAGGCACAAGAAATAAGAATTGCTTATGAGAATGTCCGACATGCTCATGATAGCACTGTCTGCGAGGATCTCACATTTTAGATTTGTGCTAATACGGTAGCCACTAATAATGCAGGGCTATAACAATGAAAATTTTAAAATCTGCTTCTTAATTGCACTGGTCACATTTCAAGTGCTCAGTAGCCCCCTGTGACTAATGCCTACCACATTGGACAGTACAGAGAGAGAACATTTCCGTCCCCACAGAAAGTTCCATTCAATAATCTGTCTTATGCAGACCTGACATTTGCAATGTACCTTTCCCCAGATCCCCACAGAGAAGCTGGGGGTGCAGCTCATGAGAGGACAGAGGGTGGTCCTCTGGCAGAAGAGGCCCTTCCCCTGTAGGGGCCAAGGGCAGGTCGCCTAAAATGTCCCACCATGTCATAGTGATTATTTTGCCTTGAACTACTTGGGGAACAGCCAATGCAAGGACACTCAGACCCTCCTCCATTCGCCTAAAAGCAGGAAATAAATCTCGCGTACAAAAGGAACCCTCCCTGTACTAAGAAGTAAAAACACATTTTTATCACCAGAGATAGGAACTTGAAAGCCAAGGAAGCTGTAGAAACAAACATTGTCACTTTTTTACTAATCATCTACCTTGGCTCAAATTATGCTTAGAATTCCTTACTAATTAAAGCTCCCGAACACCTGTTTTCTTTATCCTGTTAATTCCCCATATATTGATTGTCTCTTTGTCTGAAAAATAGAAAAACTGCCTGCCTTGGTCATTTCTTCAGGCCTCAATTTCATTACTGGGCTTCCCTATGCACTTGATAAAACTTTGGAGTTTTTTCCTCCTGTTAATCTGCCTCATGTAAATTTCATTCCTAGTCCAGCTGGAAGACCTTGAGGATAGAGAAAGAATTTTTCCTTCATTTACCCCTGATCCTGCCTGGTTATCTTTGTGCCTGCCTCACCCAGTTGGCTCCCCAGCTATAAACTGGTGGCCCTCCAGTACTCAGGGTCACAGGCATCCCACAGGGTCACAGGTTCCCCCAAAATGAGCCCTATCTGTTTCACTGCGCTGTGTGTCCTGAGGGCATGGGTGACATCTCATTCTCACCTCAGCACCTGGGCAGAGGACCCAGGGCTGTGCTTCCTGGCCAAGGCTAGAGATAGGCAGGGAATTTTCCAGAAATAGAAGCTCAACCAAGGAGGCTAAGTACTCCAGTCCATTTCCCACACAGTAGCTGGAAATCATCTTCTCAAAACACAAATCCAACCATATTGCCCTTTGTTTGAAATCCCTCTGTAAATCCCCATGACCCTCCCAATTGAGCAGACATACCTTACATGTCTCATGTTGTTATCAAACCTTTACTTCTTCGGCTTTTCCACTTTCTGCTCCTGAAGCCCTCAAGCCTGTGTTCCTGCCTTATGGAAAGTGCTGCAGTTTTCTCCTACCCCTGAGTGTTGGCTCGTCTGTTCCTTCCACAGGAACTCTATTCTTCCTCCCCACCTCTGCTTAGCTATGCCTACATGTCCTGCTAAGTTTGGAAACACTTCTCCTGGGAGGCCTGACCTGCCCCTCAGCCTGGGACACTCCCCACACTCCATCTCCCTTGGCCCCGAACCCTGACCAGCTATAGAATTTTCCACACTTCCAAGTCTTCCCTGGGAATAGGAAGGAGGTGCTTACAGTTGCTTTAGGAATCAGTAGAGACTATCCTGTAGAAGTTTTTCCCAAGAGATTGATACTTCTGAATCCCTCTAAATAATGAGCCTCTCTCCCCTCAACACACACACACACGCACACGCACACGCACACACACACGCACAATGCACGAAAGTTTTCCATCCACTTGAGTCCTCTGCAGCGTCACCAGGGAGACAAGTGGAGCCCTGTAAATCTCTCCCAAGCAGCAATGCCCAGAGACCTCTGCTTCTTGACCCCAACCAACTATTCAGAACAAATGCCACTAAATCCAGGGAACATGCTCCCCTCCCCCACCTGCCATGGTCTCATCATCTGAAAGGGGGGGCGGGCCCTGATATGCAGACTAGGGTGTGGCGGTTACAACCGGAGCTGGTGCCAAGATGCATCACGGGTCTTCCCCTCATTGGATTATTTTTATGGGGATCAGAACAGATAGAGGCAGTGGACTCCAACTCCTGAGACGACATCACGATAAATTGCCATGGCGGCTCTTCTATGATTTGTAACTAGTAAATCAAACCTATTGGACAATACATTTACTGCACATTTAAGAAGCTGTTCTTCCATTTTGTTAAGCGTATGTGTTAAATCATGTCCGGAGTCATAAAGAATGGAGACAGCTGGGCTCAGTGTGAACAAAAAGCAAAAAAAACACGCTTAAAGAAGTTAGTAAATTTCTTGTCCTTTGTTGATGACAGAGTGAATACCCTTCCCGTGGCTCTTCGGGGTGCTTCTCCCCACCCAGGCGGACTGGCGTCTTTGAAGTGGTGTGTGCTACCATCTTAACTAACGCCTGAGTCAATTTTGCAAATACAGGCTCAGTGTCAGCAGGTTCCTGAAGTGGACGAAAAAGGAAACACACAACAGCCTTCTTCGTGAATTACAGCGCTGCTTGTGGGGATGAGAGGTACGGGGAGGGGGGCAGCTATGGATTGCTTTTCCCTAAGGAGATTCTTTTCTTTTCTCCTTTACTTTTTTTAAGATTTTATTTATTTATGGGGGGGGGGAGAGAGAATATGAGTAGGGGGAAGGGGCAGAGGCAGAGGGAGAAGCAGACTCTTTGCTGAGCAGGGAGCCCATTGTGGGACTTCATCCCAGGACCCCAGGATCATGACCAGAGCCAAAGGCAGACGCCTAACCGACTGAGCCAGCCAGGCACTCCAGAAGATTCCTTTCACTTCCATTTCACCCTCCTTAAATGTTACTTTGAGTTGGATTGAAGTCTCAACTCCAGACGCACTTTTGACCGGGACACATGTGTATGCTTTGTCTCATCTGAATCCCCAGTCCCACCTGCATATTAACAGGGGAGTCCTAGCCCAGAGCCTGGCTTTCAGTAAACATTTTAATTGAACTGATTGGTCTTCATCCACTAACACTAGTTCAACAAACCCTTATTAAACCATTCATTCATTTAACACATACTTATTGAACGTCCACTAATTGCTGTGCTGGGCATACGGTGGTAAGCAAGATAGACACAGGCCCTGCCTTCTTTAGGGCTCAGGGTTTAAAGAGTAAGACAGACAGTGGATGTGTGCTCTGCGCTGATGTTTAGGCGTGCGAAGCCTGAGCGGCAAAGGGAAGCTGGATTTACAAATTCTCAAAACAATCTCATGAGGTAGATCTATTTTTATTCCCATTTCGATGATGAATTGGAGATGAGCATCACATAGCTATGCAGTGATGGGGCTCGTATGTAGGACAGGGCTATGCATGGAGGGCGAGGGAAGCGCAAGGAGGAGGCACTTGGTCCAGCCGGTGGGGTCAGGGAAAAGGATCTGGAGAAGACGACATCTGAGCGGGGTCTAGAAAGAGGACAAGGCATCAGCCAAATGACAATGACTGAGGAGTCAGCTGAGTGTATGCCCAAGATGTGGAACCAGAGTGAGGGCACATCAGGGGCTAAGGCTGGGAAGCCAAGCCTAGAAGCCGGACTATGCCCCGCAGACCACAGGGAGCCACCGGAAGGCTCTGGGCAGTGGCATGGTGCTGGCAGATCTGTGTTAGAAAAATCCACTCTGGCCCAGCAGTGTGGAGGGTGGATTTGAGGAGGACCAGATGGGAAGCAGGGGGACCAATTAGCAGACTAGTGCAGGATTCCGGGAGAGAGAGAAGGGCTTCTGCTAGGGCAGCGATGGTGGATGGACAAAAGGGAGCACAAGAGAAATAGGTTGGAGGTAAAAATCGGCAGGGCTCTTGATTGCTGGGGCATGGAGCAGCAGAGGACGGTCCCAGGTCAGGCTGTGCTTCCTGACCATGTGACTCTACCAATCTAGGGCTGGGCAATGCAAAGCGAGCCAGCTGGGGTGCAGGTGCAACCCTTCTAGGAGGGAGGGCTGGCCACAGTTCTCTCCAGGGGCCCTTTCCAGGCGGAGCTGTTTATGCTGGGCTGGAGGAAGCTGTCAGCTGGGGACATTCAAGACCTGTAAGCAACGCAAACCTTCAGAAACAGTCTCATGTCTCCTTAAAACAAGCTCACAATTCCTTTGGTTGTAGGGGAGTGAGTTTTCAAAATAAGGCCGAACCCATCTCAGCATAGCAGGCCACAGGAACGAGAGGCTTATACAATTGCTGACCTCTTGGGAGATAAGAGGAGAAATTGACGCTTGGGTCTCATCCGCTGCCATTCTTCTCCCCACCCCCTTATTGTCCCCGACATGCACGCACGCGCAGGCACACACAGGCAGGCATGCATGCGCTTTAACGTCCCTAAACTTCTCACCTCCCCCAGACACACTAGGCCCTTTCACACTCCCTCTTTGCACCTGCTGTTCTCTCTGCCTGCAGAGTCCTTCCTCCTTCCCCACTGGGCAAAATGTGTTCCTCCTTCCAGCCCGGTCCAGATGCTGGTCCTCTCTGACGTGCAGTCCCACTGCCCCAAGCAACCTCATCACGCTTCCCGCTGTCAGCTAGCACCTCGTGGTGTGTGGCTCTGAGTTCTTCCTCCACCTCCAAGCTCAGCTCCTGAGTCTTATTCATCTTGGCTCCCCTGGCAGCTGCACGAGGTCTGACCATCACCGGTGTCAAAAACTGCTTGTGGAATGAATGAGCACAGCCCCTGGAGGAGGACCAGACCCACCTTCCCCAGCCCAGGTCCCAAGTTCCTCGCGTCACTGAGAAGGATCATCTCTGTCCTCCAGATTCTCACTGGCTGCACGAGAAGTAAAGCCCGCACACACTCACGTGCACACACACACTAGATGAGAGTAGCACAGGCAGTGTCTCCATTTGCCCTCAGTTCTACATGAGCTGGTCTATCATTGGAGCAGGCCTAAAAAATCAGCCTTTATTTTTATCCCCATTTCACAGATGCAGGTTCCACCCTTAGGAAAAGCAATAGTTTTTGGGGGGGGGCTGAGGATCACAGATTTGTTTAACATCTTTGGGGCAAATGAGATTCCCCAGGCTGACGGCAGCTGGCGGGTCCAGATGAAGTCCCCAGAAAGCAAGGCCTTCAGTCATTTGCCTGGTGGCTTGTGCAATCACCCTGGGTTTCTGGTGGGCTTCTGGAGCAGGAGGGCACTGACTACCATGACCCAGCTTGTCAGCCTCCCGGGAATCTTCTGCCTCCCCCCGTCAGGCTGGCCACCTTGACCTGTCAAAGGCAGTGCTCATAGCAGGGAAATAGACAAGGGTCAGGAGGGGCGGGAGCTGCCATCATCACCACCATCGTCATCACCACCAGCATCAACGTCGTGGAATTAATAATGAGAGCAGTGACACAGTGACAGCGAGCTCTCGCCTGCCATTTCATATATGCACCATGTTGTGCTGAGGCCGTATATGCATTCTTATTTTTAAGTGCTTACAGCACTCTTAGGAAACAGACCCCCATTTGTCAGATGAGAAAAACCAAGGCCCAGAAAATCCATCAATTTGCTCAAGATCATTAGCAGAGCTGGGATTTGAACCCAAACACTCTGACCCCAGAGCTCCTGCACTTTATTGCTACTCCGCTGAGAGGATGAGGAAGGAATTTCTCCTGTATCTACAGAAGGGCGTGGTACAAAATGAGAGGCCACAGAAGGCCAGAAGCCCCTGCTCGTTGCTCTAACTCCCACACCGCTTCCAGGCCTCTCCAGCTCCAGGCAGGGGTGGGTGTCTGCTCCTCGGCAGGTTAGAGCCTTGAGGAATCCCGGGATGTACAGATGAATGGGGGTGGGGGTGCTGAGTAGAAGAGTGGAGGAGCCCCCTCTCCCACTCCCCCAGCCCCCAGTCTCACAGTGATGGCCTTTGGATTGCTGCCTTTCTTCGAAGCCTGGATCACTGCTGTCTGGAGCCTAATCTCCATTCTGGTGGTTTTGGTTGCTATGGTAATTGAATTCACTTAAAGTTGTCTCCGTGCTATCTGTCTACCTCTTTCTGCCCATAGCCTGGAAGGGCCCAAGCCCAGAGCTGAGGGCAAGAAGAGGAGGGCTCAGGGGCTTGGGAAACCAGCGTGCTTTTCCTGACCCAGAGATCTTCCTCGGAAGCAGAGGAGAGAATCATGGAGAAATCATTCCTTCCAAGACTCTCTCCATCTTCCTCTTTGCTGCCCAGCTGCTCTCTGCAGAGACTCTGCAGTTAGGCCATCGCAGCAGGGACAGGCAAACCAGGTGAGTAGGGGCACTCTGAGAACATCTTCTGGTCCTCAGCCTTTGGTTACTCACTCAACAAATGCCTACCAGGAGCCAACTGTGTTCTCTGCCCTGCTGCTTGTCTGTGGACACAGGGGTCTCTCTGGGGGCAGCACAGGATCCAGGGCCACAGGAAATGCCCCCCCCCCGCCCCTGACAGCACATGTCCTTGGGGCCGCCAGTATGAGCTATCAGGAGAATGGCCAGCAAGGTGGGGATTATGGGAAATTCTCCTTTCCTCCTTTCTCTGCTGGAGGCGGCATCATCAGACTGAGCGGCAAGCAGAATGGGACCATCCCTAAGTGGGACCTGAGGGGTACCCCATGCCCATTTTCTCCACCATGCTAATGCCCGAGAGACTTTGACACATATGGTCAAAGACAAGGTGGACGCCAATGTCAGAGGGCTGCCTGAGGAGCGTGTGGGAGGGACGGACCCTCCCCCCTGACCACCAGCACTTTGCTTGGGTGATAGACGGTGGGGCAAAGAAGGTCATAGAGGATTATGGGAGATTGTATGGGTGTAGGGCTTGTTCTTTTTTTTTTTTTTTTAAAGATTTTATTTTATTTATTTGACAGAGATAGAGACAGCTAGCGAGAGAGGGAACACAAGCAGGGGGAGTGGGAGAGGAAGAAGCAGGCTCATAGCAGAGGAGCCTGATGTGGGGCTCGATCCCATAACGCCGGGATCACGCCCTGAGCCGAAGGCAGACGCTTAACCGCTGTGCCACCCAGGCGCCCCTGGGCTTGGTCTTTTAAGTAGTAGCCAGGGGAAGCAAGCAAAAGGAGGAGTTACAGCTCCATCAGTGTACCGGGAATCGTGCTCTGCTCTCTGCCCGGGGACGACGATGACGACCAAGGCACACCAGAGACTTTGGAGGGGCTCCCAACCTGGAGAGCACGACAAATGAACACTGCAAAGGGTGCATCCTATAAAAAGGACAAGAGCCGTGCACTCTGGGAGCCCGGAGCTGGGAGGAGAGGGACGGGCTGTCTGGGAAGAGTGCACCCAAGGCAGGGTACATAGAATTGCATTTTCAAGGCGAAGAAGGCGTTCTCGAGACAGAAAGCCCTTCTGCGCAAAGACAAGAGCATGAGCAAACGCACAGAGGTATGAAAATGAGCAGCACATCTAGTGGCGGGAGCACAGACCGAGCAAGGACAGTGGCAAGAGCCCCCGCAGGAAAGGGCAGATGATGGAAAGCCCAGTTGGGGTTCCATCCTGTAGACCGTGGGGGGTCATCATGGTAAGAACTGTGTTTGCAAAAAAAATAAAACAAAAAAAACACAAAACACAACACAACTCTGGCAGCAGTGAGAAGAGAGGGTAGAAGTGGGAGATAATGGCAGGGGGCAGGGGAGCTGAACTAGGGCTGTTGAATTAGCAATGATGACAGAGCCAGCCAAGAAGGGGGGTCCCAGAATCCATGGGCCCCGTGCCTGACTGAATGTGGGGAGGTGTGGGGGGGCAACAGCTGGAGGAAATGAAACAGTCAGAGAAGTCTCTGTGCACAGCAGAGAGTCGGGGCAGGGAATGGACTGAAATAAGGAGCCCAAGTGCAGCTCTGTTTAGGAGGGGTGAGTAAGGGGTCTGGGAAAGTCAAGGTCAAATGTCTGCTAGAAGGAAGTATATGTCTAGCACCTGAGGGAGAGCTGCCTCGTAGAAATGAGCATGTGGGGGTCACCAGGACAGAGGTGACCGCTGTTGTCCAGGGAAAAGGCACAGAGCAGGGAGGAACAGGAGAGGAGGCAAACAGAGCTCCGTGGAGAGTGGTTGGGGGCAGGGCAGCCAGTATCCTCTGGGGAGGCGGGAAGTAACCCTACCCAGAGGCTGCAGATGGGAGGAGATGGCAGGTGGCAGGTGCACAGGTGGTGCAGGCCTCAGGGAAGGGGTGGTAGAGAGAAAGCTATGGGAAATTGGTCTGGAGAGTGGCTCTCAAACTTGAGAGTGCATCCGGAGCCCTTGTCAAAACAGGTGGCGGGGCCTCACCCCCAGAGTTCCTGACCCACTAGGTCTGGGGTGGAGCCCAGGTACCGGCACTTCTAACAAGGTCCATGATGCGAACAGATGCTGCGGTCCGGGGACCATCTTTTGAGAACCACTGAATCTAAGGTCTCGATGGACAGGCCTGCCCTGAGAAGGTTCAGATGAAAAGTCACCCACTCTTTATTGTGGCTTGAGTTGGACGCAAAGAGAGAAAGCCAGGCTTTGGTGAAAGAGCAGAGGGGGAGGTAAAGGTGGAGAAGGTAAGGAAGCTTCTTGGAAATGGAGTGGATCCCACTTGGGACACAGGAGTGGGGATGGAGAGGAAGGAAGCCAGAGGTCTAGCAAGAGAGGGGAAGGCCAAAGAAGACTCCAGATTTGATGACACAAGAGGCGTGTGGCCTGAGGCCCATGACTATGGGTCACATGAAGGGGACAAGGATGAGTTAAGCGGAGAGGAGTACGGGATTAGAACCAGCCTCGGGTTCTATTTGGAGTCCCAGCCAAAAGTCCAACCTCCTTCCCTGAGAGCCTTATACCTCCACCCATCCCACCTTTCCAACCTAGCATCATCGCTAGCCACTGGGCCTCAGGCCTTTCCCAGCCCAGCAGAGGCAGCTGCCTTATACCACGGGTCATCTCTCATAGGAGCCTCTCTGAGGACAAGAAGACCTGGTGCTTTTTTCATTTTCCTTCCAAGATCTCAGATCACAGACTCTGAGATACTATGCGGAAGCTCCTGACCTCAATACTTGACAACCCCCCCACCCCGGGCTGACCCACCCTGCCAGGGGAGGCTCAGGACTTGAGTCTTATTTTCTATCAGTGGAGCGAGTCCATAAAGAAAATCCAATTCATCGGTGTCCAAGAGAACATTACAAAGATAGACGAGACACCATGGGCAGTATTTAATTATGAGCAGGCAGAGCAAATAGGACGGACGCAATAAAAATGCTAATCAGGGAGGGAAAAAAAAAACAGGCTTCATTTTCTTCTGGAATAGACTAAAGCTCGTCCTCCCCACTCCACACCCAGACCCCAAGTGAGTGCATTAGACCTGGTTCTGATTGTGACCTGGTGACAGGTGAGTCTGTTTTAGCTCTAATCCCCAGCCTCTTCCTGCCTCCATCCTTCTAGACTCCCAGTTCCTAGAAGATCCAGCCCAGAGGGAGGGAGGCTGGCTTTCACTGCGGCCAGGGAGAACTAACTGGCAGGGAACTTGGGAAGTGAAGGAATTTATTATTCAGGGCTCAGTTCCGTGTCCCGGGGGCACTTTCAGAAGGGATCCTGTCTCTTTCAGTAGCGCATTCAGAACGTGCACGAGGAGGGAGCAGAGTGGAAGAAGCACCCCTCCGCCAGCCTGAATTCAGTGTGCCAGGCTACATCTGTGGCCAGTTCTGGAAACCAGTCCAACTCAGAGCCACTTAGGAAGAGACTGGGGACAGTCAGCCAGGCCCAAAGCCTCATGTTCCCAATGCTCTTCAATTTGGCTGAGTTCGATCTTGGAGCATGGCTCAGGATTTTGCAGGCCATTCCTATCTCCAACTTCCCCATTTGGTTGACTCCTCAGGTGATTGGATCCTTTGTCCTTCCTGGCGAGCTCACTCAACTTCCACAGTGCGACCGAAGGCAGATTGATTTCTCGCATTTCCCTTGGTCTCTAGGTTGGGGGGGCCCCAGGCCTTGTGTTGGTGTCTGGTAAAACTTGCTTTCTTTGCAGCCCTGAGGATCTTGACTCCCCCCAGCCCCTTTCCTTATTCTGGCCTCTTCTATTTCCTTGCTAGTGTCCTTTCAACTTATTGCTCTCGTCTCCTTAAGTCTTTTGCAGCTTTAAGTTCTTCCCAGCATTGCCAGGGCAGGAATTTACCCAAGAATTGTCTGGGATGTCATCCTGGACAGTTGCCCCTCCCTGAACACCTCAGGCCCTCAAGTCCTGGCTACTGCCTCTTATAGAAAACATATCTGTTAGTGAAAGAGTATGTATGCCTGCTGTGGGATCTTGGACAAGTTACTTAACAGCTCTGTGCCTCAGTTTCCCCATCCAGCAAATGGAGATTAACAACATAACCTGTCTCGGATGTGTTACAGGGACCCAATGCAAATGCATACAGAGAGTTGAGAAGGGGAATCCCAGCCCGGGGCGGGGGTGGGGGGGGCGGGTATGCAGTCAGCTCAGGGGTGGACTCTTAGTTCCGGCTCAGGTCCTGGTCTCACGGTGGTGGGACTGAGCCCTGAGTCAGGCTCCGCACCCAGCGGGGAGTCTGCTTGAGATTCTCTCTCTCCCTCTCCCTCAGCCCCTCCCCTTGCTCGTGCTCTCTCTCTCAAATAAATAAGTAAATCTTTAAAAAAAACAAAAACAAAAACAAAGAGATGAGAAGAGTGCCTGTCACATGAGAAGCACCCGGAAAGTGTTAGCCCTTGTTATCGCCGTGATATTTATTATTAAGGTCAGGGACCGTCTTATTTGCCCGTATGTCCAGGTACTGCGTAGAGAGTCTGGCATGAATAAACACTCAGTAATAAATGGAATCAATGAATGAGTGTACTTCTAAGCTAATTTTTCCAAAGATATTACCCTCTCCAGGAAAATTTAAATTTAAAGAGAAGGTCTGCACACCGATGACAATGCTTAACGCGTAAGTGGCTAATGGTGTGATTCCAGAAGTCTCTGGGGAAAGGATTTAGAATCAGTGGTCGTTTTCGTATCAAGTCAGTCTGTGAACTCAAAATAAAGTGAGCCCTTGTCCATAGTTCATAATTATCTTCCCAGAGGTGGAATCGCCCTCCTCATGCCAAGGCAATAAAACCTTAGGAGCTAGTGTGGGTATAAAGGAGACAAAGAAACCCTTTCAGCTATAGGAACAATATTGCCTGTGTCCCCTGGGCCCCATGTCACCACAACCTCATATGTGTCGAAGCTGTAAAGCCCACATGGGCTTGTTCACTATGAGAGGGACGATGAGTCCTGCAGGCCAGCTAACCACAGACCCCGGTGTGATGGAACTCTTAGACTCCCGTCCTAGACTCTTCTGGGAGAGCCATGCCTACCCCACACCTCACCAGAGAGCTCTGGTAATGAACAGTAGAAGTATTTTCTCTAAATGTTCCTGGACAGCTAGGCTGTGAATCCACTGCGGGTGGTTGGGACAGGATCTTGGTTGGAAAACAGCTATCCATTCCAAGTGTAGAGGTGAGGGGTGGCTGCAGGCCTGGGAACAGCAAGAGTCCCCCTGCCCCCACGAGGGTGTGACATCTTGCAGCTGACATCTATCTTTTTTTAAAAAAAGATTTTATTTATTCATTTGCGAAAGAGAGAGCACGCGAGCATGAGTGCAGGGAGGAGCAGAGGGAGAGGGAGACGCAGACTCCCTGCCAAGCAGGGAGCCCGACATGGGGCTCGATCCCAGGACCTCAGGACCACGACCTGAGCTAAAGGCAGATGCCTAACCGACTGAGCCACCCAGACACCCTGACATCTTCCTTTATAGCTATTGACACATATGCTTCCCACAACGGAAGAGTGAGTAGGTTGGTACCTTTATTCCTTATTCTTTCTTCCATGTTCTTTTAAAATACTTATTTTTACATTGTTCAAAACGCAAATAGTCCTAAAGTGTATACAGTGGAAAGCCCCTCTTCTCTGCCCACAGCCATCTGTATCTCCTTCCTTGGTGCAACCCCAAATCACTGGTTCCCTGAGAAACCTTCCAGAGATATTTTGTGCATAAACAAGCAGGTGTATATAGTCTTTCCTTCCTTTACACAAATGAAAAGCTTGCTTTACACACTGTTATGCACCTTGAATTTTTTCACCCAATAATATATTTTGGAGATTATTAGATATCAGTATATATGGACCTACATCATTCTTTTTGTGGCTCCATAGTATTTTGTTATATAAATTAGTTTATTTAACAAGCCCACATAAGCCTTTCCAATCTTTAACTTTCACAAGTAATGCTGTAGCAAATAACCTGTGGGCAAACGTATCTGCAGGAGGTTTGAGAGTGCATGGGAAAATAAATTTCTAGAAGTGGAATTGTTTGGTCAAAGGCTTTGTCCATTTATAAATTTGATAGCTATTGACAAATTGCCTTCCACAGATAGCCCATTTTTTTTTAGAGATGACAAAACGGGGGCTTAAAGAGAGTGAGTGACTTGACTAAAATGATATAGATTGTAAATAATGCAACTGGAATGACAACTAAGGGTTTTTTTGGTTTTTTTGGTTTTTTGTTCTCAGCCCAAGACCCTCTGGGCCCATGGGCCCAAAGAAATCGAGAACATCGAAGAAACATCACACAGACTCCTGAACTATTCACATAGTGAACGTGAAATACTGTGGATTCAACTTGAAGAAACATCACACAGACTCCTGAACGTTCACATAGTGAACGTGAAATACTGTGGATTCAACTTGAAGAAAGCCATAGAATGTATGCTCAGGGAACCTAGCCTAGAAGGAGAGAGACAAGTGAAGAAGTACTTTTGGTTTAACAGATAGGATAAGGACGGGACATAAGGAGATACAGTGAGAATATGGGAAGGACCCCTGATCAGTTTGGCTTCCTGGAAGAGGAGGCATTTAAGGTGCCATGAGAGAATCTAAAATTGTCCTCTGTGACATTAGTGATGACTTCCATCTTCTTCGACCCTCATTACTTCCCATCCCACACCTCTTATCAAAGTCCGTGATAAGTAGCAAAACGGATTGCTTTGTGAAAGCAGGGTATAGTTGGAATAATAATAAAGACTACCCTATCCTGACTTCCCTCTGTGTGCCAGGCTGTGCTTTCCAGGCAATGACCAGCCCTTAACTCACCATGTGACCTGGAACATGGAGCATCGCCCACGTGTGCATTGGTGTTCACAGATCTAAAATAAAGCAGGTCATCAGATGACCCGGAGCTCCCTATCGTCATGCTATGGCTCCTCCTCCGAAGTTTCTAAGGTCAATGAAGCACCTGCTGGGGTGGGCCTTGGGGGGCTTCTGAACAAGGAAGTGTCCAGGACTAGGGAATTAGGGAAAAGGAGGAAAAGGACTGGCTGGCCCTCAAACTGGCAAATTAGCTTCAGGAAATGCCAGTGGGAGAGAAGAGGTTACCCAGGTCAGGGCAATGGTAATACTGACAACACCTTCCTTTTGTGTGTTTCCAAGGTGATTTCATACGCTCTTTCATGTGTTCTTTGTAACAAGGATGGGAGGGAGGGAGATTGGGAGGTTCTAGTCTCTTCTAGGGGTGGGGAAACTGAGGCTGGGCCAAGGTAGGCTAGTCAGCTCAAGTCCCATGGCAGGGCAGGGGTGCAGCCAGGGCTAGAACCCCATCTTCTGTCCTGGCGCCCAACTCATTCTATTCTGAGATTCCGCACAGAAGGCAACATTTCAGTTGGGAGCAATCCAAAGTCCCCATGACCTCCTGAAACCTGAACTGAAATGGCCTTTGCGTCCTGCTCCACACACCCCCACCAGCCTCCCAGAGCACATGAACTCCTTCCCTGGTTGCTGGAACCAGACCTTTGTTTCCAGAGAATGAGTCAAATGAGTGGTCTTGGTGACTCGGTACCATTGACCTGGCCTCTCAGCCTTGGACTCAGCGGTAGGGGACTTCAGCCTGTTCTGATGCCAGCCTCCATTCCCTCACTAACCTGCCCCACCCCCAGCTCCTCGGAGCTTGGGCCCCACCTCTCTCTGCTGGGTCCTTCCTCCCTGGGAATCCAAATTCCAAGCCCAGGCAGGGCCATCTGGTGATGTTGTTGTCTGGTTGTCTGCAGGCTCTGAACTTTGTTTTGACAGCAAACCCTTTCCCTCATCCACAATCAAAGCTGGAAACTGACGAGCTGGGTAACCCGGGGCAACTTGCTATCTGACCATTTCCGGGGGCCTATTGGCCCATCTATGAAAGTACCCCCTAGGTTCCCTTTTCTTGCGGATATGAATAAGAACACAGCCATTTGGGGCCCCACGAGGGAAGGTACTGTCTGAAAACAGACGTGATTACTATTTCCATCACCTTTATAATCCTTTAATCACACATTTGCAGCAGGGAGTCTGGGCAGGGTGAGTCCATTTATACAAACAGCAGGAAAAATGAGGCTCTGTTCTATATGCCAACCATGCCTCATAGAAACGTCAGATCGCTGGACTTTCATGAACAGAAGAATGAATAAGCCAGGTATTTATCCCCAAATGGCTCACATCTAAGCTGCCGGGACCTGTGCTCACATTATGAAAGCTTTGAGAGAAATATATCAGCCCTCCAGGGCTAGTGGGGATGCTGGCCTGGGATCTCAGCTCCGGCAGTCAGTGGGCTGGGTTGCATGAAAATACAGGCTCTCTGGGCAGCTGACTGCCCTACGCAAGGAGTCTCCCATGTCTCTGGCCCTTGGCTCCCAGAAGCAGTCACGTGGAAGTCTGCCCCTATCGTGAATAGAATAAGGAGTCTAGTGCGGATTCAACAACCATTGTTTGAAAACAGTCTCTAACAGATAGAGGGTTGTGGTTTTGTTTTTGTTTCTTCTTTTTTTCTTTTTTTAAGATGCCAGGAGGATGGGGGAGGGGATGGAGAATGTCCCACCAAGGCTTATGCATGTGAAACTGAGTCTTTTAACCGGTGGCCCAGGTGACGGAGGCAGAGAGAGGCCTTGGTGACAGTGCAGTGGCCCTCCATTCAAGAAGGGCATCCACCTGGGAAACATACCCTGACTCTCACTTTTAGATAATCCCTCAAGTAGAGTTCAGCCTCTCCCTCGGAGGATTGGCCTCCTTGTACATAAGGATCTCTTTCCTGGTTTTCCTGGGCCATTATCATCTGCTATCGCTATATAACAGACCACTCCAATTTTGTGTTCAGTGGTATACAGCGGTAAGCTGTATTTGGCCCATTGGTCGGTGGGTCACCTGCCATTAGCTGATCTTGGCCAGACTTGGCTGGACAGTCGGGGTGCAGCTCTGCTCCATGTATCTCTCATCCTCCTTCTGGGACCAGTGGAATGGGTGGAGGAGACTGGAGGTGAGCAGAAGCACCCGATGCCTCTTAAAACCTAGCCGCAGAACCGTCACATTATCACATGGCCAAAGACAAAGTGAAGGGCTGGGAAAACAGGCTGTGCTCCTTTTTGGGAAGAACTACAAAGTCACAGATCAAAGGGCATGAACAGAGAGGGGTGACAAATCTGGTCTAATGACTCAAGCCTGCGGATCGCAGCCAGGTGTTAGAATCATGCTCCGCCCCTTGACGTTCTTGCGGAAGAGTCCCTCTCCCCACCCCTCACCTGCTCCACCTGGGTTCAGAGCCTTCTACCTGGAATATGAGCCAGGCTGGGGGAGAATGGATGAGATGATGGGGACCCTTTGCTGAGGACCCCATCACCCCAGAGTAACCTGGCCTCGTAACTGCCACTCCATCTTCCCCTGGGTGGAAGGGGAATAGGTAAAGAATGGAAAGACAGAACTGGCACAGAGCCACATGATATTACTTCAATCTTATTAGTGGTTAGGTCCTCATGAGTTATAGTTTTCATGCTTGAAATTTTCCTGGAAAAATAAAGCGGCCGAAGAAATACACGGCGAGGAGTGGAAATCAGAAACTGCTTACATTTTCAGGTCAGGCGCCACATGTGAACACTAAATGGGATATGAACCACGGAGAGGAGCGATGCCGTGGCCAACCTCGACCGGAGGCTGGTGCACGGAGCTGAGACGCTGTAAATGATGCCAGCAGTGATTTTGCAGAATTTTGATAAAAGAGCTTGGCTTCGCCAAGACCCTGGCTTCTTTAAGCCAATGGCTCTGAAATACACACTGTTCTGTTTCCATCCGTGCACAGCGGCTGTGAACTCAGCTCTGGAGACAGCAGCTCTCATGGTTTTCCAAAAATCTGTGCATGCAACTTTCCCTTCCCAGCCCTGCACTCCTCCCCATCCCCCAAGTTAAATAAACCCTGTTGTTTTCTTCCCTGCCATAAAGCATATTATTTCACGGTGTCTCATTTACGAGAGGTTACCAAAAGAAAGCTAAATTGGGATTTTGTTCAGCTGCTGATGACTCTTTCCTATTACCCTAGCTCATTTTCAGTGGCATTTCAACACTTTGGTAATGAATTACCTTTACCACTTCTGGCACAAAGAAAAAAGGGTTTAAATTAATTTTCAGCAAGGGATACTATTGGTCCAGGCAACTTCCCTCCCACTGTGTTAACATCAATGTCTTGTCTCGTTAAATGCCGATAAACAAGTGTAACACTCTAACAAGCCACAAATTGGCTTATTGACACCCCTGTCAGCTGTTCTCTGCTTCCAAAATCCCCGCTTTGTAGACATACGGTGGTTATACAAAATGGGGGCTCTGATGGAACATCAGAGGAGGAGACGTTATTAGCATCTGGGCTCCTTCGCTGCTCATTTTTGCTGTGTCTGACTTTCATCTAATAATAGATTGCATCAATTTGGTTTCTCCAGTCTCTGGGGTTCAATTGGGGCACATGCGCTTGTGGCTTCTTCACAGAGGGGCTGGGCCCCCTCCTCTTCCTAGTCCTCCCCAACTTTCTCAAGGAATGGCCCCATTGGCTACTACACAGGGCAGTCCCCACCCCATTCAGCAAATGAGACCACTGAGGATAAAACGGCCAGTAACCCTTTAACCTGTCCACTTTGTGTGCTGTTAGGACCTGAGGACACTGGGGACAGGAGAGCAGGTGATGTCCTATGTGATCTTCCACCGTGGACAGCCAGCCGGAGGATGACTGAATGGCCAGTCGTCATTCAACAGGCTCTTTATATTAAATGACAAGACAGGAGAAATTGGCCTTAACTCACAGCAAGAACTGCACAAAAGTGAAGACGGCCATGGCTATGGCCAATGGCTGGCACGTGGCCCATGATCAGGACCACTGGAGCTCTCCTGCCTGACCCCTCCTTAAGATCCCAGGAACAGAGTAGACAGCAACCTCATCACCTGGGACAGGCTCCGGTGTCCCCAGAGGCAGGGACATGGATGAGATGACTCATTCTTGTGGTAGGAGGGTTCCATAGTTTTCCTGGTATTCAGAATCAAACCCTTTCCAAGTTCATATTGCTATGAATTTACATAGGATATCTCTTCTCTCATTCGTTCTCCCGTGGACATAGGGGCATTATCAGCGATCAGTAGAATCAACAATACGAAAGGAACTCCAAAATAATAGTGCGGGGTGTTGACCTCCCAGGACATAGTTTTCCTGCCCCTGTCCAAACCTGTGCCTCCTGCAGCAAGGCTGGGGAAGGTGGTCCACACTCTTCCAGCCCCCGGCAAATGCTCTAGGAGACAGGCAATTGTGTCTAGTGTGCACGCGCACGTGTGTGTACATACGGCAGGCATGGGGGTGGAGGACGCTGGGGGCAGGGGGTATCGGGGAACAGCTGGTAACGAACAAAGGTGACTCTCTCAAGATAACTTTGAGCATGCCTTCCTTTGGGTACCTTTTCAGCGTTGGAGGTCACTGGGGACCCCTCTCTTCTCAAAGCTACCTGCACTCCATAGGTGACCTCATCTGTTCTCCCGATTCTAAGTACCCAACAACTCCTACATTCGTTTCCCCCCAGTTTCATTGGGAAATAATTGGTGCACATGACTGTGTCAGTTGAAGGCACGCAGTGTGACGGTTGGACTCACGTACATTGTGAAGTGATCGCCACGGTAGGCTCAGCTAGCATCCATCTTCTCCTGAGATACAATAAAAAGGAAAGATAGAAAAAAGGAACAAGATGTCTTCCTTGTGATTTGAACTCTTAGGATTTAGTCTCTTAACTTTCCTTCCCACATTATTCGTGCCTCCTGCCAGGCCTCTTCCTGAACCTTCCCTTCCCATCCCCACCGGCTGTCCAAGGGAGGTCTCACCCAAAGCCTGTCCCTAGACAAGCTCCCGATTTCTCCCTCCTATCATCCATCCCATCTAGGTAAGTGGAGACTCCATTTTGCCAGATACTCAGGTCAGAAACCTTGGTGTCCTCTTTGCTGCCTCTTTCTTTGATGCCCCATATCCAATCCATCAGCAAATCTTACAGGCTCTACCATCAAAATATATCCGGAATCCAGCACATTGCAGGACCTCAGTCCCTCTCCCGTCCACACGCCACCATCTCTTTTGTGGTCCTCCTGGGCCCAGCCTTGTACCGGCCCCCACAGTCTATTCTCAACACTGGAGAGCAGTCCTTTTATAATGGGTCAGATCACCTCACTTCCTGCCAAAAGCTTCACTCAGGGAAAAACCTAGGTCCTCACGATGGCCTCCAAGGCTGGACGAAGCTGGCCCCACGGCCTCCCTGGCTTCATTACCTCACTTGCTCACATTGTTCTGGCCATTCTGGCCCCCTTGCTTTTCCTCAAGTCTGTTAGGCACACTCCTAGCTCAAGGCCTTTGCAATTTTCATTCCCTCTGCAAGGAATGTTTTTTCCCCGGAGGATGACAAGGTTCACCTCTTTCACTCTTCTAGGCCTCTCACTAAGGCCTTTCCTGATCTGTTCCTACATAACACTGGACTCTCTACCCCCAGAATGGACTCTCCTTATGTTTTCTTCTCCATATTTACCACCATCATATTTTACTCACACATTTGTCTGTCTTCTCCGCTAGAATATAAATTCCTTCAGAACAGATTCTTTTGGGAGAGGGTCTGCTTGTTCATTGCTGTTTCCCAGCACATAACAGCACGAATGAATGAATGAATGAATGAACACATGAATGAATGTCATCCCTCTAAATCCCAGTTGGAACCTCAGGTAAACACTGTGGCATGATGGAATGGAAGTCCAAGAGAGAGGTCCTATTCCCTTCTTCTCACAGCTGTTCTCACCATCCAGAACATTCTTTTCTCTTCGCCTAACTCCAATGCATCCTTGAGGGGTCATCTGAAATATCATTTCTTCAGCCTCGGGGACTAAATTAGGCACCTCACTAAATGCTTCTGTAGTTCCGGAATTTCTTTTTGCAGCACTCTGCATGCTCAGAATCTTGGAATAAATTATTCATAGCTGTTGTTTAACGTCTGCTTTCCCCGTCGGACTGTGAGTATCACCAGGCAGGAGCTGCATTAGGCTTTGCTCACGGCTGGGTCCTGGCAGCACAGCACACAGCTTGGCACCTGTGTGTGCTCAGCTAGTGACAGCTGACAGTTGACAGAATATAGGATTTAAAATGTGCCATCAAAGCTTGAAACATGGTGAGACCTCCCCATGGTGTCACAGGGCAGGCCCTCACCAATGCTCATTAAATATTTAAATGGAGAGACATAACACTTCCCAGGGAGGGGTCAAGGCCAGGTTCACCTGAGCTGTGATGTAGGCAGGGTCTGTGTTCAACTCTTTACCCACATTGGTTGAACCACTCATTTCACATTGAGGGTTCAGTGTGCAAATCCAGGTATCAGGATAATGCCTGATTTGCCCTTCATAGGGATCTATGACCTATGGATAAGGAGTGACTTGCTTAAGACCTTGACTTCAGCTTTCACACTGTCAGGGAGCCCATGAGGGGTGTTAATCAAGAAGGAAATACATGCATTTTCCACTCAATTAAAAATACGCACGATTTTAGAGCCAGAGGAGACCATTTAATCCTGTGCTCTCATTCCACAGAAGAGAAAACTGAGGCTCAGAGAATTGAAATGACTTGCCTGAGCTCACACAGAGCATTAACGGCAGAACAGAGCTAACAATCCAGAAATCTGATGTCAACATATGTTCTTTTCACTATGACACAATCATGCTTTTCTCTCCTCCCCTGCAATAAAACTCCTTGTTAAAAAAAAAAAAAAGCTTAACAATAACATTAAGAAATGATAGAGTGTCTTAAAAAGTAAACTCTAAAACTTTAAACTATTACTTTGAAAAAGTACTGGTAAACTAAGTACAATATATTACCTTTATTAATATTTAACTTGAAATTTTAATCTTACTTCATCTCTTTCCCTTAGGCTTGAATAAAAACTTTCTTCCAGCTCACCCAGACTTCTTATTTCTCAACTTACAATTTCACCAGGTCCAAAACTGTCATTGCAGGGGCCAAGGGCAGGCCGCCCCAAGATGAGGCACAGCGGCATGTAGATTATTTTGAGCTGAAAACAACCAGGACCCAAAAGACTCGGGAAGAAACTTTGACCTCCCCCACAAGTGCCTAAAAAGAATTGCAATAGAGGACTTGTACCAAGAAGAGAGCTATTATCAGAGATTCCATTCTATTTAGGAAGCCTATCCGCAAAATAGGAAAAATTCTGTTTTCTAAACATTTCCTTTCACGTTCCTGCTAATGGCCTTCCTCCTCTTCATATCCCCAGTCCCCTGCCCCTCTCCTTAGATCAGCATGACATATATATCGCATTTTGCCTATCTTTGAACTTTCATATCTGTGTGGATTCCTCATACATACAAAATCAAATTTCATGTTCTTCTGTTAATCTGTCTCATGTCACTTCAATTCTGAGTTCAGCTAGAAGAATCTTTGAAAGGCAGAGAAAATTTCTTCCTCCCTCACACCGTGTTGACTCAACTTTCGGATGTAAGGCTCTTCTCAGGTGTGGGCAGATTATTTCTCTACTGGGCCGATGAAGCATCATATGTGAACCATGTTCTCTGGTCTGTCTCTTTCTCCTTCCTTCTTCTCCCTCTCCTTCCGCCTCCCCTCCTGTCCCGTCCCTCACTGAATTATACGGTTCTACTGAAAACCTATAACTCCCTCTTCTCCAAAATGTTACTTGTTTCATGAACACGTCTATTGCTGTTGTATTAGGTTTTACTTGAAATTTTCTGGTAATTTGAATATAGCCAAGAAGTTTTCTCGATGATTCCCTTGCAGCTGTACCTCAAACTTGGTTTTGATGCCAACTGAATGACTAGTAGTTGTGACCAAGGGGGGCACAGAGAAGTGGGAAGCCTCCTGTCTGCCTGTGGGGCAGTTACAGCTGGAGTTGGGACACACAACCTTAGTGGCAGGTCTATGGTGATGCCTCTTGTCACTCCACTGCCAGCCCCTGTTCTGAGCCACCACCGTCTCTCGCTGGAATTGCGGCACTAGCTTCCTCACTGGCCTCCCTGATCCTACCCCTGCCTCCTGCCCCCACGGTCCATTCTCAGCACAGCAGCCAATATGATCTACGTAAAATGGAAAGGTGAGCCCTGTCACTTCTCAACTCCAAGCTGTGTAATGGTGCCCCATTATTCAGGGTGAACGGAAATCCTGACACCAGCGCAAAGGACCCCTTCTCCCTTTGTTAATTCTCTGATTTCCTTTTCTATGACTCATCACTCTGGTCCTCAGGCTCTTGCTGTCCCTCAAACACACCAGACACCCCTACTGGAAGGCCTTTCTACTGGCTGTTCACTTACCCCTTCTAGCATTCTACACAATCTACGTATTTCTGATGTGCATTGTTAACTGTCTATCTTCCCAGTGAGGATGCAAGCTCTCTGAGGGTAAGGATCTAATTTGTTCCTTGCTGTTCCCAAGCACCTAGGATAGGGCCTGGCACAGAGCAGACACCCAAGAAATGCCAGTTGAATTGAATTGCTCGGTTGCTAAGGTACTACGAGTACTTTTGGAGTACTTACTCTGTGCCCACCATCAAGCCTTGTAGATGTGACTCATATGATTGATAGTGAGTGCTGACTTGTGACTGCTTTGATCCCCTCTAAGCTGTGCCATGCTTTGTGGTTTTGCAAGTGATTCTCCTCCGGGTGACACCCGTAGTCCTGGGTAAGGTTGCGGGGGGAGCGGGGGCTAAAAGGAGAAGGGGAGGATAGTGCAGTTGGAAACAGTAATTCATACATCGACATGTTACAGTACAGACGATAGAAACAAGCTTGAAAATATTCTACTCTGCTAGTTGGGTTTGGTGCCGGGGGAGGGGATAAACAAATGGAATAAGAAAGAATTCCAGGTGGCTTGAATGACCAGGAAGTTCTGGAGCACAGCATTCACAGCCCAGGTCAACAGAAGCGCAAAGGTCACAATCAGTGGGCAAGATACAGTTGACTGTTTTTGCGTGGCGCTCGGACTAAAAAGCACGTTTAAGTCGAAAGCACACTAGAACATGACTTTTAAAGATACACATGGAATCTGAGCTCCCCGGGCCTTTCTAGCCCATGGGTCCCAGGGCTCTCTGGGCCCAGGATTAGCTCAGATTTCGTAGGCTGTCGCCTCTACCTGCTCACCGGGGAACTCAGCCCCCTGTGGAAACTACTCCCTGGAATTGCTGAAGGCTCGGCATCATTGGCTTTTGTCTTGAGTGGGTCAGGGTGGGGAGAAGGCTCATATAACTTTGGTCCCCTAGGTGTTGCTGTTTCCTTAAGCCTATGCTGTCCAGAACATGGCTATGGGGCACTTGCCATGCAGCTAATCCAAACTGAGGGGTGCCGTGCTTAAAATACACATTAGGGGACGCCTGGGTAGCGCAGTCATTAGGCGTCTGCCTTCGGCTCAGGGCATGATCCCGGCATTCGGGTATCGAGTCCCACATTGGGCTCCTCCACTGGGAGCCTGCTTCTTCCTCTCCTACTCCCCCTGCTTGTGTTCCCTCTCTCGCTGGCTGCCTATCTCATCTCTGTCAAATAAATAAATAAATAATCTTTAAAAAAAATAAAATAAAATACACATTAGATCACTAAGACTTAGTACAAAAAATGTAACGTATCTCAGCGGTATCTCTGTCATATTGATCATAAGTTGAAATGATATTGCGGAGATAGTTAAATGAACTTCAATGAAATTGGAAATTAATTATACATTCATTCTCCCTGGGTTTGTTGTTGTTATTGATGTATTTCTCTTAATGTGGCCACTAGAAAATTCACAATTGCATATGTGGTTCCACTGTGGCCGGGCATTGTGTTTCTACCGGATTGCCGTCAACGCTGCCATTTCTCCCGGGTGCCACCGAAATAGCACACACTTTTGCCACCACGTGTATCTTCATCCTGCTGGATATCCCTGTCGCTTCCACTGGATGGGACCACCAACCCTCTGCAGGGCCCCCAGCCCCCATGCAGGTGCTCCTGCCAGCGTTGAGTCCTCGGGTTCCGAAGATGTCCTCTGGCAAGGTGGGAGGGCATCTCCCTTCCCCTTTTCTGTTTCTATTAACAAGGTCCCAGAACAGAGAAAGCAAGCTGTTTGCCCTCTAGCATCTTGAGGTGCCCTGAAAGTTTTTTCTTTCTTCACAGGGAAACATGGAGGTGAGCCAGAATCAGATATTTACATATTTAACGCATTTGTATATGTTTAGGTAAATATGGACATATCATACATCTATATGTATGTTATTTGCTTTTTGTTTTGCTTTGTCTTTTACCTTTCAGGTCAACTTTATTGAGGTATGATTTACATACCATAACATGTATCCATTATAAGTATATAGTCCAATAGTCTTGACAAATGACAAACCTGTTGGACATCACCCTATGGAGCTTTTCCCACCAGTCCAGAACCTTCCCTTGTGCTGGGGGCAGATCTGAAGGCCACCTAAAAAGCTGTGTTCAGAAATTTACCTTCTTTTAAAAAAAATTTTTTTTTAAAGATTTTATTATTTATTCGACAGAGATAGAGACAGCCAGCGAGAGAGGGAACACAAGCAGGGGGAGTGGGAGAGGAAGAAGCAGGCTCATAGCAGAGGAGCCTGATGTGGGGCTCGATCCCATAACGCCGGGATCACGCCCTGAGCCGAAGGCAGACGCTTAACCTCTGTGCCACCCAGGCGCCCCTAAAAATTTTTTTTAAAAGATTTTATTTATTTATTTTAGAGGAGTAGGGAGTGCCCACGAATGTGAAGAGCAGAGGGAGAGGGAGAGAGAGAATTCTAAGCAGACTCCCTGCTGAGTGCAGAGCCTTACGTAGGGCTCGATCCCATGACCCTGAGATCATGACCTGAGCTGAAATCAAGAGTCAGATGCTTAAACAACGGCTCCACCCAGGTGCCCCCGAGAATTTACCTTCTTGTCACAACACTACTTGTCAGGCTTGGCTCTCACTCCACAGAGGATGTTCTCCCAGTAGACTCCTGGGATCCTCATTTGTTCAGGGCAGGAGTCTTCACCAGTTCCCCAGACTTTTCCAGTCTGGGCCCAGCACAATCCCCTGCAACACGCAGACTGAAGGGTTTTTTGGTCTTGCTGGTTTTTGGTTTTGTTTTTATTGAGAAAAACATAATGTGACTTCAGCACGGTGATCAACCTAGGGAGGCTTCAAGGAAGTGGTGTTGCTGTTACTGTTTTCTTTAGCAGCATTGAATAAATAGCAGTCATTGGTAGATTTAGGGGGAGCAGTGACCAGTCAGGGCCCTGCCTGATCTAGCCCCAACCTTCAATCTGAGCTCACACTATTTTCACCCTCCTTATGCACTCCAGCCACACTGGATCTTATTCTAGTTTTTCAACCACATTGACATTGTTGCTTCCTTGCGGCATTCGCACAAGTCCTTCCCACTGGCTGGAAAGCTCTTTACCCTCTGTCTGCGTACCTGGCTCCCCTTCGTCCTTCAGACCTCCGCTTAAAAGGCACCACCTCCCAGAGGACTTCCAGGCCACCCAATCTGAAAGTCGATCCCCTGTGTTATTCATTTTCTTTATAACATGTATCCCAGTTTATTCGATATTAGCTGCCTTGTTTGCATGGTTAATATTTGCCTCCCACGTAGGACTCCGAACTTTACGGAAATAGAAACTGCTCTGTATTATATTGTATTGTTTGAGATCATTCCTTCTTTTCCTGCATTGCCATGGCTGAATTAGAAATAGGGTATTCTTCCCCACCTCACGAATTTCCAGCCTGGCCTTGTGACTCACTTTGGCTAATGACGTGTTAGTGGGGTCAAGTACACGCTACATCTGACCAGAGGCCTTAAACCTGCTTGCACAGTTTGGCTTGCTTTTCGGATCTACTTCTTCCTGCCATGACAAGAGCCTCCGTACATAACTCTTGTTTCTGCTTCCTGAGACCCAAAATGAGGACCTGTGGAACAGACCTGAACGCGATCCTGAGCTCTGAAGAAGAGCTTTCTGAGCCGATCTACAGCTCTGAGAGCAAGGAAAACAAATGTTTGATGATGACAGCCGCTGATAATTTGGGGTAGTTTTTTATGCCCCATTATTGTAGCAATAGCAAAAGCAAAAGCAAAAACTGACTAGTCCATGGCCTGCTGTATAAAAGGCACTCAATAAATATGTGTTGAATGAATGAAAGAAACATTTTCCTTTGGAAAGCCAAAGGTAGAGAGTATAAAGAATATCTTGGAAACTCTGAAAGCTCATAGCCAAGAAGAAAAGAAGGGGTGGGTCAACACATAAGAGGAGAAAAGATTTTGCCCAAAGATTCTTAAGGACGAATCTTAGGGAAGAGCCTCACTGCCTAGGGAAGAACTTTGAATTTGGTCCCTAGAGCCACACTAGCATGTAAGGTGTCCTAACCACGGCTGTAGACAGAGAAGTTAGTTTTTGGAAGGTATGATAGGGACTAGAGGCATCTAATCATTGAAATCCCAGCACCATAACACGAAAGTGGAGATCTGACCCAGCAGAGAGCAACTTCTCTGCTGTCATATGTTTGGGCATAGAAGGAACATCATTTTTATCCCAGGGCCCTTCCCATGTGGCGTCTTATGAAGTTTAATGAGGGAAAAGAGGAAGGGGCATGCGTGCGCCGACATGTTGGTTCAAATGAAGATAGGGCATGAGGACTACTGCCTTGTTTCGCTCCCCACGGTGTCTTCATGGGAGAGGACAGGTGGGCACGCACCAAGGACTGGAGCAAGGGGTCCCCTGTGGCTTGAACCTTAAACCACTTAATGAAACAAGGCAAGTTACTAAGGTCCCTCCAAAGACTCAGTTGCCTTGACTTAAACCCAAAGAATGTCCAGAATTTTAGGAAAGCGAGTCTCTTGCCCTTATAATCATCCCTGCTTGCCCACCCCAACTAGCATTCAGGCCGGGGTCAGGGCATTTCATGAACACAGCCCAGAGATAGTGGTCTCTTTCCTGATGTGGGTTCTTCCCTCCACGGGCACCCTGGCGGCTCTGGAAGAGGAAAGCCACGCCATCGGCTGCTGTTGCTGCTCTCCTTAGCACCTTGCCAGCCTGTCTGGCTCCACGTTGGGTATGTTTGTTCACCAACAGCCTTGTCAGACGTTCCCCAGGAAGGCTGTGGCTGAGGGAAGTGGAAAACATAAATATTTTGTCACTTTCCTAGGCTTTGCAGAGGCTGGGATCCCGAGGGGCCTCGGCAGTGGCTTAGAGTTAAACTCTTCTCATTTCCATCCTCCCTAGTAACTCGGCCTCCTCCCTCAGCCCAGCACATTCCTCTTGTCAGAGGCCTGCAGAGAGAACATGCAGGCTTCCCGCAAAAATGTCAGTAGGTTTCGACCCAACTTTTAGGCTTCTCTGCAGAGACTGTTTTGGGATCGAGAAGGTTCCATCCAGTGTGAGAGGCCAAGATGGGGCCCAGACCAAGCTGTAGAACAGATGCCCCTGTGGTCCTATCTTGAGACCTGGCCTAGTAACCACGTGGGAGAGTTTGGAGCGGGTTCGAGTCTAGAATCAGATCTGCCCACTGAGGTAGGGAAGACCTGGAAGGAACGAGATCAGAGGCTCGATGTCCTGTCAAGTGGGTGGAAGGCTGATGTTCCCAGAAAGGTAGAGTCAGCTTGGGGAAAGGGGCCTTCCGTGTCTCAGCTCCTAGGGTCGGCATAGCTCCTCCTGGACAGTTTCTGGCTGGATGCAGGACACCCCAGAAGACAGAGCTGACGTGTCACAGACCAGGCCGAGCGGGTTGTTGGGCTTCTGCCAACAGAACCGAAAACGAGGTCTCGGTATCAGTAGCTCCCCCTGCCCCATGCCCGGGCCCTCTGCAGAGCCTGGAAGGAATGTTCCGCATGTCTCATGCATGGTCTGCTGATGGCACTGGGGCCTGGGAGCAAGACAGCCCCAGCCAGGGAACAGCCTGGTCTGTAGGGGCCTGCTCTTTTCTGTGGTAATGGTAGGCACTGGGGAAAGAGGCACAGAGAGGTTGGGCTGGGAAGAAGTGGGAAGTCGTGGCCTGAGCTTCTGGGAACTCTGGGTGACCACGTGGACATGGCCACACCTTGCCAAGGAGGCGACGAGCATCCCCAAAACCGGGCAAGAGATACAGCACCTCTCTCTCTCGTCACAGCTGCCAGACTTTCTGCTGCAGGCAGGAGGGGGCTGGCTTTTGCGGGGTGTAGTCTCACCACATCCTGGCCGTAGGTCAAATTCTTGGTGGGGCTTCAGCCTTGGGCACTCAAGAAACCGAAACAGAGCAGGCTGGAGGTGGAAAAACACCACAGCTTAATACATTTTGAAGGACAGTGAAAAAAGACCTTGGCCCCAAATCAGATTGTTCTTGATCTAAAATTAAAAGCGACTTAAGCCTTAACATTCGAGAAGAGAGGCAGATAATAGTTGCGAGGGTGGGGAGAGCGATCGCTTTGCTTTTCACCTTGTGGCTGGGAGCAGACCTTTCCAAGATTTCTCTGGACAGGATTTATTTACTGTCTTAAAGAAAAAAAATTGCACTTTGCATGAAGATTTGCAAATGCCAGGCACACGGCATGCCAGGTGCCCAGCCAAACCTCTTGTGGTTAGCCTTGAAATGAGATCATTTCACAGTAAGAAGGAGGTCAGGTTGCAAAGAGGGGAATTCATTTGGTTGCATCAATATGTAGGTTGCAGCAAAACCACAGGACAAAATGTTGTTGCCCTGCGGCAGCAGCAAGCCCTGAACACAAACCCGAACTCCTCCAGTAGCTCTTCTCGTCTCCTGCAAGTCTCTCCTCTGTACTTCCCTCCCCTTACCAGCCTCTTCTTAGAATGATGATTAGAATTCCATTTTGCGAGACAGGTGGATCGTAAGACTCTCCCCAAAGCGTGTGCTACATTCTTCGGAATTCAGAGTGTATACAGATGAAAGGCTCACACCGACTTCTCCTAAATTATCCTGTTTGCCCAGCCCATGTGAAAAAGGAGGGATTTTCCTTCTCCAAGCAAACTGTCAGAGGCGGGGGAGCCCTTGTCCATTTCCACTTCCCAGTTTGATTCACGCAGGACTTGTTGAATCCCTACTAGGTGCCCAGGGCAGAGCTGAAGGTTCCCAGGAGCCACGAAAGCACAGGCGGCCAGTTCCTGCCACAAATGCTTTTGGATTCTTATGGGAGAGGCAAACAGATATGCTGAGATTAGAGCACAGTGCAAGAGATCCCATGAAAATGGGTGGGAATCAAACCGAGCCAGAGCCCCAGTGGGGCATGAGGCCACTGAGAAGGGGCTCTGTGGGCTGGGGGACTGTTGAGGAGATTGACTGAAGAGGCAGAGTTAGGCTGAGGCTGTTTCCCATCCATTTCCATCTATATTGGTTTCTACTGTGTCTCTGATAAAATTGTACCAAGCATCATGGTACAATGATGAAATTGCCCAGACTCTATTCCTCCACAAAGCCAAGCTCGGGAGGGCTGCCTTGGCAGGCCAGAGAACTCAGCCTAGCACCACATCCCGTAAAGGGGCTTTGTTAAGCATCCCAGACAGCCCAGGGACAGAGTGGCAGCTGTCACTTTAGCTGGGAGTAACAGATTCCAGTGATCTGAGCCTCACTTTCTCACCTGCAAAATGGGAATAAGAAGAGCACTGTCGTCCTAGGGTTGTGGTTAAACCCAGAGAGTAGTTTACGTGCACAGGTAAAATGAGCACCTGACACACAGTAGGTACTCAACAGCTCCTCACTCCTATCACTCCTCTTCCTTTTGAAATCCCAATATGTTACCCCTTTTAGGAACAGAATGTCCCAGTGTCCAAACTATAAGTGACAGCAAACAAACAGGATATCAAGAGCGTAGAGACTGTCCTCACCTGTTGATGGTCACCCCCAGACCATTTGGCTTCCCTATTCATGTGGACCCCGCCTGGGGGTGAATTTCTGGTTCTTTGCCTGGATAGGGTAGAGGTCCATGACGCCCTCCAGTCCTTTACCCCTATTTGTCAATTCTGGCCTTTTAATGGCAAGTGTACTGAAATAAACCGCAAAGCATATTCCCCTTCCTTTGGTTTGTTTGTTTGGAAGCAAAAAAGAAGAGACAAGGTTGGAGCACATTTCAGATCCATAAAAGACAAATTAATTATCCCCAAGCAGAAGCTGACCTTTAGCTGGCCCCAGCTCCAGCGTCTGAGCCACAGCTGCACCTGCTTTGAAGATGACAATATCCACTTGCTAAATACTAATAATTAGTCACCAAAGCAGGAGAAAGAATGCAGAGCAAAATGAACCTGCAATTACTGTACTCATGTGCGTCCCCTTCGCCCTTGGAGGGCCAATTACCCCAGCGCATTACCATAATTGGACTGACATGTTAACAGCGTCCTCCGTTCTTTGAAAGTGTCACTGTCCCCCTTCCCTGCCCCTCACACCCCCGAGCCTGCGGACTGGCTGCACTGTGCCTTATGGCTAGGGCTGGCTGAAGAAGTCAAAGCTGCACAGCATTGAGGGTGCAAGGGGTTTACCAGATGGCCTATGTGCGGGCCAAGCATATGCACAGAGGATTTTCTGATGAAGGTCACTGCTCCCTACAGCCCCCCTCCAACTTCTCCCTCCCTCAGCTCCACCTCTATGTCTCATAGAAATAAGACAAAATATGCAAATGGCTCCATCGACCAATGGTAAAATGCCCATCTCTCCCTCTGGGAGTCCAGCCTTTCCTAGCGGCCCCTGTGCCACTTACAAGACTCTGCAGAGACCTAGGCGTTGGGAGACGGAGGTGGGTGGCCGGACTATGGGGGCCCAGGCTGCTCAAGGAAGGGAGCTCCCAAATTCACAAAAATAAGTAAGGACAGCTATCCACGGAGCTGTACCCCTGAATATGAGGAGTGGGGGGCCTTTGGCTTCTAAGGGGCAATGGGAGGGCTTGGACAGAGGCAGGCTGGGGCAGCATGGGGCTCAGCCTGCAGCTGACCCCAAGGGAGCTTGGAGCTGGTGGCAGGTGCTCCTCCTTCCCGCGGCCTTCACCCTGGCCCCTGCCGCCTCAACACCATTTTATGAGGTGATCAGTGTCCTATCGATTGAAAGAAGGCTGCTGAACACTAGCACCGGCTTTGTGTTGGCAAGGAAGCAAGTTTTCACCGCTGACCTTTCCAAAGCAAAAAATCACTTTAAAAATTTTTTTCCACCTTCTTCCTCCTCCTTTCCATCTGATTTCTTTCCCCATTGAACAAAAAGAGCCCTTTCTTCTCCTTCTCCTTCTCCTTCTCCTTCTCCTTCTTCTTCTTCTTCTTCTTCTTCTTCTTCTTCTTCTTCTTCCTTCTTCTTCTTCTTCTTCTTCTTCTTCTTCCTTCTCCTCTTCCTTTTCTTCTTCTTCCTCTTCCTCTTCTTCTTCCCCTTCCTCTTCTTCCTCTTCCTCTTCATTCCTCTTCCTCTTCCTTTTCTTCTTCTTCCTCTTCCTCTTCTTCTTCCCCTTCCTCTTCTTCCTCTTCCTCTTCATCTTCCCCTTCCTCTTCTTCCTCTTCCTCTTCATCTTCCTCTTCCTCTTCCTCTTTCTTCTTCTTCCTCTTCCTCTTCTTCTTCCTCTTCCTCTTCTTCCCCTTCCTCTTCTTCCTCTTCCTCTTCCTCTTCCTCCTCCTCCTCCTCCTCCTCTTCTTCTTCTTCTTCTTCTTCTTCTCCTTCTTCCTCTTTTTACAAGTCACTGCAACCCTCCAAGGGAAGAGGACTTGGTTTCTGGCTGTGCTCCCACACCCTGGGGAGCCACTCTCAGCCACTGGGAACACGGCAGGCCTTCTCCTGCCACCCTCTTCCCCCCAGCTCGGCTTAAAGCTACAGCAAGAAAGGGCCTGGGCTGGCCACAGTGGCTCAGGGAGGATGGCTGTGTTTGGAGGGAATAGAGTCTTCTGGAATGCCATAGCAGACACAGCAAGTAGTGTCTCTGGAGTTGGGCAATGGGGTAGCCCTAATTATCGTAATACACACATGTATGCGTATGCGCATGTGCACGTGCACACACACATACACACATGCACACACGCACGGTGCCTCTGGCTTCTCCTGAGGCTGCTCTGGCGCTTACTCCCAGGCCCCAGGCTCTCTGCACTTCATGCATGAAATGGTCCACGCGGACAACCCCACTAAGCCCCACAGAGTACCCTTCCCAAACCCGTCGTACGCAGACACACAAACGTACTCCCTGAGTCCCTCTGCCATCAAATACTACCCCGGGAGTCTCCCAGGATCCCAGAATTGCGGCACTACGAGTATGAATGGATACGCTGGAGTGGATGTTACGGTGTCCCTATAGTAAGTTACTCTACTCCATAGTGGGTGACACACCAAGAGCGGGTGAGCTGAGTCATGTTCAATCTCCTGATCTCTAGGATCCAGTACCAGGAAAAGGGGGGATTAATTCTTGGCTCATCAAATGTCTTGTCCTCACTATTTGCCTTAGTCACCCGCAGACTCAGACCGAGACCTACACATGTATACATATCCCCAATAAGACAAATACAGCCACCAATACAGCAAGACATGTAACACCCAGAGGCCCACACACATTCCCGGAGACAGTCGGCCCCTGCACACAGATACACCCATGGCCCAGGCAGACCCATGGGATACCAGAGAGCACACATTTATGTCACACCAAGATGCATTCATATGAGAGTCAATATACACACTCAAAAAGGAAGCTTCAGAGACCCACCTATATGTACAATGTTCTTGGTCTATAGATGTGCCCTGAAATATGCCAGGATTACGTCTATTCTGTAATTTAATGATCACAGTATTCAAGCTGAGCTCTGTGGTGAACATTCCTTTCTGGGTGGCTGACCCTTTATTGCTTGAAATAGGCAGGGCTGGTTGAATGCTTTTGTAGGATGATTTAAAGGACTTTGCCTGGTTCCCCACAGGGGCCCTGCCCCTCTCTGCCCATCACGTTCCCTTGAAGAAGCTTCAGTATCTCCCTGCAAATGGCTGCACATGACCTCGAGCTCCAGAGATGGAGGGACTCCAGACAGAATTTTCTATTGCCCGGAATGTGTGTTCTGGGCTTTGCAGAAAGGAGCTCTGATTCTGCTCCCAGATAAGGATGGTAGGATTCAAGATTCCAGCGGCAGAAGATAATTCTTTACAACCAAAAGGGAGACGTGCTCGGAACTGAGGCAATGTTAGAGGGGAAGAGACAGCCGGAGTGCCTCCGAGTGGGGTCTGACATCACTGAGTCTAACTGCTTTGTCTCAAGCTCATCCCTAAGTCAGCCTCAGCAGCAGGAGATCAGCTCCTCTTCAGATGGGTCCCTAAGAGCCACTGCAGGGCTGTGTGAAGGTGACAAGCCCAGGCTGACGATGGGGTCAGTGTGGCCTTGGTCAAGGTTAGGGAGGGAAAAAAGGGGAGATCTAGGGGACAGATAGAGATCCCACAGCTGTTATTTTTAAAACCCTGCACATAGCTGTGTTTAGATACCAACTGTTTAGTCTAAAGTGAGGGACAGCTAGGCTGTAGCATGGTGGCAGAAGCCTTGGGCAGGGGGATGCTGAGGGGAGAAACAGAGAGAAGACTTCTGGAGAGCAGGCAGACCAGGTGGGGGCTCAGGAAACCTTCTGCAGGACAGAGACCGTGTACTATCTCCCCATCTCCCCGACAGCCTCCGCCATACAGGATGGCTGCAGTGGGGAGACAAATGAGCCCCATTAATTCCATCAGGTAATGAGCCAGTTGGTGCCATCATTAATTATACTAATTAAAACATGCTGGCCTTTGAGGTTGGCATACACTTCCGTGGCCTCCCCCCCACAATGTTTCACCTCACATGGTCTCCGCCTGGGGTTACTGCTTGGCTGTGTTAGGAACCACGGGCCCAATCTGCTAACTTGAAGCACGTAATTTCTACCTCGTTCATTCGTGAACCCATTCACCGAATAGGCGGTGAGGACCTACTGCACTAGGGATGTAAGAAGTAAAACCTGGGACTTCCCATCAAATCAGACAACAGCTAACACCAAGAACGGAGCACGCTCATTTGGTGACTTTGTAATTTACAAGGTGTATTTACAAACCTTATCTCATTGAATCTTCTTTTCTTAGTGTTATCACGTATTCTTTTATTTATTTTAATTAAGAATAGTTGACACGCAATGTTGTGTTAGTTTCAGGTGTACAACAGAGTGAATCCACAATTCTCCAAGAGTCACAATGCTCACCATGGTAAGTGTGGTCACCGTCTCTCACCGTACAACGTTATTACAAGAATACCGACTCTATTCCTTATGCTGTGCTTTTCATCCCCGTGACTTATTTATTCTATTACTGGACATTTGTGCCTCTGAGTCCCCTTTGTCTATTTGGCAACCACCAGTTGGTACTCTGTATTTGAGTCTGTTTTTGTCTCTTGTTCATTTTTCATCTTGCTTTGTTTTTAGAGTTCACATATAAGTGAAATTCGATGGTCTTTGTCTTTGGTGGGAATGTCAATTGGTGTAGCCATAACGGAAAACAGTATGAAGGCTCCTCAAAACATTAACAATCGAACTACGAAGTATGTGATCCAGAATTCCACTGGGTATTTACCCAAGAAAAATGAAAGTGCTAATTTGAAAAGAATGTGTATTGTAGCCTTCTTTACAGTAGCCGACCTAAGCGCCCCTCGAGAGTTGAATGGGTAAAGAAGATGTGGTATATACATAGCGGAATATTACTCAGCCATAAAAAGGATGAAATCTGCCGTTTGCAACCACATGGGTAGACCTGGAGGGTAGTATGCTAAGCACAATGAGTCATCCTTTAATCTCCAACCCCTGTCAGGAAGATGCTACCATCTTTCCCATTTTGCAGACAAGAAAACCAAGGTTGAGAGCCATTGCATGGCTTGCTGCCCAAGGAGAGTGGGCCTGGGACTTGAACCCATGCCTGGGTTCTTCCCTTCACAGCCCAGGAGAGTAGAAGAGGCTGTCTGTAGCTAATTCTGACCAGTGGTCTCAGGGAAGGCTTGTCCAAGGGGATTACATATACACTGAGCTTTAGTAGAGGAGCGGGTTGAATGGGTGGAAGGTGACGAGGGCCTCGCAGGATGAAGGAACAGCATGAGCAGGCTGGGGACATGCACAGAAGAGCCCATGGTCAGCCTCATCTGGCTGTGTTGCAGGCTACACAGAGGCAGAGTGGGGAGGGGGAATTTGAAACATCCTCGATTCCCCAAAGACCAAAGAAGTGATTCTGGGGTATGTCTGAGGCCAAATGGAAAGTCAGGGAGGGTTTAGAAAAGGCCAGATGGAAGTTTATCCTCCACATCTGTCAGGGCTGCAGCGGGAGAAGAGGATTTCACTGTTCAGACCTCTTTTTCCGTAGCCCACTCATCATTCTGCACTCTGTTTTTCCCTAAGCTAAACATGCCATCCCCTGTCTAAACATTTGGTTCCAGGCCCCCTCTCTGTGCCGAGCGACCTGTCTGCTCCATCTCCCAGGCTGCACCCCAGGTGGGGTTTGGGCCCTGCTCCCCCTGTGTCTGTCCCTGCCTCCTCGGCCGTCTGCCAGCACGGCCCTTGTAGCCCGTGGGTACAAGAAAGACCTCTTGCCTTGCTCAGCCAAGGACTGAGAGAAAGTGAGAGAGAGAGAGAGAGAAAGGGAGAAACAGAAAGACAGACAGAGACCGAGATCGAGAAGGCGATATGTGTGCGTGCGTGTGTGTGTCTGTGTGTGTGTGTGTGTTTCGCAAGGTGACGTTCATGGCCACCAGAAGTAGCCCTTGGGTGTGACTGTTGCCCCAAACTTCTGTCTCTACCCCAAGGGCACCTTATCACCTCCTCGCTGCTTGAGTGAGCTGGATGCTTGGCCTGTTCTACCCTCCACACCTTCACCCACAATTGTGTCTCACTCGGAGAGGAGAGCATATCTAGGAAGCTCAAGACATGTTTATTGAATAAATCAGGATCTCAGACCCCAGACGCTTGGTTTCACAGGGGAGCCTGCATGGCAGGCGCCCACGGCCGAGTCCTGGCTGTATCGTGTATACACCTGGCAGGGTGTTCTCATTTAATGGTGCCCCAAAGCCTCCAGGAATCACTTCTTCCCAGCCTCAGCCACCACTGCCACCAGATGCATGCCTGCTTAATTACAATTCACTACGCGCTCGCCTATTAATAAAGCCTAATTAATCCAGTCACGCCACCCCGCGATGCCAGCAGGGATGCAGGGCCCATCAGCCACCTCGGCAGCAGCCCTGGGCAGGGAGGGGTTAAAGGAGAACTAGCCCCAGATCTGGCCGTCCCCACCGGAGGCCTTGGACAGCAGCTCCTATTCCAGAGGACCGAACACTGAGGCTGACGGCTTGCACGCCTGGCTGGTGCTTGGCACCATCCCCAGCCCTTGCTTGCACTTCTTGCATTATTGTGCCCTCTCTGCCTCCCCGAAGGGCCTGGAAGCTTCTTTGAGGATGGAGTTGTGCTTATTGATCTTTGCCACCATCCGGCCCTCCCTCTCCCACCCGCACACCCGGCCGTCCAGCTTAGGCTGGTGGTGTGCAAGTGTGGCGAGGGGGAGTTGAGGCGAGGGGCTACCTGAAGGCTCACCCTCCTGCTTACTGTCCGGGGTGGGGGTAGGGTGGGCACCAACTTTGGAGCCAGCTGGATCTCGACTGCAGCCCCAGCACCGCCATTTCCTAGCTGTGTGCCTTTGGATGAGCTCCTGAACCTTTCTAGGCCTCAAGGTCATCCCTGGGAAAACGAGGCTAGCAGCACGTGCGCTGCACGTCGCAGTGAGTATTATATAAAGTAACTTAAAAAAATGTTGTTGTTGCCGTTGTTGTCTATATATAGAGAGAAAAGTCTCATGCCCTAAGTATCCAGTTGAATGAATTTTCATAAAGTGAACGTGTTTTGGCAACCGGCATTCAGAATAAGAAACAAACAATACCGGCATCCTGAAGACCTTGCTTGGGTTCTCTGAAAATAGAGAAACTTCTGCGAAAGGTTGAGTAAAGTCCTTGGCACACCTGTCATAGACACTCAGTGATTACTGCTATTATTATCTCTCTGTCATTTCCAAGCACCCTGATTCCACCCCCCAACCTCCCCCCACCAGACTCCCGTCAAGCAACACCACCAGCACCCCCATGATAAGAGCCATCAGGAGCAGCGACAGTCCTTCCATCCACCTGCCCCCAGCCCCCATCAGAGTTGGTGCCGTGGGATTGAGTGTACAGACAGGTGCAACAGGACCCAGGTCCCTGCCCGGGGCCCAGGCATTCTGGTCGTTCCTCCGTGCTCTGGGGGGAGTGATTCACAGACTTCCAGACCTGGGAGAAACCCAGAGGTCGTCACACCTGAGCTCCTTCTGATGTGTGAGTGACACTCTGGCTTTGCAACATGTTCCTCGAGCTTCAGCCTGATTGGTGCATGGTCCCAGGGCATGCCTGGAATCCTAAAATGTTAGAGCTTGGAAAGCATCTCTGGGATCATTTCGTGACTCATTTAGTGACTCCCTGAGACTCAGGTCAGATACTTGTCCCAAAGCACATAGCCTGGTAGTGATAGAGAAACAACAGAAGCCAGACCTCCGGACCCTAGGCTCATGCCTTCCCCCCTCCATTGTTACTGCAGAGCCTTGGAAGGGCATCAGTTTCGCAAGGTGGCAGACCTGCAGTCTGATGCCCGCAAGGCTGTGTGTGGCCCCATTTCCCTTGTTAGAAGAGGGACTTACAGCAGGTGTGGATTTAGCAGCGCAGCTGGGGTAGGAGTCAGAGCAGGTATCCATCACTCTCCAGCACCACGCACAACAAAAGGGGGAGCCCTTCTACCAGTCACCTGCTAATTGGAGACCCGTGATGAATGGGCTGTGATTGGAAGGGAGAACCATGAATCCCAGCAGCCAGCTGACATGGCGGCAATGGGAGCAGCATTTGTGGGGAAGCAGCCAATCCTAGGGCAGAGGCTGGACTGCAGGGACTGGCTGGTCCCCTGGGCTCTGCAAAGAGGGGACAGAACCATGATCCCATTCAGTAGAATAGTAGATAGTCTATACGGGGTGAGGCGAAGGGTTCTCTTGTTTGTCTTATCTTTGAATTACAGAATAGTGAACCTGAAAAAGTACTTAGGCCTGAAATCACACCAACAAAGTCCAATCATTCTTTTGGATTCTGTAGGCTTTTTGGTTTTGAAATCCTCTGGAAAGAGAGCCCACGTGGAAGAGAGCCCTAGCATGCTGGGTGTGTTCCAAGGTGGGGCAGGTGGATCTGATGTAAGAAAGGGCATTGCATCTGTGAGAGCTGCCCAAAGATGGGCTGGCTCCTATGGAAAGAGTGAGCCCCATCCCTGAAGATGCTTACACACAGGTTGTGTGATGGCTCCCCAAAGGTGTTGCAGAAGGCACTCCATGCTTTGGGTAAACGACTGATCTTCCTGACTTGAAATTCTCTCACCATCCTCTCATCTATGAGCTGTCGAGCCACGTGGCCCGAACTCCCCCAGCAGGGAAACATCCTCTGCTATCCTGCACCATCTTGACCCACTTGCACCTGCCAGACTGGGATCCACTCCCAGTGGGGTCATTTACAAAGCAGGTGTTCAGAACTGTGTGCCGACCTCATGACTTTGGATAACCTACTTAACGTCCCCGAACCTTGGTTTCTTCATCTATAAAAATGGAGGCAATTAACACCTACCTGTGGGGTCCTGAGGACAGAAGGAGATGTGTGAACCTACAGCACTTACCGGACACTTAGCTTCGAGGTCCCTGTTTTTCTCCTCCTTTCTTTCCCATTGCCTCCCTTTCCCCTTCTTCTGTAGATTGTCCTACAACATTGTCCTTGTGCTTTTGGTGGCTGCTCGTTTATTGTCTGACTTCCCCCACTTGCCTGTGGGCTGTCTGAGGGCGGGGCTGCCCGCATGCCTGTACAAAGTGAGTACTAGGTAAGCACGAGTGGAATAAACTGATGGGCCAGCCTCCCAAACTTCAGGAAGCCCAAACCACCGAGGCTGTCCTGTGGCTGCTGGACGGCTCTCCCCACCACAACGCTGTGCCTTGGGACAAAGGAAATCTGCCACTGAGTCTCTTTCCATTAGATCCCAGCTCTGGCCCCTCCATTCCTTCTTCTCCAGCCCAGAGAACTGGTCTGTTTCCAGCTCACAAAAGAGCTTTCTGATCGCTGACGGTTATCTCAGTTCTGCCAAGTCTTCTTTCCTCTGAGCAGACTTAGGCTTCCCCCTACCCCCACCCCCGCCTCTGCCCCTCCTTTGCTGTTCATTTCCAGAGCCCTAACCAGCAGGTTCCCACAGGCCTTCCTTGACTGCTTGTGGTCATTGCCAAGGGCTTGGTCATTTCTTAAAAATGGCTAGGTTTTGGCATTAAATCAATTTGCCACTCCCTCCCCCTAACAAAAGTCACCAAGAGCAAGGTCTATTGATGGCCCTGGTACCCATATATCTCTATTTTCAGAAGAGTTCTTCCTTTGACCTTTCAAGCAGAAGGATCACGTCTGTGATCATGTTTGGAAAACTATGAAGATTTATGTCAACATTTGGGCTGACATTCATGACTTTTGAGACATGCTAGGAGAGTGTGGGTTTTAGCTCTCCTCTGAAGAGGGAAGTTCTAAACACAACCCTCTGAATCAGGGCAGACTGCCTGGAGGAGGAGAAAATAATTGGGGCAGAGACTGCCTGGTCCCACATGAAGTGAGCTGTTTGAGTATCGCAATAGCAAATAGCGTCCTGTGTTGGGCAAAGGCTTCTGTTTCATGCCAAGTGGTTGGAATTCACTTATTGCTCAATAAATCCCATTGAAGGGCCTCACGAATTAATACAGTGATGGTATTTCTGCCTTTTCCATATACATGAATTCAGTAATAACTATAATTATTAGAAAGTTATAATAAAACATGATGTGTTACACTGTTAATTCAATGGCAGTAAGGATGAAGTATGGGGACTTGCCCATTTCTGCATTCATCATTTTCCCCCTTAATTATGGAACAATTCCTCGGGCTGAAAAACAGGAGGAAGAGGCCTTATTCTGTCTTGATGGGGCTTACTTCTCTGTCATTGTCTGGTTTAGGTGGTGGAGCAGGGGAGGGGGCAGGTCTTAGCAAAGAAACTCCCCCCCCCATTCTCATGAGTTGAGTTAAAGAACGGGAGGGGAGGTCGATTTCCTCCCCACCCCCTTTACCCACCCCTAGTATTCCATCTGCCCTTTGAACCACCAGTCCTTTCCTTTCTAGGCCAGAGCTGACTGGATTAGAAATGGGCATCTGAACCCAAAGGAGCAATGTTAGGACAGAGGCTGAAGGGGTTGGTGTTGGGTTTGGGAACCAGAAAGATCCTGCAAGTAGTCACTTCCTGCCATGCGATGCTGAACCAGACCGTGAAGTTCTGCCGAGAGACAAGAGACATCATCCACCCCCCAAAAGCCTCGAGAGCACCCTGGTGTCTGATTCTGCAAGTCCCAGTGTCAGTCCTTCCTGGGTCTTGGTTGTGCTTCTTGTCCTCAGCTGCCATAGGTTATTCCTGCATCATTCCAGCAAGTCCCCCTTTATTATTTTGTCTCATTTTGAGTGAGTTTCTAATTTGCACCCAAATAAGTCTCCAGACCTTACTTAGAGCTCCTTGAAGAGAGGAGCCCTTTGTATCTTTCTCATCATGGTTTTCCTGATTCCCTGAATGTAGAAGGTGCTCAGATAGGGGCGCCTGGGTGGCACAGTGGTTAAGCGTCTGCCTTCGGCTCAGGGCGTGATACTGGAGTTCTGGGATCGAGCCCCGCATCAGGCTCCTCCGCTGGGAGCCTGCTTCTTCCTCTCCCACTGCCCCTGCTTGTGTTCTCTCTCTCCCTGGCTGTCTCTCTGTCTGTCAAATAAATAAATAAAATCTAAAAAAAAAAAAGTTGCTCAGTAAAATTATGGAATGAATGAGCGATGAATGAGGGGTTGGAAAACACTAGAACTTTAACCCAGTAAGTGATAATCTTCCCAAAGTGGGCCAGTTTGTCCCAGTTGGACTCAGGCTGCTGCCCCTCATTTAAACTTAAGAAAGAGCGAGTTTCCTGCCAAGGCTCCTTCCAAGAGTATGTCCTCTGGGTCGAGGTGGGGAAGACACTCTGGCCTGGTGATGGGGAGTTTTCTCTTGGGAGGCCTAGCTGAGCAGACCCTGTTTCTCTGAAGCTTGTCTCTGGCCCAGGTAGAGAGGTCTCAGCCAGAGAGCGGGGGATGGGGAGAGGAGTGGCGGCTCCCCCAGTTGGCTCACCTGCTTCCAGGCAGCTCTGCCACTGATGGCACCATGACCCGAGAGACAGTGCTCCGTTCATTTGGTCAGTGATGTGGGCAAGCACTAGCCCTGCCCTCAGGGAACTTAGAGGCTACTAGAGGAAAATCTAGACCTTTCTGTCTCCAAAATCTCTGCAGAATGGGCTGCCGGAGCTGGTCATGCTTGCCCTTTCTGCCTGGTCTCAAGTCTTCATCTTGAGGCAGGTCAGACCTGCTTCTCAAAGGAGCATGGAGGGTGACAGCAGAGCCCAGTGCTGGCCTCTCCCTTCAGGAGCTCTGTCAGCCTCCACTGCTCTGGATACTGCAGCCTCCATGCTTTTGGCCTCCCTTCAGAAGGGAGCTCTCAATCCATCAGCCTCCTGTGCTCTGAGGGAAAGAAGGGAGGGGTTGGTGTCAGCTGGATGGAGAAAGTGAAGTCCATCAAACATGGACGTGTGTGAGCACCCCTGGAAGGGATGAGGGCAGGGAAGACACTGATTCTCCATGCTTCTGAGGGCATTGCAAAGTGATAATGATTCTGTTGCTCTCTCCTCACGCTGCATAGCGATGAGGGCCCGGAAGAATCCTCTACAGGGTCCAAGTCATGTGTGACTTATCCTTCTCAAAGGAAATGGGAAGAGCATAGCAAATTGGTCTCATGTCTAGAGTAGAGAATCAGTATGGACAGAAAAGAGTAGGAGAGAAGGTCCCAGTGGTCTTGACAGTAAGTCAAGCCCAGTTGACCCCTATCCCACCTCCTGTACTCCCCAGACCTATTCTTCACCCTTTCCCTGATGTTGGACTTTGACTGCTCCCTGTTTCCCCAGCCCACCATGGTTGTCTCCCCACCCAGCCCTGGTAAGACCATTTCATCTAGCCTGTCACCAACCCAAGTACCTTGCCCCCTTAGCTTCCTACCCATTACCCCCTGAATCCCTCCAACTGTGAGACAATGGAATGGCAAGATTTTTCCACTTCTGCTCCCAATCTTCTGAAAGCTAGACAAAACCCCACATCCACGCTGACGAGCCCCATTAGGAATTAAGGGTTTTCACCCTCCACTGGCTCAGAGGACTGGTTGCCTGTACTTTGGCAGGGAGCAGGCTGGCAGCTTCAGACCAGCAACACTCCTTCTTGGGGCCCTTTATTGCCACCTCCATCCTCCACCACTTTGATCCCAGCATCCCTCCTGGATTCAGCAGCCCCCAAGCCCTGACCACCTCTGATTGGACCAAAGGTGGTTTCCTATCCAAGGTTGAGAACCAATTAGATCCCATCTTCTGAAAATTAAGAACTGGGACACAGAGGCTCTGATTTGCCCATGTTGGATGCCAGGGTTCAATGAGTACAGACTCGCAGAGAGGTCCAGAGAGAGGCAGGGCACAAACAGAAGTATAATTGGGATTCATTATAACCCTGGAGAGATGGAGAGATGGAGAGCAACCCCGCAGGCCCCACTGTCTTTCCCGGCCTTTTCATCTGTGAGATATTTGCTTGCCTCCCAATAATTCCCCACTTGCACTTAGGCTACTCTGAATAGGTGTCTGTCCTGAACAAACACATTTCCTGGCTAGGACTCAGCAAAAGTGACCTCATCTCCTACCTCACTGCTGAGGCTGAGACCATCAGAGGCAAACTTCCCCTGACTTCTTCAGTCCTTTGGCCTCAAGGCGCATCTGCCTGTTCACGCACGGGCGCCCCGTCCGCCATTGCGGAGGAGGGTGGGGCTGACCCTTTTTCAGGCTCATCCCCCACACTTGACGCCATTCTCTCCTGTCCCTGGACCCATCAGTGGTAGTTCCCTGCTCTTTTATTGTCATCTCTCTGGCTTCTTCCCAAAAGCCTTTGTGCGCATGAAATGCCTTCAGTCCTAAAAATCAAAACACTGTTCTTTGACCCTGCTCTCCTCTCAGGCCACCAGCTCATCTCCTTCCTTTCCTTTTATTTTATGCTTGCCCCTCGGTAGCACTGAGTCTCACTCTTCCTGCCTCCTTCTCTGGGTTTCCCTGTGCAACTCATGAGTACTCTTGGTCAGGCTTCCTTGGCTGGGTCTTCTGTTTCTTTCATGTTCTCCCTGGGCTTCTCTCTTCTCAGTTCATGCTGCACTCTCTCCTGGGGGGGAGGCCTCACGTATCACTAACAACTTTCTGGAGAGCCTTCCCTTCTGTTCAGAATTCTCCTGTAACCATCACAAGGACTCTGACATCGCTTTCTGCCCTCGACCATGGGAATCTGCTTCCCGTGCTGTATCACCCAAACCAGAAAAGCCAATGCTCACTTTCCACTTTTCCCCTCAGCCCCAATCAGCCTCCTATCTGAGTTCTGCAAAATATTTTTCAAACCTTTTTCATGCCCCATGTCATTATTCTAAGCTAGTTTTCATTGGCTTCACCAAGACACCTGCTGGGCCCTCCAACTGGTCCCCCAGGGCCCAGTGGCTCATCCTCACCAGTCTCGCCTCAGCACTGCTCTCTGCTTTCTTCTCAGAACACCTCCATACTCCCACCCACACACACCGTTGGCCGTCATGAACTCTGGCTCCAACCTACCTCTCCACCTCCTTTCCCAGCATTCCCACCGACCAATCTCACCTTCCAGCCACAGTGGATTCTTCTCACTCTCTACCTTTGTCTATGTTGTCCCTTAGACTAGGATGTTTTCCCCCTCTTTCATACCTGGAAATAACTAATTACCTTTCAGCCTCTATCTGAAGGGCCTGTCTGCTGCGGGGCCCTCCACCATCCACCCCGTCCATATTCTTACCCAGGGAGACACCCTTTGATGTCCTGGAGTCACTAACTGTCCCCTCTGCCTGGAAAGCATGGGCTCCCGCTCTTCACAAGACCAACTCCTTCTCTGGTGTCAACCCAGATGTCCCAGCCGTCCCACTTACAGCAGACCCCCAGCCCCACTCTGGCCCCCCTGTGGTCACTTTCTATCACACAGCCTGTTTACTTCCTTTCTTGCATTTATGACAAGTCCTGATGGTCCTCTGTGGCTGGGAAGGCTCTCTTAGGAAGCAGACTGGAAGAGGAATTCAGCTTGTGGGATGCATAATGAAGAAGGCACTTGGGATCAACACCATGGCAGGAGTAGGAGGAGGGAGAAGTCAGTCCTTGACACCATACCCATGATAACCTTGATTGACCAGGCAGGGAGCTCTGGAGAGAAGACTGTCCTTCTTGGGCTGAAATAGCTGGGCTTCTCACCCCCTTTCCATGGGCTGGGGGGTTACACTCTGGAGAGAAGGACCTTGGGCAACAGAGCTCCCTTCAGGTAGTGTTAGAGGGTCCCCCAACCCCAGTTTCTACAGAACCTTAGCTCACTTCTGCAGTTTGTACAAAACTTTAAAAAAAAATTTCTGGGACTAAGAATAGACATAAAAATACAATGAAACCCCCTAATTTGGGGGATAATTAAAACTGTAGTTTCCTTTTTTCAGCGATTGTTTGAAGCTCTCGGCTCCAGGGCTTTCTTTCAAGTACCCCATCTCCACTAGTGTCCTCTCTGGCCTGCAGCCAAGGCGGAGAGAAGACAAATAGGACCTGGGCGTCCCTCCAACTCGCTGCCCCTCCACCTGGCCCTGGAGCCTGACTCCCACTCCCTTCTCTCTCTCTCTCTCCCCCCACCTCCTTCCTAGCAGATGGAGTCAATAAGGATTATACTCAAACTCTGAGAGGTTCCAGTGCTTATTGGAAAAAGGAGGGTGGAAAAAATCCTCTTTTCTTCCTCCCCACCTTCAAAGCTGATGAGAAATCAGCACAGCGGAGGCCAGGAGCTCTTAGCCGTCTTCCTCCTCTCTCATCTCTGTGGCATGCCCTGCCTCTTTTTAAAAATCTGTTCTTGCAAGTGCCTCTGGACATCTTCCTGGTTAACTTCCAGGCAGTGTCTCACCTTGAAACCTCCAGAAGAGTGTGTCAGATGCTGTCCCAAGGTGTGAGCTCACAGGCAGGTGACTTGTCCGAGTCCTGGGCAGGATGGGACGGGATGCTGAGCCCAGGTCATGGCAGGGGGCAGGCTATGCTGCCAGCATCATGTGAGAAACTTTCCTGTCCCTGCACTTCCTCTGGTCACCCCTGTTCATCTGTAGCCCCTGCATGAGGCCAGTGTCAGCAGGTAATGCAACACACACACATACACACACACACACACACACACACACACACACACACACACACACACCATACATACCTCCAAAAACATTGATGGGCAACTTCTTTTTCTTCCCCAAATGTTTGATGGGGAGATGCACAGGGCATCATAGGCCAACACTTCCCAGGCATCCCTGCTACCATCTCTCTGCTCAGTCCTCAAATTTCCCCTCCTTGCAACAAAGCTTCAACTCTCCTTTGCTGGCTTTCACCCCCTCAAGCTCCCTCCCCACAGCTCTGTGGAGCTCCTTGGCGGGGCCAAAGAAGGCCCAAAGAGCCTGGTTCATGACCCGGGAGACTAAACTCAGGCTGCCCCACAGGGAGCCAGTGTCCTGGGATTAGTGGGGCCCTAAGCCCTAGATTCAAAGGACTGCTCACCAAGGCCCCAACTTCTTCATCCTAGGAAACATCTCTGGACTCAGAATCAGAGATGGAGCTTTATGTCTCGGTTCTACCACCTTTTGGAAATGGGACCTGAGGTAAGAAAAGGTACTTGGGTACTTCACCTTATATTCCCCCTGAGCTTGTCTCAGGAGCCAGTGAGGGACAATGATGACCAGCAGATGTCTTCGTGAATTGGGAGCCATCAGACTAGGCGTAAGAGTAGAGAAAGCTTCTGCCAAGGATTCCACAGGGCAGGAAGAGCGGGACGGTGAAGGTGGGCTGGCATGGAGACAGGGAGGCCACTGGAAAGATGAGGGAGTGGGGTCACACCTGATTTCAGCCCACACTGCCATGCGGGGATCAATCAAAGATGGGGGTTCTGTCTGGCAGCTCTGTCTGTGAGAGGGAGATAGCTGGATTTGCCCTGGGCTAGTCAGCCCAGCCTCTGACTTGAATACCAATAAGGGCAGGATGAAATCTCTCCTTTAAGTCTTTCCTAGCCCATGGCTCCCAGACACATTTGGGCGCGTGGTGAGCTAATTAGCCCGAGCATTCCGGGCTCTGCTCACCTGTGTTATGTGCACCAGCATGTAAGACACTTACATAGCCCAGAGTTGCTCACTCTTGTGTGAGGGTCCTCATTCCCCGATCAGAGGGAAGCTCCTGGGTGGCAAGATGGCCTGCCCCATCAGACCAGGAGACCCCAGATCACAGAAGGGAGGAGGGGGTACTGAGTGGAGGGCAGCTCTGTGCTGGGTGCCTCTCCCTTAGCTCCCAGCCCTCATCTGTCTGCAGACATCCCTGGGTCTACAGGTCCCTAGGACATTGGCACAGGTCATCAGGGGCTGCAGGAGGCTGAGGGAAGCCCCCACTCCGGGAGTCTGGAGGAGTTCTCAGTGGATGGTGCCTGTGCCCTTTCCCCTTTCATGGTGTCCTCTCTGCTGTCCCAGGCCCCAGCGCCATTGGGCTCACCCCTACCCTCCTATCCAAACCTACTCCAAGTAAAGGTTCATGTCAAGAATTAGGAAGACTTATAAGTCTTCGCTGGGAAAATAAATGAATGAAAGGCTATGATTTGCAAACAGTGTGAAGTTCATGTGTTTCCCATCCTGGGGATGTTTGCATCTGAATCTGCTTTCTCACTATGGCGTGAAGGGTAAGTCCCAGTGAAAGCAATTCCAGATCTTGGGGACAGGAAGGCAAAGTACACTTTTGATTAGGGGTATCTATCGTTCCTGGGTCCCACCTCGGGATAGGTCCCTACAGCAGCTATGCTAGCCCTGGTGGGAAATACACTCTGGAGATCAGCAGAAAATGCCAGGGGAGGGGGAGGGAGCAGAAAGAGCACAGGATGGGGTTAATAGGCCTGATTTTGAGTCTCTGCTGAACCACTTTGTGATTCTTAATTTCTCATTTTAAAAAATAGACAGGAAGATATTTTAGATTGTTTTTTTATACCTGATAATCTATGGTGACATAGAAGGGAAGCTGAGGCCATCTGGAAGGAGCAGGGATCTGTGGGGCTTGTTTAAGCCCCTCTTCCTGGAGCAGGACACAGCCCACAGCGGACCAGGGATGGGTGCCCTTCCAGGAACACCCCAGAGCCCGGTCAGTGTGGACCAGGGCAACTCCAGACACAGAGCCCCTCTGCACTGAGGGCCACCAAGAAGGGTCCACCAGTACATTTCCGCCTTTCCACAGCACCATGGCTGAGGAGCTAGAGATGACATCCGGTGTGATTTCATTTAGAGGACATTCAAGAAAGGTGACAGAAGTCAGAACAGGGGTCACCCGGTTAGTGAGTAGACCCCAGGGATCTGCTGGCGTGCTAGAGATCCTATATCTTGATCTGGAGAGTGGTTACATGGCTACGTACGTATATCAAAAGGCATTGAGCTGCCCATGAAGATTTGTGTACTTTACTGTATGTAAATTGTACCTCAATGTATTAAAAAAAATCAATAACAGGAGAGATCAGAAATGGGTCCAGGCCAGGGTGAGCAGTGCCAGAGACAGAGAGAGCAAAGTGGGGGAAGAATGGGCAGAAGGAGAGCCGGGCCTGAGGCAGCAGGCACTGGGGAGACAGAGAGAAAGAGGAACCGGGAGAACAGGGCAGAAGACAGGGTACAGCGACGAGCCTTGGCGTCATGGTTGGGAGCAGGAAATGTCCTCTGACCCGAAGATCCTTGAAACCACTCCTCCACCCTTCTTAAGACTGAGAGTTCTGGGGGCCACTGGCATATCCAGGGGATTAACTGAGACACATAACTGGTGCTTGCCAAGCTTCAGGGCTACTGTTTGTAGCCACACGGGGTGACGGGGTGGGGACAGGTTCTCAGATATCCCTGCAAACAGATGGCCCTGAGACTCATGCTCTCGCAGAAATTCTGAGCTGCAGACAGAGGGGCTTCTGGTTGAATTTTCCAGCTTCTGCTGCTAGGGAGGAACCAAGTTAACATTTAGAGTCTAACATTTAGAGTCTGCAGATGGCTGAGATGTGACATGCGCCACAGAGAGCACGGCCGACATTGATGTACAGTGTTAATATTAAGCTCTAAGTGGCTTCTGTAGGTTATCCAAATATGGGGAATAAAAGTGAACAAATTCATTTCTTCTTTTTTAAAAATAGGTGGTTTTAAAAATACGCTCCAGAGCTCGAAGTCACAGAACAGATCCACCACGATTGCCTTGAGTGGCCTTCTCACGTTACGGGTGAGCATGGTGAGCGTTTGTACTCATTCATCTTAGAACAGTCGGGAAGATGAGACTTCTGAAGGGAGCTCCCTCCTCTGCTTTCCTGCCCTGCTCAAGGATAACCAGACCTGGAGCTCCAGCCTGGCCCACCCCCATTTTCCATTTCACCCACTGGTTAAGAGCAAGGGCTATGGACTCAGCCTGCCTGAATTAGAATTTTCTGTTACTTACTTGCTGTTGAACCATAAAATGGGTAAATGCCACCTCTCTCAAATGCCACTTCTGCCATGAAGCTTTCCAAGAGCACCCTCCTCCGTATTGCCACGGGACTTACGAGTTCTATTTTTTCCTTGTTAAAAACAATGTCACTGTTGGAAATCACATATCCATACTTTGTGAAATGTTCCTCCATCCCTCCTTTTTCCTTAGTCCCAGCTTCCCCTGTCTCTCTGTTCCATTTGCAATTTTTTAATTTCATTCACTCTTTATTGAGGGAACACATGGAGAGAGATGAACAAGTCAGAGACAAGTCTCACCCTCTTCCACTCCAGTCAGGAAGGCTCTTGGGGATGGGGATGGTTGTCTCTCTGGGAGGTGAGAGCTGGGTAACATGCTAGAGACGTGAGTGAAGTGAGTGGTTAGCCATTCAGTAACTGGGGCAAGAGTGTACCAGGCAGGAGGGCCCTGGGGAAGGAATGAGCTGGCGTGTTAAGAAAAATGGCAGGAATCCAGTTTTCCAGGGGACTGGAAGAGAGGGAGTGGATAGGAGAGGAGACCGGAGACATGGTCAGTTCCAGATCATGAGAGAGGAGTGTGATGGCCTGATTTTCATTGTGAAACCTCACCTGGGTGCTGAGTATAGAATAGACTCTAGAAGGTTGGGGGTGGGGGTGGCGGGGCGAGAATGGAATGAGAAGGATAGCTAGGGAGACCGGGTGAGAAACAACAGAGCCTTGGACCAGGGCAGAACTCGCAGTGTCAGACTTGAGGTGTTCTTTGAAAGAAGCCCAACCAGGCTTGCTTGTGAGTTGGTTGTGAGGAAGAGAGGAATCAAAGAATATCCCTACATTTTTTCCTGGAATCCTGATGGCATTTCCTGGGATGAGCAAGGTGGGGAAGAAAGGGGTGCAAAATGGGCACTGGGGTAAGAGTTTCTTTTTGGGCACACGGAGCTGGAGATGCCCATTTGACACCCAACAGGAAATGTCAGGAAGGCAGCTGGATGTATAAGTCTGGCTTTCAATAGAGAGACCCAGGCTGAAGTTGGTTGACTCAACTGATTGGGTAAAAGTTTCAAATCAATACCAAGTCCTTACCATTCATTCAATAAACATTTATTGAGCACATACTGTGAGGTTGAAACATATCAAATGTCATCTTTGTATGTCAAAATGGTTAAGTATCAGCCAATGCCAAACAGTTTGAGCTCACATATCCAGAGTGCCACCCAAGCAAGGGCTATAAAGAGTAAAAACATATTAAGCAAAATATCTTCTCTCCAGGATCACAGTCTGGAATGGAAAATAATATTTTTATTGAAATCATTCTTATGTTCACAATCTGCAGATCACTGTGTTCACTACACAAGTCAAAACTCAGTCTCTAGGGCGCCTCGGTGGCACAGCGGTTAAGCGTCTGCCTTCGGCTCAGGGCGTGATCCCGGCGTTCTGGGATCGAGCCCCACATCAAGGCTCTTCCGCTGTGAGCCTGCTTCTTCCTCTCCCACTCCCCCTGCTTGTGTTCCCTCTCTCGCTGGCTGTCTCTCTCTCTGTCGAATAAATAAATAAAATCTTTAAAAAAAAAACTTTGTCTCTAACTGCAGGCTCTATAATTGGATCCATTCTTATTGCAAACTTGAAAAGTGAGAGTTCTAAAGAACAATTCACTTACCCTTGTAAGAAACAGTGATTCTAGAGACAAAACCAAAGCAAATTTAAAAAGCTATTACCAAAAAAAAATTATTTTTTAACAGTTTCGTTGAGCTATAATTGAAATACAAAGAACTGCATATGTTTAATGTGTACAATTGTATGAGTCTGGACATATGCAAACATCCAGACGCCATCACACAGTCAAGGAAATAGGCGTATCTAACACCTCCCAGTTTCCTTATGTCCTTTTGGGTGTGTGTGTATGTGTGCGTGTGAAGAATACTAAACATAAGACCTATCCTCTTACAAATTTTGAAGTGCACCTTACCATACATCAACTATAGACACCACGTTGTACAGCCGATTTCTACAACATCCTCGTTTAGTACAACTGGAACTACATACTCATTGAAAACATCTCATTTTCACCCTGACTCTAACCCCTGGCGACCGCTGTCACATTCTATGCTTCTATGAGTTCGACTATTTCAGATTACCTCATCTAAGTGAAATGATGCAGTGTTTGTGCTTCTCTGATTTGCTTATTTCACTTCATATAATGTCTTCCGGGTATATGCCTGTTGTTGCAAAAGTCAGGATTTCCTTCTCTTTAAAGGCTGAATGGCACTCCACTGCATGTATACACCACATTTTCTTAATCCATTTATCTGTCAGTGGACACTTGGGTTGTTTCTATATCTTGGCCATTGTGAATGATGCTGCAATGAACATGGGAGTGCAGCTCTCTCAAAGAAGAGATGAGCTAATTTCAATTCTTTTCGATATATACCCAGAAGCGGGATTGCTGGATTGTATGGTAGCTTCATTTTTTAATATCTTGTGAAAGCTCCATACTGTTTTTCCATGGCTGCGACACCATTTTTACATTCTCGCCAACATTATACAAGGGTTCCAATTTCTCTAGAGCCTCATCGACACTTGACATCTTTTTTTTAAAAAATATTAACCATCTAACAGGTGTGAGATGATATCTCACTGTAGTTTTGATCTGCATTTCCTTGATTAGTCAGTGATATTGAGTATCTTTTCATATACTTGTACTTATATGTCTTCTTTGGAAAAATGTCTATGTAAGTCCTTTGCCCATTTTTTAATTGGGTTATTTGTGTTCCTTTCTTTTTTTAAAAAAAGATTATTTATTTAATTATTTATTTGAGAGAGAGAGTGCAAGACAGCACGAGCAGGGGCAAGGGGCAGACACAGACTCCCCGCTGAACAGGGAGACCAACTCGGGCTCCATCCCAGGACCCTGGGATCATGACCTAAGCCAAAGGCAGACACTTAACCAGCTGAACCACCCAGGCTCCCTATTTGTTTCTTTGTTTTGTTTTTGGTTTTTGGTTTTTGGGTTTTTGGGGTTTTTTT
>NC_048219.1:78794426-78873931 GCF_002007445.2 Ailuropoda melanoleuca
GGTGGCACAGCGGTTAAGCGTCTGCCTTCGGCTCAGGGCGTGATCCCGGCGTTCTGGGATCGAGCCCCACATCAGGCTCTTCCGCTGTGAGCCTGCTTCTTCCTCTCCCACTCCCCCTGCTTGTGTTCCCTCTCTCGCTGGCTGTCTCTCTCTCTGTCGAATAAATAAATAAAATCTTTAAAAAAAAAACTTTGTCTCTAACTGCAGGCTCTATAATTGGATCCATTTTTATTGCAAACTTGAAAAGTGAGAGTTCTAAAGAACAATTCACTTACCCTTGTAAGAAACAGTGATTCTAGAGACAAAACCAAAGCAAATTAAAAAAGCTATTACCAAAAAAAATTATTTTTTAACAGTTTCGTTGAGCTATAATTGAAATACAAAGAACTGCATATGTTTAATGTGTACAATTGTATGAGTCTGGACATATGCAAACATCCAGACGCCATCACACAGTCAAGGAAATAGGCGTATCTAACACCTCCCAGTTTCCTTATGTCCTTTTGGGTGTGTGTGTATGTGTGCGTGTGAAGAATACTAAACATAAGACCTATCCTCTTACAAATTTTGAAGTGCACCTTACCATACATCAACTATAGACACCACGTTGTACAGCCGATTTCTACAACATCCTCGTTTAGTACAACTGGAACTACATACTCATTGAAAACATCTCATTTTCACCCTGACTCTAACCCCTGGTGACCGCTGTCACATTCTCTGCTTCTATGAGTTCGACTATTTCAGATACCTCATCTAAGTGAAATGATGCAGTGTTTGTGCTTCTCTGATTTGCTTATTTCACTTCGTATAATGTCTTCCGGGTATATGCCTGTTGTTGCAAAAGTCAGGATTTCCTTCTCTTTAAAGGCTGAATGGCACTCCACTGCATGTATACACCACATTTTCTTAATCCATTTATCTGTCAGTGGACACTTGGGTTGTTTCTATATCTTGGCCCTTGTGAATGATGCTGCAATGAATATGGGAGTGCAGCCCTCTCAAAGAAGAGATGAGCTAATTTCAATTCTTTTCGATATATACCCAGAAGCGGGATTGCTGGATTGTATGGTAGCTTCATTTTTTAATATCTTGTGAAAGCTCCATACTGTTTTTCCATGGCTGCGACACCATTTTTACATTCTCGCCAACATTATACAATTTTTTAATTGGGTTATTTGTGTTCCTTTCTTTTTTTAAAAAAAGATTATTTATTTAATTATTTATTTGAGAGAGAGAGTGCAAGACAGCACGAGCAGGGGCAAGGGGCAGACACAGACTCCCCGCTGAACAGGGAGACCAACTCGGGCTCCATCCCAGGATCCTGGGATCATGACCTAAGCCAAAGGCAGACACTTGACCAGCTGAACCACCCAGGCTCCCTATTTGTTTCTTTGTTTTGTTTTTGGTTTTGGTTTTTGGGTTTTTGGGTTTTTGGGTTTTGGTTTTTTTTTTTTTGTTTTTTTTTTTTTGCTATTGAGTTCTAAGAGCTCCTTTTATATTTTAGAAATCAACCCCTTATCAGATATATATCTGGTTTGCAAATATTCTCTCCCATTCTGTAGGTTGCCTTTTTGTTTTGTTGTTTGCTTTGCTGTGTAGAAGCTTTTTAGGGTGATGTAATACATTTGTCTATTTTTGTTTTTGTTATCTGTGCTTTTGGTGTAAACTTAGTAACGACAACAAGCACTCGTATGGCAGGTGCAATGTCCAGGCACTGTAATAAGCACCTTGCTATGCTAAATCATTTAATTATTGCAACTTTATGAAGTAGATACTATTATTATTTCTGAAAAAGGGTGAAATAATTTGCTTAACCAAACTGTGATGGGTTAAAGACGGCTACAAATGCACTATGACTCACCCAAAGGAAAGGTGGGGCCTGTTGCCTCACATCCACCCTCGTGAATGGCTTTGACTGATAGAACGAGATGCAACGATAACACCTGAACTTAGGCTTTAAGAGATCTGGGGCTTTCACTTCGGACCTCTTGGAGCATTCTCTCATGAAGCCAGCTGCCATGTTGGATCCAACCCTCCGGAGACCACCGTGCTATGAGGCAGCTAAAACACACCACTTGTAGAGAAAGCTATCACTGGAACAGCACTGAGGGGCCAGGCGTATGGGTGAAGCTTTTTAGGACCTCCTGACCCAGCCTAGCCACCTGAATGACCCCAGTGAACACCTCTTAGAACATAATAGTCACCAAGCTGAGGCCCGCCCAAATTCTGATTCATTGAATTGTGAGCAAATAAAATAGCTGTTATTTGAAGTTATTAAGCTTTAAGGTAGTTTTCTATACAGCAGAAGAGAACCACAATCAGGAAGTAACTGAGCTGGGATTTGAACCCAGTCCACCTGGTTGCACACTTTATGCTCTTAACTACCACACTGGACTAGCCCTCCAATGTATGAGGTTCATATAATAAACACAATTGAGTGATTATATTGTTAAATAGGAAAGACCCTTCCCCCAGAGTAGCATTGACACATATCTGGCCGAATAAATTAGTATTCTCATCTAGTGGACACATTTGGAACGAGCTTACCCACCAGCTGCGTGCCCAAACCCATATAACCTCACCATTGCAACCATAAAGTATATAATTGTGTCTCATCTTTCACATCCAGTGAGAAGTGGTTAATGTATTCCTCTTCTAGTGCTCATAATAAATTATACCACAAGCTGGTATGTACCATAGAAATATAGAAAACATAGAAACTGTTGATACTATATAGACATAGAAATGTTGATATAAATGTTCACTTTCTCACAAGGCTGATGTCAAGGTGTCAGCTGGGCTTCGTGCCTTTCTGAAGCATGGAGTCCTCTTCCCCACTCACATGAGGGATTTCAGTGCCTTGCAGGTAGAAGGCCGAGGTCCCTGTTTTCTTGCTGGCTGTCTTCGGGGCTTGCTCTCCGCTCCTGGAAGCTGCTGATAGCTCCTGGTACGTGATCTTCCCACAGCCTCACAGCATGGCAGCTTCCGTCCCCAAGGCTAGCCTGAGAGTCTATCACCCACGTCTGCTAAGAATGAGTTTTATATAACGCAGTGATGTAATCATGGGAGTGGCATCCCATCACCTTTGCCATATTATGTTTGCTAGAAGCAGGTCACAGGTCCTGCTTACACTCAAGGGGAGGGGATTGTACAAGTACACTGGGGTTCACTTTAGGGAGGAACGGCTACCCTTTGCTTTCCTTTTTCCCTTTCATGATTTCGCTTACATCCGTTACCTGCCCTCGGTATTCTGTACAACTTATCAATGCCAAGATTGCTTGATGGGGAAAAAAAAGCCAAATAAATGGAACAGGCAATCCATGCTGTGGAAGAGGTGACGAAGAGAAACTGATGCCATGTGCTCTAGGACTGGCGAGTGAGCATGCTGGGGGTGACGGTCTCTTCTGTGGTGGAATGACCTAGAGGTTTTAGGTGTGGGTTCATCCATCTACAAAGTGTGCAGCATAATCATTTCACTGTTGAGATTTTTTGTCTGCTTCCTAGTCTATGAAACGGGGTTAGGGGACTAACGCGTACAAATGGGCTTTGTAAACTGTGAAATTTACAAGGCTCTGCAAGCTCAAATATTAAGCAAGTTTAAAGGCACAGTTAGCGTTTCCCACTGTCCCTTCCTTTTCCTCTGTCCCTTCCCTTCCCAGCACAGAGTAGTTAGAGGTGGGCCTATCACGTGGTGGTGAGGATGGGGATGGGTACAGAGGGGCTCCATGAAGAGGCACCTTGGGCAGTGCCTGCTCTGGCACCCAAGGATGTGAAGTAATTAAGAGTGGGCTGGGTGTGGTAGCGGCAGAAGAGATAGTCAGCATACTTCAGAGATGGGCTCCATCAAGCAAACAAGTAAACTGAGCACATAAATGCATATATTAAAGATAAGGAAGGGTGCCTGGGTGGTTCAGTCGGTTAAGCGTCTGACTCTTGATTTCAGCTCAAGTCATGATCTCAGGGTCGTAGGATCGAACCCCAAGTTCAGCATGGAGTTTGCTTGGGATTCTCTCTCTCCCTCTACCCCTCCCCCTACTCGTGCACATGCTCTCTCTCTCTCTCAAATAAATAACTAAATCTTTTTAAAAATAAATAAAGATAAGGAGAACCAGGTTTCTTGCTTTTGCAAAGGGCACTAACAAACATGGAAAGGGAGGAGGCTAGAATGAACCCTAAGGTTTGGATTGGAATTAGAGGAATCAGTAGGAACCCATGCTTTTTATATACAAATAAATAGTTACACAGGGGTGTGCATGTGTGCATGTGCACGTACATATACGCTATTGATCAGGCCCACAAGTAACGGCAACACAGCAGCGATGAGCACACCACGTGCTCAAATCTTGGTATCTAAATGTCACCCACCACTAAAAAGAACCAGACACTAGACTCCTTAGAGAAACAATTGATTCCAGGCCAAGACAGGGAAAGTACAAGACGATTGTGGAGCCTATTTTGTGCCAGAAAGTAAAGAGATCCCCAAAGAGGGATCAAAACGCATCAAAATGACACAGAAGCCACCTTGAAGACGTTCTTGCTGGCTAAATCTGGGCCAGTTTCAGCATCAAAACAATTCATGGTGATAAGAGATACAATCCACTGAGCAATATAGGGATCTGAAAGTCCACGCTGATATAAATAAATAATAAATCAACAAATCAACCAAGGAAGGAAGGAAAAGCTCTTCTTTAAAGCATCCCGCCAAATAAATGAGGGTGGGATGGCGGAAATAGAAAATCGCCATTTGGCAAAACCAACAGTGTGGCGTTTGATGCAGACTGGAGCCATCAGTGGAAGCTCAGGCTGGTGGGTGGAGGTAGGTGAGCCGCAGGACATTGGTGTCCTAGGTGACACCGCTAAATTTCTAAGGGGAAAATGGTGACTTTAAGGTGGAGCAGCTGGCGACACGACCAGAGAGTCAACCAGCGTTGAGACAGACGGACACCGAGTGATGTGTTACTCTGAGGGGAGTGTGGGGTGGCTTCTGCCGTGTTCCTGCCAGGAAAGCCAGATCTGGCTCTGCCGGGAAGAAACATCGGACCACTCAGGTGGAGGGACCTCCTAGGGACTAGAAAGCCCGTACTCTTTAAAATGGTCCAGGATGCGAAAGGCGGGAAGACAGAGACACTGTCTCAGAGAGAGGATACGAAGGAAACATGACAAGCAAACGCAGTGCCAGGTCCTTGTTGGAAACCTGGACCAGGAGGAAAGAGTTGTGTCGGGCCAGCTGATGGAATCTGAATGGACTTTGTGGACTATGTGTGTACAGGATGATTGTACCCACATAGGTTTTCTGATCTGTAGGATTGTACAGAGGTTACGTGGAGAATGACCTGGTTTGGGGGGAAATACACACCGGGGCATTCGGGAGCAATCCCGTGTCATGTCTGCAGCTCAGTTTCAAACGGTTCAGAAAAAGACGAGTAATAACGGGTATACATAAACACAGATAAATCAATCAGCACACACACCCATAAAAGGGGGGATAGGCAACAAAATATGAACAATGAGGGCATCTGGGTGAGGGGACATGAAACAAGAATCCTTTGGACTATACTTACGAAGGGGGAGTGAAGGTTGAAATGATCTCCAAACAAGCTATTTTTTCTTCCTGCAGGAAAAAAGAGTAACCTCATCATGGTCCTTCCCCAAGGCTATCTCTGCTCCCTGCAAAAAGGGCTCTGTCTTCTCCTCCTGCTGTCTTCCTTGGCACATGGCGAGCCACGCAGGGAGTCTTTGACACGGGCCTGCTGGCAGGGGGGCCACGGCACAGACGCGCATGCTGACCCTCACAGCGTGCAGCCCCCTCACTTTGCAAGTGTTCATGTCAGAGGGTCCATCAACTAGGATGACAATCGCCTTCACAAACCCCTACTGGTTCTACCCTGATGGCCATCGGGAGCAGTCGTCTCGAGGGAGGGAAGGAATCGGTGGGGAGGAGGGCAGCATCACGGGAATGTTCTATGTCAGCCGTCGGCTGGTCCACCGGCCTCGCAAGTGATCGCCGGCCATCTGTGGCTGAAAACCAGGCTGCCATTCACTTGGACCGTCTGGAGGGAATTTTGTTGCTTTGCTTCTGATTTTCTGTGTTGTTCTGGATTCGGTGACATTTAACTTTGGTGTTGTCAGTTTTGATCAGCCAGTGTATTCTTTTTGGTTTTCAGTTAACAAAATACACATTTAGAGCTATAACAGCACCTTCATTATTGAAATTTCTGAATAATAATTTTGTTATACGAGCCTGAAATTCTCTGGCTTTTCATCCCTTTTGTTCCTTTGAAATCATTGTTTATGCAACAGTTTTGTGGGGGTTTTTTTGATGTTTCTTTTCTAAAGACTATAGTGCTGGGCTGGCATATTCCAGAACACAGACTCTGAGTTGGAGGGGGACTTAGAGGGTGTCTAGGGCACAGTGTCCAATCTAGGCTGCAGAATGTCTTGTATGCCATGGACCCAAGGGGTGCCGCTCAGGAGGGAAGAGTGGGCAGAAAGAGGGCTCAAGCCACAGGGGCCTCTCCCCTCAGCGGAAACTGGCCAGGAGCCAGCAGACATTTCCCTTGCTCAGCTACAGCCGGAGTTAGCAAGCACTGACCCACCCAAGCTGCTACCAGCACAGTCGTGATGAGGCCCTAGCCTCTACGTAAACCCCTCCGACCATAGGGACCGCAAGGAGGTCCTGTTGAAGCTCTGTGACCTCATACTCAACAGAGGTCACGGTATTTGCTCCCTCTCTCCCCTCCTCACCCTGTGCCTCACCCCATCTTCTAATTCTCTGGAGACCCACCCGGAAGGGCCAGATCCAGAAGGCGCATTTCTGAGGCAGCTCGGTGGGGTGGGAGAGGCGCCCAGCTGCCCCCCAAGGGGTGCTGTGGCTGTCGCTTGCCTGTCTTCTCTTTGATGGCTTTGTGCTCTGTGCTATAAATAAATGATTTTGAATGCTTATCTGCTTCCCTCTGTGTGCTTTTCAAGTTATTTTTGGGTGACAGGCCTCTTCGGTGTTAGGTGGGGGCCTGTGTTATTGAAGGCCATGCGTGCCTTGTCAGAGGGAAATAAGGTCAGCAAGCACGTGGTGGAGGCTGGGGTGGGCAGGCGGTGAACGCGGGGCTTGTCTGAGGTTCGGAGCGCCGTTCGAGTCCTCTTGCTGAAGTGGCCCAGGCAGACCATGGGGCCCCCAGTTCAGTCCAACTGCTCCCCACCGACCACCTTGAGCTGGGGCTCTGCTCATCCCATGAACTCTGTGGCCACAGCCTCTAGGCCCTTAGAACAAGCACCATGGAAAGGGCACAGGACCCTGGAGAGGGGTCAGGACCCTTGGGCTCCTGTCCGGGCCTGCAGCTTGCTGGTGGATGGCCTTAAGTGAGTCACTGCTCTGTGTCTCCGTGTTTCGGTACTGCTGATCATTGCCCTGCCCGGTGAGAGGGCTGGAATGTGGGCTTTCATCTCCCTACTCTGAGCAGCTCTGACTGCTGAGGTCCGAGAAACACGGCCAGGGTTCTGAACATTCCCCAGCTCCCCTCACTGGGAGGCCCTGGGAAGCCAGCCGCCAGGGCCTCAGAGACTTCTCTAACGTGGCAAACCGAGCCGTATCTTTTGACCTCAAGCCTCCACACAAGCAACACAAAAAGAGAAACCCTGATTTACTAAGGCTGCACTTAGGATCCAAACTCTGAGGGGGCGGGAGACAGAGCTGTCCTCCTCCAGCCCCTGCCCTTCCATCCAGAGCCCCTAAGGCCCTTGCATCTCTGACCACCGACTTTCCTCAGAGCTCGCCTTTTCCTCCGAAGGAACCCTCCTCAGCCCCTTCCTCCTTCTCACCGCCCCGCACCAGCTCCTCCAGGCCTGCGCCTCGGCCCCTCAGCGCCTCCACCACCACATCGGTCCCTCAGACCCTCGCACCCCTTCCTCCGTGTTCCCAGGCCTCCAGCACCTGCCGGCAGAGCCTAGGCCTGAAGACATTAAACCGTTAGTCTTTGGTCTGAGGAACCACTTGCATTCACTGTGGTTTTCTGAGTCTTCATGGGAAGGAATCCATTCATCTACTCGAGTGGTGTTTGTAAAGCACAGCACCAAGGTGTCTGGATACTTCAGGAAAACGTCTGTTGCCTGAAAGTTCCTTCCTCCTTATTTTCAGGAGTTTGTTTGACCTGTGTCTGTCCCCATCAGGTCACATCCCCGTGGAACGTGGTTGGGCTCCGGCTCCGGGCTCTAGGCCTGAACACTGGAGCCTTGTCGGGATCCCTCCTTCTGCTGCTCCCACAGCACAGCACCTGGGTCCCCTTGGCAGGACTCCCTGTCCCCGGCCGGCCGTGGCTCCTCGCCACCTGTCACCAGCCCTTGCCCCACCTTCCCTGCCCCTCTGCTCACCGCTCCAGCCCCATTCATTATCCCGACCCTTTCTGCTTTTCACCCTCCGCTGATTTGCAGCGGGTTCCAATTAATAATTTTAAATGGTCACCAAATTTCCCGAGCCTCAGGCAATAATGGAGATTTAGGTCTAAATTAAAATGTGCTAATTTAGAAACATTTGCCCGCCTCTTCGCTGCCTCTGAGACACTACAACTTGGCAGGCCTGCACCTCCGTGCTGTGTCTCTCTGTCTCTGGAGGGGTTGACCCGATGCTTCTCTCTCCAGGCAGTTTTGCCCCTCAGGGAACATTAGGCAACATCCGGGCACATTATTGGTTGTTACTACTTGGGGAGGGGAAAGGCGACTGGCATACACGGGTAGAGGTCTGGAACGCACCTGAACATCCCACGATGCACAAGGAAGTCCCCAACAACAAAGAATTATCTGGCTCAAAAACATCAATNACATTTGCCCGCTCATCTGCCTCTGAGACACTACAACTTGGCAGGCCTGCACCTCCGTGCTGTGTCTCTCTGTCTCTGGAGGGGTTGACCCGATGCTTCTCTCTCCAGGCAGTTTTGCCCCTCAGGGAACATTAGGCAACATCCGGGCACATTATTGGTTGTTACTACTTGGGGAGGGGAAAGGCGACTGGCATACACGGGTAGAGGTCTGGAACGCACCTGAACATCCCACGATGCACAAGGAAGTCCCCAACAACAAAGAATTATCTGGCTCAAAAACATCAATAATGCTGAAGCTAAGAAACCGGGATATAGAACATTCCCTGGCTTCTCCCCTAGAAGCTTTCCTTGCACAGCCCTGCGTTCTCTAGAGCAGGCCTTGAGAAGGGTTTGTCCCCAGACATCTAGAAACTTAGGAGTGCAAAATTATCTCCTTAGATGTTCTGGATCTGTTTTCTTTGGCCCAAGAGGTCATTTATTTGAAAGGATCCAATATTCAATATCAGAAGATTTTGCAAGAAAATCTGGCTCTAAAGCTTGTCCTGAAACACGGAAGATCTTTTCACATGGGTCCCCAGTTTCCAGAAGGCAGCATCCAGTGGGAGCTGTGTACCAGCTGCCCAGAGCCCTTTACAGGGGGCGTTACTTATCCGGGTCACCTCAGCCTCACCCCTCCTCCAGACGGCGCCTGCTGGGCATGCGAGTGACCCTTACTCCTCTAGAGTCCCCGCCGGTCCCAGCTCTGTGGACTCACAAGATACCAGGGTGCTGGGTAGAAGGTAACTCTTGTGTTCCTTTCCCGGTTTCAAGTTTCCTGCTGGGAGATGGGGCTCCTGTAGACTGGAGTCCCCATGGCTCCACATCCACTCTGCACGGAGAGAGCTGAGGAGCAGGCCTCGGTCACTTAGCCCGAGGGAGCCTTATCTCCACCCCGTCTCCTAACATGACGCTGGCAGAGTGGCCCGCAGGCTGAGGCTTGCTGCCAGCTTTGTAAATAAAGCTTCATTAGTGGTCATTCCCACTCATGTACCTATTGTCCGTGGCTGCTTGTCCACTACGCCAGCAGAGCTGAGTCGTTCTGGCAAAGCCTGTATGGTACACGAAATCTAAAATATTTGCTGTCTGGGTCTTCACAGAAAAAGCTTGCAGACCTCTGGACTGACACAGAAGTCCCTCCCATTTATATACCCTTTGCTGTTTACAGAGCACTTCTTTTGATCCTCGTAACAATTTCATGATGTTTTCAGGGCAAGGATTACAGAAAGTACAAACAAACATTTTGAGTGGCAGCTGGGTGCCTGGTGCTGAGCTCCAGTCTCTCACACGCATTTCCTGGTGGCAGCCTTGGGGAGTAATTGCTTTAACTTTACAGAAGCTCAGAGAGGTTAAGTGACAGGCCCAAGGTCACCGTTGAGTCCATCTGGCTCCCTGCCGGGCCTCCCTGTTTTCCAGCTCGCTCTGATGCAGCAGTCTTGACCCTTTGCCACACTGTGGTGGAGATTTACCCCATCCCACCACCATGGGACCCCCCCCACACACACACACAGTTGTTAGGGCTGTAGCCTTCACTCCCCCACGCCTTACACTGGTGAGTCACCTAGGAGTAGAGAAGTATTGCATGAAGGGTCAGCCCACCCTGGTTCGTTCTTGCCCCCTCTTCCCGAATTGCCCAAGGTTGGATACCCCCGCGGACTACTGGGTAAATTCCCCTTGTCCCTGACAGCTGCCACCCTCACCCAGCGCTTCTTGGGGGGGGGGAGGGGAACAGAGGCTGTGAATGCCAAACCCAGCTCCTCCTGACCCCGACCACTGGAGATGCCAGGATGAAAGAGCCAGGGACCTGGGGGGAGATTAGAAAGGCAGACAAAGGGAGGGGGTCTGACAAGAGAAGAGCATGGCCCAATGGCCCCAAGGGGGATGAGGGCCGAGGAATCAGGGCAAACACAAAGCAAGTGTGTGTCTCATTGCCATCGGCCCGGTGGCCTGTGAAAGGTAATAGATGTGAAGTTTCAAGGAGCTGGAATGCAGTGTGATAGGATAGGCCACATGGAACCTCCCACCTCCATGGAGCAATGTATGCCGCATTAACTCTGCGCGCTTGGGTCTCCATGTGTATCCGTGTGTGTCGCGGCATCTGTGTTTTGTGTGAGCAAGCAGGGCGAGCCCAACCCATGGGACCGGTAGTTGGTTTCGTGCGTGGGAAATGGGGTGAGGTACCAGGAGGAAGTGCTGACCCCGAAACATCTGGACCTGTCACGAAGCCTGATGTCCTTCTATTTTAGATTCGTATCCTGCCTGGTCCAGTCACCGGCACCCAACAGATGCTCAGTAAATGTTAACTTGACCCATCCTTTCAACTAGATATGACAGCTTGTGTAGCTCTCTGTACGTATACATATCTGTGTGCATACACGTGTGTACAGCTGGACTATGAAATGTAAGGTCCGGTACAAATGTTACTGATTTCTCTCGTTATCATGAGCAACATATTCAGTACAAATTGAGTGCCTACTGCATTAATTGCTTTCCTTTTTTAACTCTTAAGAAGAGGTTGGTGTGAAAGGAGAGCAGTAAACAAGCCAGCGAGCTGTACGGACAACAACCCCGACCGTGTGGCTGTCCTGTCGCAGGGCGGGGAGGGGGGGTACAGGCAATGCAAGGAGCCTTTGGACAGTTTGGACTTGACCTCCCAGACATTCAGCAGGGGCTGTGGTCCCTAAGGCACAAGGACAAAGTGGGGGTTTGGGAGGTCAGTCTGGCGTTGGCATTGGGGAGTCCACAGGCAGGAGATCTAGTTGGGAGGCAGGTGTCGCTGGGCATGACCACGGTCATTACCTAAACACCTAGCCGACCCTGTGGATGCACTGGCTGTAGGACCCCTGCACAGCACGGCAAGCTCCCTATCTCACGGAAGCCTCCCAGCAAGCTGAGAGATTTCTGTGTCCCAGCTTTCCGGTAATGAAACAGAGGCTTAGAGACTTAAGTGCTAAGATGTGACAGTGTGCCTGGCAGGGCTCCGTGGCAGGGCTCCATGGCAGGGTCTGTGGCCTGCAAGGTGGACAGTGGTTGCCTAAGGCCATGCAGCTCAAGGGCCCGGGGAAGTGAGAGAACAGTGGGGCCAGTCCCCAAGCTCTGGGCCTCGGGGGCCCCTCGTGGAGGACAGACAGGGCCACTTGCCTTCCATAGCAGGAGACTGCGACCTCCCAGAGTGCACAATGACTTCCCTGGTTGAGTCAGGGCGTCCAAGGGGACCCTGTGTCCAGTGAGGATGTGATTCAGCAAAAAAGCAAGTCACCTCCTTTCTTGCCGATTGGGAGCGAGGCCATGCGCTGCTCTTCAGTCCAAGGTTCTCCTTGAAGACAGTGCCAACCCATTCCTACCTTCCTTTCCCACAACAAATTTCTTACCATAGACTTTTTATACCAGGATGATAGATGATGAAGGCCAGGTGTGGGGAGAAGACACCTGCATGATTCCAGAGACCGGTTCTCTCCTCCTCGCTCTCTCGCTCTCTCTCTCCCTGTCTCTCTCTCTTTGTCAAGATGCCAGCTCTTTACTTGCTGGACCTGGGAAGCCCAACATGATATAAAACAAAATAAAATGAAACAGCTTCATTATCTGCCAGAGAAAGATGATTAAACTGGTCTACTTTGTGTCCTGATGGGCGGTCTCTGAACTGTGTGTCCAACGTTGCTTTCCGTCTGGATGAGGACGACAGTATGAACTGTCACTGGGTTAATTGGTTTCTTGGAAAGTTTATTCATGTCCTCCTCTCCCCCTCAGAAGGCACAGAACACTTCACACTGAGTCAAATTGCTCAGCTTCTATTGTATGTGGCCAGAACATAACATGTACCAGCCTGACATCATGTCACAGCCAATGAGTGGTTAGGCGGGTTCCCTTCCCCTCCTTCTGAAACCTTGTTGTCAACTCTGTCGGAGGAGCCTCTAGCAGGCCAGGCGTGGACCATCGCCCCGCAGTGGGCCTAGTCTATGGCTTTGCCTTGGCTCCTGGGAGACGCTAGAGGGAATTGACAGTGAGCTTAGCCTCCCCTTTCCTACTCCCATCCATGTCCAGCAGTGTTTAAGGGCTTAGCGAGACACCACCCACAGGAAGGCACCCTGGATTAGCTGCACAATCATTCTGATCACAAAGTCGGTGCAAACCCCCTTCTCTGGCCACAGTGCCAACCACAGGCTTCTCATACCTGATGATTAAGGCTGAGAGCTAGAAGAGAGCATGCTTTGTTGATTTCTGAGATCAGAGATGCTTACCAATGCATATCATTTCTTTTTTGGGTTTCTTTGCTTGACTATTTACAGTTATCCCTTTTAATTGTTTTTGAGCCATTTTGCAGGTGTGTTTTTCTGGCCCCTGATGGTATCACCAATTTCCCTGAGGCAAGAACCACATTTAATTAATTACCTTCAGCTTCCAATACCACATAACATACTCAGCACACAGTTGAGTGGCAGGTTTCATAGGAAGCTGGGCAGTATCAGGTGGAGGACCAGGGCATGGCCCTGGGGCAGCTGCCAGGGGCAAGTGTGCACTGGTCAGCTAATTTCACCCCTTCATTGCCTCCCTTTGCACACCTGTAGGATGGAGATCATGACGCCAATCTCACTGGGTCCTTGTGAGGATTAAGTACCTAGTAGAGTGACTAATGCATGCTTATGGAGGTCTTGAAATCCTGTAAGCACACAGCACAATGCTCCCTTACCCTGGGCCTCCTGCTTCCTTCTGGACACCTCACATCTGGCTTGGTCAGTGAGGACACAGTGCCAGATGAGCAGGGTTCCCACCATGGCTTGTATCCTGTGTTATCCCTTCCCAGCACCAAGAGGGAAGCTCACTCACAGACCTGGAATAAGGCCTGGAGACATCTGGGACCTGTGACTTGTTCTCAGTCTCCCAGCTAAGCCTGGAAGGCTCCCACCCAATCGCTCTTGTTTACGTCTCTATTCTTCCCTCCTCTCCTTGCTCCTGAAAACGATCTGCTGTTCTCCCTAAAGCCCACCCCTACCGGGGCCCCTGAAATCTTCATTAATTGAAAAGAAAAGAACCATGACTCAGCAATGGTGGCCCTGGAACCTGATTGAAATTCCCAGCAGATATTTATGGCAAAAACATTTCTCTTTATATAACAATTTAATCAGGCCGAGGTGTGATAAGCGAGGAGGCACCCATTAAGCTAGGCCGTTAATGCGGCAGAATCGTCTCTTGCTGATGGATGTGGCCTAGGCATGGCTGGTCGTTGGAAATTAAAGTGGAACCGAAATCCATTTGCTGCCTGGTGGCGTGGAGCGCTGTTGTTACAGCTTAACACAGCCATCTCCCGCGCGTGGTGCAGCAGCCACGCCGCAAGCAGCTCCTGCCCCTGCTCCTGCTGTAATTCAGAGAAAGCCTCCCTTTCGTGTGCTTTCTCCACGGCCATGGGCAATTGACCTGAGAGACTCTCCATTTTCCTGGAGCCACAGGTTGGAGGCGGCAGGGAGAAGGAGTGGAGAGGTGGTGGGGAGAGGGGGGCAGGTGAGGAAGACGCAAGCCTCTTCTGGGGATGAGAGAAAAGATTGTGCCTTTGAAAAGAAGGCAAGCTCTTCCCACCCCCTGTGCTTGGAATAACTTTCCACTCAATATGGCACAGTGGTCTCCTCTCTTCTATCAAAGCCACCCTAATACGCCTCTGTGTGTTTTTTATGTCATTGTTATCATAATGGCAAGGCGATGTCAGCGGAAGGAGAGGGACACGGCTTTGTCGGACCTCGGGAGCAGGATAGTTCCAGGACTCAGCAGTGTGTGTGCACCAGGCAGGGGAACCAGCCTGTCCAGCTTGAGGGCAGCGCCTCGGTCTGTCAGACGGATGCCTGTGCCTGGTATAAATGCAGGTGTTCTGGGACTCGGGCTCCACGGTGTCCCGAAACATTCCCCGTCTCAAAAAAAAAAAAATTACAGTGGGTGAATTATTTGTCTTTGTGGCACTGGCCACTGGCATAATGTCGAGCTCATAGTGGGTGCCCAACAAAGGCTTCTTTGGTAATTGAATGAGTGAACAAACGAACCAAGCAGAATTTTCAGGGTTGGTTATTTTCCCTCCCAAAGATTTCTCTCTTCTAAGCAACATTCTCAGGTCTTCCCAAACACTCAGAGCCTCTAATACATATAAAATCCAATTTGACTGAATCTGCCCATCTCTCCCCCTAAACACAATCAGATTTATATGTAACTTTTAAGGGCAGTCCTATTTCATAAAGTAGTAATAGGTTCTTGTGCTTAAGTTCTTGATGGAATCTCAACATTTAGAAGCACAGACAGCACGTCGCCCATCTGCAAGTCCGGCTTGCTGCAGGAGAGAGAGGGAGTACATTTTCCTAGGATTCCCTCCAGCCCTAAGTGCAAGGGTGCTAACTGGAAGGCAGACTTTCCCAGCAATTACCCAATGCCTGACTTCATCCCCGAGCTTCCCGAGCTTTGGCACGGGGCCAAGAAGCCTCCAGGAGCAAAAGCGAAAACAGAAAGGGAAGGCTGTCAGCACCTGTCTCCCTGCTGGAGAATCAAACGTTCATCGTAAGAGTCTCTTAGGACAGGATCCACTCATTAAACCAGATGCAACTCTATCATTCGCAAACAATTCATTAGTCTAAACGGGCCTGAATGTCATCCCCATCCAAGGATTCACCAGACAATTAATTACAGCACAAAGCTGGAAGGGAAAAAATACAGCTCAGGAGACCGAATAGCATTCTCATTTGTGATAGTCAAGTTTCCTCTAGGTTTCTGAAATGCAGGGTAGCGGTCAACGGCAGCAGGTGCCAACCCAAAGACACAGTGGGGGAGGTTTTGCAGTGGCTTTGGGCTTGCCCACCTGACTGCCCATCTGCTGGGAGCTGCTCCAAAGGAGTCCTGGTGCTGAGCTTTTGGGTGATAACTCTGGCTCCCAAGGATCTGAGAGCGGAATGTGGGAGAAAACCAGACATCAGGCACCCCAGCACCAGGAGGCTGGCCCTTGGTGTGCCAGACCCAGGGGGTGAGCTGGGGCAGCCTGGAGTGCTTCGAGCTAGAGGTTAGGGGGACTCAGGAGGAGACAGCTTTGAGCCACGTCTCACTCACAGGCCTGTGGGCTGCTCCATTCAACACAGGAGCTGGAGAGACGGTGGCTGGGGCTGACAACTCTGTCTCCAAAGTCAAACCCCCAAAGCCCTGCCCCTGCCCCTGCCCCCAAGATCATCTCTGACTTCCTTCCTGGAAGAGCTTGCCCCACACCCACGTCAGCCTTCTGACAGCTTCTAGACTCAGCCTGCTGGTTCTCTCTGAAGGGACCACAGCAGGAGGCCCCCTTGGGGCTCACAAGTGGGAGCATGAAATTATTCTCAAATGATGCTTACATAATACATTTATGATAGTTTGACACACACACTCATCGATTTATTTTATTTCCTATTATACTTTATATCTCATCTTTTTTTTAAGTCATTTTAGTCTTTTTTTTAATGATTTTTTATCATATTATGTTAGTCACCATACAGTATCTCATCTTAAACGAGGAACGTAGGCCAAAATGCTTTTGCTTGTGTTTTTCTTTGAGCTTTTAGAGAGTTCTGTGCTGTAGGAATTAACATTTCAAAACTGCTGAAATGTCATTTATCAAAGGTCCGTGAGGTCTGGACATACTGGAGAAACATCTTTCTCCTTTGTCTGCTTTTTGGCTGAGACCCCCTGCAAAGATTCTAGAAGATGTCGCCTCCTACTTCACCCGGTCAGAGCCCAACGCCAGGCCCAGTGCTGGAGAGTGAGGCCAAGGTGTATTTAAAGATGGTTGGGTTTAGACGTAGCGGTAACAGGGTATTGCTGGCAGAGGGACATGTGGGGTGTTAGTCTGCATTCCCCCAAGATTAAAAGCAAGGATTTTGTTAGAGAAAATGCCCATGTGAAGGAAAGCCGTGGTGAGGGGTTTGAGTTGGGGAGTCAAGAAGAGCTGTCAGATGGTAATGCAAATCTGACCCCAGCGAAGCAGAAGGGGGCGGGGGGGGGACTGCCAAGTTGTCTGGATGTTTTGGCAAAGCCACAGGGGAGTCCTTGAGCCAAAGCCAGTCGAAAGAGGAGTCACCTCTACCCCAGGAAAGGGTCTGCCTTACTGTTTTTGCTGGGCTCCACCACTGGGTGGGGGTGGAGGGGGTGGCCCGCAGGGAACATGCCTGCACGCAAAAGATGGTTGTAGATTTCAGAGGCAGTGGCTGGGACCTGGTCAGCTGTGCTCCCTGTGGGAGGAGCCTGGGAGGCACATTCTCAGGGCCTCTACCTGGGGGGAAATAGGAGAGGAGACAGGACCCTCAGCAACCACCTTTCAAGGGGTAGGACATCCTCAACCCAGGGCACTCTCAGGAGACCTGGTGGCCCTCTGCCCCCTCCTGCCCCCAAATGCCCTTCTAGCATACAGCCTCCGGAGTCCAAGCTAGCATTTACTTGATCTTGGGACAGTTTGCTCCATCGGGCGAACGTGCCCTTGGGACACGTAGCAGATTAAACTTTTTCAATCAGTTAGTCCTCAAGATTAAATAATCATCCAGATCGCTCCCTGACCCCAAGGAAGAGGAGAAATTGGAAACATGGGCATAGGAACCAGAGGGGAGAGGTGGGGGCACAAGGGCATGGGAACCAGAGGGGAGAGGTGGGGGCACAAGGTTCTTCTTCACGCACCCCCACCCTGGCCGGCCTCTTGGAAGAAGGAAGGATAACAGAATGGCTGGCTGTTTCCTTCCTTTTCTTTTTTTTTAAGATTTATTTATTTATTTATTTGAGAGAGTGAGAGAGAGAGCATGCATCACTCACACAGACTTGTGAAAAAGGGGCAGAGGGAAGCAGCATGAAGGGTGTAGGGGGGATTGATCCTAGGACCCCAGGATCATGACCTGAGCTGAAATCAAGAGTCAGCCTCTTAACCATCTGAGCCACCCAGGCGCCCCTCCTTCCTTTTCTGAGACCCCTCAGTCCACTGGCCCTTACTGCCGGTCAGGCCTGGGAGAGAAGGGAGGCTCAGAGCTCGATGGAGGGAAAGCAAGGCGGCATGGACTGAGCATCTATTCGGCACCACGTTCTCCATATGTGTTTATCCATTTGACATTCAGAGCTAACCTGTAGGGTGCTATTATTATCTGTTTTCTAGTAGGCAACTGAAGCTCAAAGAGGTTTGCTGAAGACCCCACATGGCAAAGCCAGGGTGTAAACGCAGTTCAGTCTGAGTCCAAATCTGCTGCCATCCCAACCCTGGGCCGCATCAGACAGGCAGGGCCCTAGAGTTCGAGAAATCCAGGCCTGCTCCACTAGATGGTAGGGGGGTGGGCACAGGTGAAGCTGGGGAGCTCGCACAGAGAAGCCGGACTTCCTGTCTCAGGTGGTGGCCTGCGGGAGAGTAGTGCTTGGGGGAGGGAGGCTGCCCCCTGGGCCCACATCTCCTTCCATGTTGAGGCTGGCAGGGTGGGATGGGGGGGTCAGCTGCTCTCACAGGGTGTCACCTCCAAGCTAGGCTGATGCTTACTGGCTTGGAAGAAGAAGGAACCCTAAAAAGCCCCTTGGATCATTGTCACACTTCAGGATCTAGATACCTTTAGTGGCTTCCCAGGGCTCTTAGCATGAAATCTACCATTTTCAGCCTGGCCAATGCGACTGCCCTAGCCTGATCCCTTCCTACTGTCCTGGCCTTGCCTCCAGGATCCTCTGCATCCCTCCCTGTGCTCCACCCACATGGTCTTCTCAGCTACTCCATGGGCCACTCTGGCACATGCTGTTCCCCCCCAAGACTGTAAGCTGAATACAAACAGAGGCTGAACAGCAATTGTTTTTGGGTGTCTAACAAAATGCCGGGCCATAATAGGTGCTTGGTACATAGTCCTTGAATAAATGGAAGATGAGATGTAGTGAGAGATGAGGCTGGCACTTTACGTGAGGGCCAGACACTCCTCTCTTGACTTTCAAGCCCAGCGGGACGATCTCCTGAACAACTCCCAGGGCAAACAATACGAAAAGCTGGGTAAGTTATATAAGAACACCTGCCTATGTGAATTGCTGAACTAGTAGGAAAGTAAGAATTCTGCAGAAGCCAAAAGCAGACTGAAAGTCAACATCCTGGGAGGTAAGCAAGAACCTAAGCCAGAATATCTGCCACACCCTGGGGACTTAAAGCTTCTGGTTTGGTGGCTTCTGAGGATTCAGGAATCTGGAGAAACAGCCATAGGTTTGACCCGCAATGGGCGATCTAAGGTGGAAAACTACATGACAGTTGGACCACAAAGGGCTGGAAACTCAGTGAAAGGATAAGTGAAAAGATCATTCTATAGTCTACCTCCTCCAAACCCATACCTCTGGTCTAATTATGAGGAAAAGATTAGACAAATCCCAGGAGAGGAACATTCTGTAAAATACCTGACCAGTACTCTTCAAAAACAGTGAAGGTCTTCAAAAAGGAAAGTAAGAAACTACCCCAGCCAAGAGAAGCTGAAAGACACATGCTGAGTAAACGTAATATAGTATCCTGGATGGGAACCTGGGACAGAAAGAGAAAATTAGGTAAAAACTAAAGACATATGAATGAAGCATGGACTTTAGTTCATAATAATCTATCAATATGGGTTCATTAATTTTGACACGTGTACCTACCATGCCAATGTGAGATGTTTACAATGAGGCAAACTGGGTACAGGGTACATGAGGACTCCCTGAATTATTTTTGAAACTTTTCTGTAAATATAAAACTATTCTAAAATTTAAAGAAATATTTTAAAAATAAAGTTAGCCCATTATGCAGAAGGGAAAAGCAGGGAAACTTGTAAGTCTTCATTTGATTTTTGGGAGGAGAGAGAAAGACTGTCCCCCTGAGATTCATAACCATTTATTTAAGTTTGTGGTCCAAATTTTCAGACAGAAAATTCAATTTCAAATGGCATTGGGTTGGTAAAGCTCCCTAGTGCCTGGTAGATACCAACACAAATTTTCTCTGGAAGAATACAATTTTTTTAAAGATTTTATTTATTTATTTATTTGACAAAGAGAGACAGCCAGCAAGAGAGGGAACACAAGCAGGGGGAGTGGGAGAAGAAGAAGCAGGCTCCTAGAGGTGAGGCCTGATGTGGGGCTCAATCCCAGAACACTGGGATCACGCCAGAGCCGAAGGCAGACGCTTAACGACTGCGCCACCCAGGCACCCCTGGAAGAATGCAATTTCACCTGAAGCCTCAGAATTTCTCCAGATTAGGGACATGAAATTGTCATCAAAAATTATAAAACACACAAGGAAACAAAGTGCTTTGAGTGAAATCCAGCAGAAATAATACATAGTGGAATCAGAACTCTAAATACTTCAGACATTACCATTATCAGACATGGAATATAAAATAAGTGTGTCTAAATATTATAAATGTTTAATATATTTTTAAAAGCTTAAAGCAAAAAGAAAAAAAAGCCTATAACAAAGGACCAAGCTTGTTTGAAATGGGAACAAAGAGAACTTCAATGAAAAATATAATTTAAGTTAAAAACTCAATGGGCAGATAAATAATAGATTCAACACAGCCAAAAGAGGAATTAGTGAACTGAAAGATAAATTTAGAATGTAGTCCTGGGGAACCAAGACATAAACAGCATGAAACAAAGGTTAGACGTGAAGGTTGGGGTAAGAGATTATGAATTTACCCACTGGACTGGAATAAAGAAACAAGGAAGAGGCAATGGTGAGAAAGTTAATGGCTAAATGTTTTCCAGAATTGTTAAACAATACCAAACCTCAGCTCTAGGAGTTCCCATAAATGCCAAACAGAATGTATAAAACGAAATCTTCACTTAGTCAATGCAGTGTGAATCTGCAAAACACCAAAGACGGGGGGGGGGGCGGACGCACCAAATCAGAAATAAGCAAAACCGATCTGTGAGGACAGATAGCATAACAGCACTTACCTTTGGAAAAGTGAGTAATGATCAAGGGAGGCTTCTAGAGTGCTTTTAAGGTTTTATTTTCATTTTAAACATCCAAGTGATAATTACGTGAGTGCATTCACTTTGTAAAAATTCAGCAGGCTGTACATTTATGATTCATGCACTTTAAAGTAAAAAAATATGCTATCCTTTAATTTTTAAAACTCACATTTAAAGGAATGCTAATTAGACTGGGAGCTGGTTTTTCAACTTCAACAACAGCCAGGAAAAAGCTGAATAGTTGCACATAACACCCAGTGCACCATGATACATCAAAATAAATAAATTAATTAATTAAATAAAATAAAATAAAAAATAAAAATGAAAAATTTTAAAAAAGAAGAAAAAAAAGAAAAAAGCTGAGTAATACCTTCAGGGTCCTGAAAGAATGACTTGAATTCCATACCCAGTAAAATCATCTTTTGAAAATGAGGGCAAAATAGCTGCGCTGTCCTCACTAACAGGAATTCTAAAGCAAGCACATCAGGCAGGAGGAAAATGATCCCAGATGGGATGTCTAAGACGGAGAAGAAATGATGAAATACTATTTCAGAAATATGTGGATCAATCCAAGTAAACATGGACTGAATAAAGCAAGAGCACTAACAATGTCTACATGGTGAGGTTACAGACGGCTACAACTCAAAACACTAGGCAAAAATAGTGTATTAGCTGGAAAAGGAGAGATGAATGGTAAAGCACTGTAAGGCTCTTACATTTGGGGAGAAGAAGACAAAGCTACTGATTGATTTTAAACATCATGAAATCTGCATGTTGAAATATCTCGGGCAACCACTAAAGGAATAAATATATAAAACTTACTTTTCAAACTAGTAGAGGAAAAAATGGAAGAATGATAATATAAAAAAGGACTTCCATCCATCCAAAAGACAGCAAGAAGAGAGAAAAAATGAGAAACAGAAAATGTGGGACAAATACAAACCACAAAGGAAAATGGTAGAAATCTAAATATATCAGCAATAACAATAAATATAAATCGATAAACTCTCCAGTTAAAAGGAAAAGATTGCCAGACTAGATTTTTTTTAATCCAAGTAGATTGTTTATAAGGACAAAAATATTGACAGTAAAAACATAAAAACATGAAAGTGATATACCAAGCAAGTATTAACTATAAGAAAGTGGGGCTGGCTATATTAATATCAAATTAAGTGAATTGTAAAACAAAACATTAACTAGATATAAAAAGGATTGCTACACAGTGGTAGCTTGAAATCACCGGAAAGATATAAGAATTCTAAACTTGTTTACATTTGACAACATAGCCTCAAAATCTAAGTAATGTCTGGGGTATTCCCTTAAAGAATAACATATAAGACATAATTTTCAAAGTCATAGAGGGAAAAATGAAAGAGTAATAATATTAAAAGTACTTCATTCTAATGATGGACTCAGGTCATTATACATTAGTACAAACCCCTACAAGGTACAATGCTCAGAATGAACTGTTGTATACACTATGGAGTTTGGGTGATTATGTGTCAATATAGCTTCATCAGGTATAACAAAGGTATCACTCTGGTGGGGGATGTTGGTAATAGGGGAGGCTGAACATGTATTGGGGCTGTGGGTTCTATACCTTCCCCTCAATTTGGCTGTGAACTTTAAACTGCTCTAAAAAAGGTAAAGTTTAATCTAAGTAAGTAAATGATAAAAGACAAAAAATAGCACATGTACCTAAATAATCAGTGTAAAACACAAAAACCACAAGAATAGAATAGCAGGGAAAATGAAGAGCCACTTTAATCAATCCAAAAAATGGCAAGAAAGATGAAAAAAAAATGAGAAACAGAAAAGAGAAAACACAAAATGGTGGAAATAAATCTAAATACATCGACAATCATAATAAATTCAGGTTTGATGAAATTGCTAGCAGATATTGACAAATTTATCATAAAGTATGAGACTTGGCATACTTCCCTAGGTAATTGATATACCCAGCAAACAAAATGATTAGTAGGCTGGAACAATACAATTAGAAGACTGATCTAATGGACGCATACAGAATATCACATCCACTAAATGGGGAATACGCTCTTTTCAAGTACCTGTGTACTATTTACAAAAAATTGATTGGTTTCTAGGCCATAAAGCAAGTCTCAAGAAATACAAGTTTTAGAAGAACGCATTTTCTGATAGTTATGCAATTAAGTTGGAAATTACTGACAAAAAGGGAACCAGTAAAAGTCTACATTTGGAAAATGAACACACATTTCTTTTTCTTTTTTTTTTTTTAAAGATTTTATTTATTTATCTGACAGAGATAGAGACAGCCAGAGAGAGAGGGAACACAAGCAGGGGGAGTGGGAGAGGAAGAAGCAGGCTCATAGGAGGAGACTGATGTGGGGCTCGATCCCATAACACCGGGATCACGCCCTGAGCTGAAGGCAGACGCTTAACCGCTGTGCCACCCAGAAGCCCCATGAACACACATTTCTGAACAATTCATGGGGGTCAAATACAAATCATAATAAAAATACAGATTTAGAAATGATTGGTAACAAGAATACTACATACCCAAACTTGTCGGATGCCGCTAGCGTAGTAATCGGAGTGGAGTTTATAGCTTTGAAACTTATGTTAGAGAAGAAAAAATGTTGACAATGATTTATCTATGCCTCTACCTTAAGATAGGAGAGAAGAACATTAGAACACACACAGTAGACAGAAAATCATGATTTCCAAATATTTTCCCAAAATAGAGAATTGGCATATGAGGAATCATCTTAAAGTCACTGATTTCTTCTCTGAGAGCTTGTCTGGAGAGTTCGATACTCCACACCAATGCAGTACAGATCGTGTGGCCCTTGTATAAGGCCAAGCACACCCAGGGCTACTGATCCCGCGGTGGGCTGACGTAAGTGTCTTGAGAAGATGTCTGGTGCACCCCCAGCTCTCCCTGACCCTGGCCCATGAAACAGTTACAGATGTGGCAGCTGACCACTTGATCTTTTTCTGTGGCTGCACTAGCCTGGCTGACCATTTAATGCACCCTCCGGCAAAAGCAAGAGAACGCATTTCTTGGATCAAAGCAAGAGAAAATAGCATTTCTTGAGTCTCATCCCTCTCCGGGATTTGTTGTTGGGCTCTTTTTGTTGTTATTGTTTTGGCTTTTTAAAAACAAAAAACAAAAAACCACCAACAACAACAATAAAAAAACTGTACCAGGAAAATCAAGGAGAATGAGGAAGAAGTCACCGTCACCATCCAACATGGGTGTGTGTATAGACATTAAACAGAGAGCCTCTTTGGAAGTCCAAGGTCAATAATGACCCATTTGAACTCTCTGAGGAGACCATTTGTCAGGGACAGGGAAGTCATTTCCTCCAAACAGAAAGAAAATGGAAATCGAAATCCAAATTCCAAGGCCAAGAGCCTTGCAGAGAGCAGAGTTGTTCTCTCCAGGGCCAGGCCCAGCAGGTGGCATCCTGGGCAGAACCAGCAGGTAGGCCCTCCCCTCCAACTACAGGGAAACATTGCCCCCCCCGCCCCGCCCCCATCCCCGCACTCATTCCAGTGACAAGTCCCTGCAGAATTCATTAAACTATTTTAAAACCAGTGGAGAAAATTTAGTCTGTATGTTTGGACAAGCCATGCACGCGCAACCAAGAAATAAATAAATAAATAAAATAAAATTAGGGGGGAGGAAAGAACAAAACAACAAAATTAACTAAGCTTTGAGTGAGTGTCTAATAAACTTGACATTTTTAACAGGCACGTTGAAATTTCCCCCATGTGCTGGGGACAATGATAATAATTGAATGCACAAGAGATAAATATCTTTTAAAAATAGTGACAGCAACGAAAGCTGTTGAGAGCTTTAAAATTCAGATTTCTGTTTTAAATTCAAGGTCTGTGGCCTCTCCCCACTTAGCTCAACTGGTGAGGCTATGGAGGGAGCTCTGGCCCCTTGGTGGGAACAGCCCACCAAATCCCTCTACTAGGGGGCCACAGGGCCCATAGATGTCAGGACTCCTTAGGGCAGACCCTTTCAATTTTAGGGTGCCCTCTCTGCAGGGAAATCCCTCTGTCCATATGAGGCCCAGAAGCAGACACACAGACCCTTCTGGTTGTGGCCTGGTGGATGCCCTCTCTTTTATGCCCACCCATCTCCAGGACTTGAAGGAAATAGAAAGTCCTTTTTTTTTTTTTTTGGTAGAGGTAATATTCACATAAAATTCACTATTTTAAAGTGAATGTGTCTGTGGTATTCAGTACATTCACAGTGTTGTGCAACTACCTTCTATAGAAGTTCCAGAATGTCTTTTATCACCCCAAAAGAAAACTGGGTACCCACTAAACAACCATTCTCCATTCTCCCCTCCCTTCAGCCCCTGGCAACCACCAATCTGCATCTGTCTCTGTGGATTTACCTATTCTGGATATTTCATATCAATGGAATCATACAATATATAATCTTTTGTGTCTGGCTTGTTTTATTTATAATGTCTTCAAAGTCCATTCCTACTGTAGCGGGTATCAGTACTCCATTCCTTTTTATGCCCGAGTAATATTCCATAATATGGATATACCACATTTGGTTATCCATTCATCATTTTATGGGTAGAAGGTCCTTTTGGGAGGTGCCCTGGGCTCATACTGAATAAGTAGCCAGGAGATTATGAATGTAATTTAGTGTCAATTATAAAGTAACAACCATCTCATTGGAAAACCTGGTTCAGGGTACATTAGATCTCTAGCTCTTTAAGTTTAGGAAAGGATTGTTGGATGGATGGATGAATATTTGGATGGATGGAAGGAGGGAAGGAGGGATGAGTGGGTGGATGGATAAATGGATAAATGGGTGGATGGATGGGGGATGGATGGATGGATGGATGGAAGGAGGGATGAGTGGGTGGATGGATGAATGGGTAAATGGATGGATGGATGGATGTTTGGATGTTTGGATGGATGGAAAGAGGGAAGGAGGGATAAATGGGTGGACGGATGAATGGATAAATGGATGGTTGGATGGATGGAAGGAAGGAGGGATGAGTTGGTGGGTGGGTAGATGGATGAGTGGGTGGATACATTTATTAAATGTATCTGAACTTAAAGTTCAGAAACCCAGACTTCCAGTCCATCTTGCCACAAGAAAGTTCTATAAAATACAAATCACTTTATCTCTGCAGGTGTTCATTTCCTCGCATGAAAAACACCCGATAGTTTCTTGTGATCCCAGGAGATTCCCTCCTCAATACTCTCCCAGGATAGAGGGGACTCTGGCCGACTGTGCTGAGTTACAGGTAATATCTCATAGAGGCAGAGAAACAGACAAGCTGGGTTAGAGAGGGACTCATCTGACCCGGGTGTTCTATCATTGCTTCCCAATTTGAGCTGGGTTCATCAAGGACTTTCTTTTTGATCTCATTGAGTACCCCAGCCTCTCACGCTCCCCCCCACCATACCTCAGCACTTCCTCGCTCCTTCTTACACTATGTCCTTTACTTATTCTGCCCTAGTTGTCTCTGCTATAAGCTGTATTTTCCCAAATTTATTATTTTCTTCCTCTGGTAAAGTAATTGAACTTTTACGGCTATTCCTGAGCCCGAAGGCCCAACTTTCTAAAAGCCTGCATTCCCCAGCAGGCCTGCACAGGTCCCAGAGCTGACTGCTCGTGGAGCCATTTCCCCCACCCAATTACCACCAACATCATGCACGTGTGGGTTATTTTCTCGACAAACTTGTGTGCAGCAAGTTGCCATGGAAATAAGAAAAAATGATTTGTTGGTATTGGTATCCTGAAAATAAAGTGCGAGCCAAGCTGAAAAATACCAGACATAGGGGAGGGGTAGGGCTATCAAGCGAAATAGAAAAGATTTTTTCACGCAAGGTGAGGAGGAAGCTTCTTGCCCTTGCACCGGGGGAGACGTCCAGGTGGTGCTGGAGAGGGGGACGGAGGCCACCAGGCGCAGGACCTGGCCCTGCCGAGGTCGGTGCTCATTTCCTGGCATGAGGAAAGGAATCCCTGAAGGTCTGTCTGCTGCTTTCTCTCCAGTAATGAAGATTAAAAGCCCAATTAAGCTAGGCCTGGTAATCTGACCCATTAGTAGGCATCTTCCCCAGATCAGAGGGCAGTTATGTTGGGCCCTACGCTGGCCTCATGAGTCACCGTGATAGCAATGAGCTGGGCGTAGGAGCTGCTTTGGCTTCAAGGGCTTTTCTTGGCAGTAGTCCTTCCCGTGGCCTGCAGATGAAGGCTATTCACTGACATGATTCCCGGACAGGCACCCCAGGATGGGGTGGCTCTCCTCGGCCAACACACCACCTGGTGAGTGAGATGTATGGTCCCTTTGGTCAAAAAAGTAGTCCTTTTGCTCAAGGGTCGGAGCTGCCTGGATTGGCTGGGTCCGTGTCCACCAGCTCAAGTGGCTGTACCATTCTGAACTGAGGCTTGCTCACCAGTTAATGGCAATAGTCTCGATTGTCCTCTGTGGTTGAAAAACCATGTAAAAGCAGCTGCCAGCATGAATACAGGGAGATATTTAATAAAGGTGCTTTGTCCTCGCAGGTCATTGCACGTCCAGAAATCTCTTCCCAGAGGAGTGACTCCTTTAGGGAGCCGGATGTTTCCCAATCACCAAGCTGGGAGTCGAAGGTGGGGACAAGACACAGAGCAGTGACCCTCTCTGGAGAGGGAGGAGAGGGAGCATTGGGAGGAGAGGGAGGAGAGGGACCTGGAGGGCAGAGCAGGGATGCAGTGGCAAAGAAGCATCTTCCCAGTCTTGCCCCACCGACATGCCTACCTGTCCCTTCCTGAGGAATCAGTATGTGATCCCCTACTAGTCATTTCTGCCTCTGAGTGACTTCAGGTCAGAGCAATCCTCCTTGCCCCAGACGACTTGCCGTTCTCTCGTCATGATTGGGACAGGCTTGGCATTCTGTTAGAGGACCTTCAGGCTTTGTGAAAAAGCAGGTATGGAGTCAAGGGTCCTTCCCAGAGGCTCAGAAGTCATGCCAAGGAGGCTGCTTCCTGCTGCCCCCGTGGTCCCAGCCAGCCAGCCAGCCAGGTGTGTGGGCTCTGCTAGGGAGCGTTAGCAAGCAGACTCGGGGATCGGGCACCCCGCCACACTGTCTGGCTCCCTCTGCCTGAGGCAGCAAGGGTCTCTGCCCCTCACCTCGGGTTATCCTAACCCGATAACCTAGCTTGACCATAGAACTGCTGCAGGCTTCCCGCAAAGACAGGAGGGGGCACAGATCTCCAACAATGCCTCAGAAACCATCAGACGTTAGGGTCTCGAGCTCAGTGACGGGCGCCTGGTGTGTAAAAAAAGAATCAGAATTGGGCCTCTGGAGACGTAAGGTGACGAGCTGTGTGACTTTGGGCACATCACCTTGCCTCTCTGGGCGGCTTACTCATCTCTAAAACGAGAGGATTCGTGTGACTGATCTCTGAGCGTGGATTCAGAGACTCTGTAAGTCTCCCTTCAGGGCGTTTGTCCTTAGAAACAGCCATTTCTCGTACAACATTCTCAAGCCACATAGAGCAGTTACCATCACTCACAAATGGCCCCCAGTTGATCGTAGTTAGAGAGAGATGGCTCCCAGGGTTAGGAAGTTCATTTGTTCATTCAGCAGTTCCACTGAGCATCTACTATAAACCAGACACTGTTCTAGATGAAACCAGAAAGATGGAATCCTTGCCCGCGCAGAGCTTACAGTCTAGTGCCGGGAGACTTAAGATAAGCCAATAAATAAGTAAAGATGGGATAAGTCTGGTGTAAAAAGTGCCGTGGAGAAACCTAGAGCAGGAGAAGGGGACAGAGAATCCTGGGTTGGGGGGGGCCCTTTTGTGTGAGTGCTCTTCGATAAGGCGATGTTTGAGTAGAGACCCGAAGGAAAGAGGGGGCAGATTTACAGGAAGGAACTAGGCAGGGAAGGAAGATAAAAAGGAGAGAGGCCAAATCATCTTGGCAAGCGTACCTCAGGAAGGTAGCTCTCCTGGCCTCTTTGGGAACCCAGGCAAGTTTTAGATCCAGGCCAAGATTCGCTGTAAGAGCGGCGTTGGCAAAGGGTCCTTGTAGAGCGTCTTATTATCCCTTCCCCTGGCCTCCCCGCAGCCTGGCTCTGCAGCCAGCGTCCCCTGCCCCAGAAGCTGCGCCCTGTCATCTCCTATCAGACTGCCTGACCCTGAGCAAGGGGCCTGGCCCTTCCGAGCCACGTTCTCCCAGCTGCATAATAAGGAAGTGAACGCTGTTCCCTGGGGCTGGTGAGAGGATCACATGAGCTAATGCATTTCAGGCTTCTGGGGTTCATGCCCCTCTCTCTGACTTCAGGCAGGGAGGCTGTCCTGGGTCTCCAAAGTCCTCAGAGAAGGCGAATCCCTCTCTCCCTGTCCCAGGGAGGGCCTCACTTTCTTCCTAGGCCCACCGATTTTCCGAGATGGACGCGTGGGCTCCAGCTTCAGCCTGAAGCCCTCCTCTCCCTAGTCCAGCAGCCATCCCTTCAGGCCTGCAAGGCTCCTGCAAGGAGCTGAGCTGGGTAGAGCCAGCCAGAAGCTCGAGGCTGGAGGGCGCTTGGACGTGGGTTCAGCTGTGGCCACCCTGCAGCTTGCTAGAGCTCCGTGGCTAGGGACGGGCTAGGGAGATGCCTACAGATCTGATGGTACAAGGAGCAGTTTAAAGTTTGATTTTACAAAACAGAATAAATTAAAAATGCATTAGGAATGAGGCCCTTACTTAACTACAGGGTGTGCTAATGGGCTTGGAGCCTGCACTCCCTCCTCCTGTAAGCTCTTAATGACTGAGCTTTAATGTATTTTATTTCTTGAAAAACAATCCCACAAGCACTCAGTTTAGTCGGAAAAACATTTCTAAAATCATTAGACCACTGCACGGTAAATATTCATCACAACCGCAGCTCCCACCTGCTCGCAATGAGGCATTGATTTTTTTTTTCCTTGCCTTGTTTTGCTCTCTCTCGCTTTCCATTTCTCTTCTACTCCCCTCTCTCTCCCTCTCCTCCCCCCAGATCCTCCCCGAAAGCTGAAGCCAGGCTTGGTAGGGCCCTCTCTGAGATTATTTTTCAAGGGGAGCCCAAGAGGCTGTGTCAATATTCAGTTCAGCGGGAGCCAGCACCCCCTGCTCCAGGGGCCTCCTGGTCTGGTTTCAGCTGGGGAAGCAGGCCCAGGGCCCCGAGACCCCATCCCCACCCTGCGGCGGGAGTCCGAAACTCCAGCATCAGAGTGGCATATTCCCATGGCAAGAAAAGGGCCATTGTGCCCACTTAGAGTTCTGCAATCCAGGGCTCGCCCTGCAGAGACTATTGTGTGACCTTGGGCTCGTCACCTCACTGCTCTAACCCTTCAAGACATCATCTCTAAAAATGACACTGCCGGGCGAACTGTCCCGCACTTATGTTCTCTGATCTATTTAGCTGAAGAGCTAAATGTCATATCTGCTCTGGCCACTGACTAGCTCTGTGACCATGGGCAAGCTGTTAAACCTTTTTGAGGCTCATTTTTAAAAATTATATATATGTAAAAAATCTGTACCTGAAAAGTAGGCATTGAAATCGAAACTATGTAAGATGTGCAGAGCTCCCAGCAGAGTGACCAGCATGTGCCGGGGCTCGGCAAGATTGATTTCTCTTGCCTGCACTGTAGCCATCTTGTCCTCTGGGTCAGGGCAGGGGGGGCACCCGGAGCTGGGTCTGATATGCTGCAGGGAGGCGGAGGGCATAAATGTTCTGGCCACTGGGGTGGTCACAGAGTGGAAGAAGAGGGGAGACACAAACTGTCCTTTGCACGTTTTGCCTGGCGTGGGCCCAGGCCCCACATCTAGAGCAAATGCAAGTGGTTGGACCCCTTCCAATGAACGTATTACCAGGGAAAAGAGTCTCTCACAGATGAGAGCCACCAGGTACCCCCCCCCTTCTTCAGCACCCGCCTGCCACCCCTATGTTTTAAAGCTGATATTTTATTTATAGACCTATACTTTTCAAAGGCTTTTTGCATAATGTCTCATCCCCGGTTGACAGATGGATAAACTGAAGTCCCGCAAGGTTTACCCCAAGGTCACAGTGATAGTAAATGCAAAGCCAGGGCAAAGCCACATATCCAAACCCATCAATTCCCATCCAAAGGTATTTACCAAATTTTTCTTTGCTCCTAGCTCTTCAGGGCCACAACTACGACAGAAAGGCAGATCGTCGCCAACCTCATACCAAATAGGGTGCGTTCTTAAATATTCTTTCCGTGTTGAATAACTATCATTGCTGGAAGATCAAGATTGCCGGTGGCCTCTTGAACCCTGCCAGCTGTCATCGGGAGATGCTATCAATACAAATTCCCAGAATTCAGCTGAGTTCTCAGCTGGGTGAGAAATTCTACAGTGAGAGGCCATGACCCTGTTCTAAATTGTATATTTCTTTCTCTCCATGCTCTATGAACAAAAGTCTAGCACACTGTTTCTATTTTTAAAAAAGTTTGTAGAGAGCTTATGACATGCTGGGGACTGTGATAAGGATTTATCACACATCATCCCAATTCATCCCTCAAAACAACCCCACAGGATAGGCAACATCATCCCTATTTTACAGATGCATGAACAGAAATGATGCTATAGGTCACACAGATATTGAGGCATTTACCAACCGGCTTCTCCCTTGCCTTCCTCTATGAAGGGAGAAAGCTAGAACATCGTCTTTCCTGCTTTCCCTTGAAATGACAGTGTCTGGTCCATAAGATGTAAGTCAAAGTTTCTGGGTGAATCTCCCAGAAGTGGTGGCTAAAAAGACACGCCCTCACCTGTTCTTCCTGCTGGAAACACGGACACGAAGGCTGAAGTTGCATCATCTACTTTGCAAACCCAAGAACGAGAGCTGCATGCTAAGAAGACATTCGGCAGCCTTGCGCTGGCTCCCTCCGGACTTAGGTGAGGGAAAATTAACCCCTAGTAACCCATGATTGTTTTCGTTTTCTCTTGCTTAGAGCCACACCCAAGTCTAAGTGATGCACAGAGGGGGTATGAAATTCAAACTTGAGGCTATATGACTCTATGCCCAAGTTGTTAACTACTATGACATCTGTCTTTTATCCCAATCCTGCTGCTTTCCGTTGGTGTTGAGGAGCTAGGAAAGAGGGATCACCCAGAACATGTAGGACATATTCCATTCCTCCCACTCTGTCTCCCCCCTGCCACACCTGTGACCCACCTGATATTAATCAGACTTCCAAGGATTCAGAAGCCCTAAGGGCCCCTTCCCATGACCCTTCCACCAGGAATTCTGGGTCACACCTCAGATGACATGGATCCTACCTCTACAGCTTCTTATCTTCCTATCCTAGGGACGGGAGAGAGGAGGGAAATTCCAAAACTCGGTTTCCTTCTTCACTTAAACAGGGATTGGGAGATAAAGCTCTATCCTGATTCCAAAACTCGGTTTCCTTCTTCACTTAAACAGGGATTGGGAGATAAAGCTCTATCCTGATCTCTGTCTATCTAAAAATAAAGCTCTGTCTCTATCTAAAGATCTATCTTGCTGACCCTTCGGAAGATTGAGTGATGACCCAACACAGAGTCATTAATCCTTTTTTGTGCATGAACAGTGACTGCTGCTATTTTCAGAATCTTGGAGAATGCTTATACTTCTCTGACTCTTCAAGGGCCTTGACAAAACACAAGGAGTCCCTGGACCTTGTTCTGATGACTTTTTGACATAGCCTGTACTTTTTACTCTATTCTTGGAAGGAAGAGAGCATCTGGGGCCTGAGTCTAGTGTGTTGACGTCCTAGGGATTTGCTCAGCTTGCGTGGGGAGGTTGCCCTGCTCTGCTTCTGTGCAGCCCTACTCCCACGTGGCAAATTTCAGAGCTGGGGCAGTGCACCACGGTCAGGGCAGGTGGAAATGAATGAGAACATTGGGAACAGTGCCTGACATTTGTAGGAGCTCGATATTATTGTTGCATAAACGAATGAACTCTGTACCTCTATCAATCTAGCAATAGTACCCATATCCTATGAGGACAAAAGAAGATAATGCTTGTAAAGTCCTTAACAAAATGCCAGCACATAATATGTGCAATAATTGTTAGCTATAATCCTAAGAAAATGATATAAAATATGAACAAAGCTGTTCATTGTGGCATTTTTTATAATATAAAAATAGAGGCAACCAAATTTTTGACAATATTGTGATCCATGTGATGGACTGAAACCAGCCGCGAAAAGATGTTGCGAAGTGCTATTGTAATAGGATGGTACTGATCGAGACTTGAGAAGAGTGCAGTTCACAGCAGAAACAGAGAGCCATTGAAAACAAAGTAATTAAATATTGAGAAAAGTAGAACGGATTTATTGGCTTTTTATAGAGGAGATATAAAATAAAGTCACCTTATTAGGGAATATAGTGTTTGTGAAGAGCTTATCCACTCTTTGTGTGTCCACGGAAGAAGACATGGAGAAAATGCAACTTCTCATCATATTCAAGCTAAAAGGGGGGGTGTCCCAAGAGGATGGATTATAAATGTTGAGTGCATATCCAAGAAAGAGGGTCTGAGAGCTGGTTCTTAGGTTCTACTGAGCTGGGAGGAGATCACTAGGAGCAGAGGGAAGTGTAATGGTATGGCCAAGTGATGAGGGGGCAAGAACTACCACCTTGAGTGCCCTCTAGACATTGAGGACCTACCTGGAAGGCCATGGAAGGTATACGATCATAGTAGGTATGCTGAAGTTGGAGGTAGAAAGGAGTTCCATGGGAATAGGCACCTCATCGGTAAGACTTGTTGAGTCCCCTGTCATCTATATAGACCAATGGCAAAGATCTAGAATAGGGGTGCCAACCAACAGGAAGGGGCAGCAACTTGCCAAAGGTAGTCTCATATAGAGGTATTCCTTTTCCCTTTTCTTCCCTGCACATCCTTACAGGAGGGGCCAGAGCAGGGAGGAGAGAGGGGATGCCTGAGAAACAATAGACTATGCCCTCTGCCCCCTCTGTCCTTTCCAGTACAAACTGCAAGTCTAGGCAGTCCCTTGGGGATAGGAGATCTGAAGAGAGGTTTGAATCGATCAAATATGAGATTGAAATTTTTAAATGGGAAATAGTAGGCTTGATAACCAAAATGAAACCGTTTTAATAACTGAGTATGACTAGAAGTTACAGAATCCGATTGAGCTGTTGTCAGGGGTGTCTTCTCCCCAGTGGGAGGAGGAAATTTGACATAGTACAGTAGCAACAATGATTGGAAAAGCAAAAATATCCCATGTTTATACCCTGATGAGTTTGAAACTTTCTGATCAAACCAGCTACATTCGTGGTACAATGTAAAGTGCAAAAATCAGGTCATAAAACTACATGTGACGTGCTTCCATTTTGTGAAATATACAAAGGGCTTGTAGGAAGTACACCATGATGTTATGGGTAGATGGAATGATGAGTAATTTTAACTTTCTTCTTTGGGCCTTTCTTCAATTCCAAAATTTCCTCCGTGGGCATATATCACTTACCTTGCTTACATAATCAGGAAAAAAAGTATTCAAAAAATTTTGCTGTGTGAGTGTCTTTCCCTCGGTTCCTTGCTTTGGGCACAAGTTCCCTATCACTCTTGGCTTTCCTAGTGCTAGAGTCCCTTTCAAGGACAGAGAGACAAGTAATATTTAGGGGTGAAGTAGTCTTAGCCTAACCAAGATTTAGCCTAACCAATACCTACTTCTGATATTTGGTGAAACCTTTATCCTAGAGGTGCTGAGTCATAACACCCTAGGGGCTGGACCCAGAGCTCCTTCCACTACAGTCTTTCCATTACAGTCGGAAAATTTTAAAGGAACCATGTTCTCAGGGACAACTGATAATTGTGTCAAGTGCAATTGGTTTTCCTAGGGCCAGGGTAGCAGAATGGCAAGCATTTGCTCCCACGAGCAACCTGGTGGGATTTTATCCATATAAATAATCCACATGGTGTCAGCTCCAATGTCTCATCCTTTGCCCTAGAAGTATGCATGGAACAAGGTTAGAGATATGGGACTTTTCTAAGACACAGTTGTTTCCCTGAAGACGAAGCTTGAATGAAACAGCCTACCCAAAGCCAATGCCCCAACACCTGAATTGCAAGCAATCAGAGATTCTTGGGTACACTTAAAGAGCAAGGGCCACCCAACTGCACCAATTTCCATAAGGGGACAGAAGAAAAGCGTGGTCATCAGGGTTCGGGAGAAGGCAATAAGATAAAGCTGTGTTTTTTCTACGTTTGTCTCTCAGTATTTTTGCTGTATTATATCCATTCTCCATCAACAAAGAACTATGAAGAAGGAAAACGAGCAGGATGCCAGAGAGAAGAATCTTCAAAGGCTCTGGCCATTGCTGGGCTATCACCCCAGACAAGGGCCTGGGTGCCCTGCCCCAGTTCTGGAAGATTTAGGAGGTTAGAGGAAGGGCAGTGGTCACAGAGCCTGAGTCTTCATAGTTTACACCGGGGTATGGGTGGCCCCGGTGACCTCCATTTGCCCTACCACAGGTTGAAACCACAGATACACGTAAAATCAGGCATAAGCATAGAAGAGTGCTCATGTGTTAAGGAAGGTTCAGTCCCCAAAGCCATCTCTCTCCTGCTTCCATAGTCCAACACTACTAACAGAGATCAAAGCTTTTATTACAATTAAAAGAGAAGTCTTTGTGTGACCGTGCCCTCTAAAGAGCAAAGAGAGTTCCTTAGGTTTATACTAAGGTGTGAATGACTAAATGAAATTTCAGATCCTATACTGAAAGTGAGTTTTCATGGCAGGTGAAGGGTAGAAATCAGGAGGTGTCCTGCCTGAAGGAGAGAAGAGGGTCTAGCTGCCAAAAAAAGAAAAAGGATCAAAGAACCTAAGGGTAGCAAAGTCAAACTAACTTCACCCACTGGCTTGGAATTGGTGCAATTAGTTTCCAGGAGGATGCAGAATGCCCCCGCCTTACTTTTGGAAAGGGAAACCAATATAAATGGAGACATCCCCTGGCTGTGCCTAATTCATTTCTCAATACTTGATTCCAGACTTGATCTCTAGATAGGGCCTCCACGGGGAATGGGAGATCTGTTAAGGCCAAGGGGAAGTTGCAGTGTGTGGTGGGATACTTTCTATTATCCATCCATGAAGTGTCAGATTGTGCCCAATTGGCTTCTTGGGTAACATGTTTAACCAAGGTTAATTTTTAACTAAGCCCTACAGGAAATGAGGGAGGAGTCCGGAGCTACATTCACTTTCACAATAATTGCCGAGCCAGCTTCTACTTGGAAGTCATTTGTGCTTTCCTTTTGAAGCACTCTTCCATTATTGGCAATATCTTCTTATACCACCTCCAAGAATTATCCATATTCTTTGGCCGCAGGATTTGGCTTTGTCATATGTGTGGGCTACTAGCCAGAACTTGGACCGCTTTTGATGTACAGAGATTTCCGTCACAGTGATGCTGGGTCAAAAAGTTGTAATGTGATTTCACCCAATCAGCTCCTGTTAGCCTCAAAACAATCAATTTCATTTTCTTTCTTGTTTCTCCCTCCACTTCCACTACTTGTCCTGTTAATGGTCTTTCCTGTTTCCCAAGAAAACCCGCCCTTCCTCCTGTCCAAGGCCACAACTTCTGTGCTCTGAGTCTTATCCCAACCCACACTCTCTTGCCTTCTTGGGGACCAGGAAACTTGTTCCTTCAACTAGCTCCTCTTTCTTGTATCTTCTCTTTTCAGAATGGCTCCTTCCTACAGTTGCACAACCATGTTCAAGTCTTTCATATCTTAAACAAATAATAACTCCCTTGATTCAATGTTTCCTCCACCTCCACCTATCTTTACAGTTATAGTTTTTAAAAAGAGCAGACTTCAATGGTTACCTCCATGTTCTCATCTTTCATTCGGGCTTTTACCCACCAGTTCTCCACAGAGACTGACTCTTCCTCTGATAGATTTTTACATTTGACAAATTCAGGGGACTCTTTCCAGTCCATAATTTGCTTGACCTCTCTACAGTCAACTCTGATGACCACACCTTTTCTTGATATATGCCTTGACTTTCCTGAGCCCGCTCTATCTATGTCACCCTCTAATACTTAGGACATTCCTTCTTGATCCCTCTCACGAACCTCTCTTTCTCCACCTTTCTTATCTACCTTTTGAAGGCTGATATTCCCCAGGTGCTGTCCTGAGCTCTGTCTTTGACTCCACTCTCCTTGGGGGAGCTCATCCTCTCCACTGGCTTCAGCTACCACCTATGTGTTGATTCTCCCATCTGTATCTCCTCCCCAAACCATCCCCTCTGTTCCAACCCCATATGTCCCAATTGGCTATTTTAATTTATATATATTTAAATTTAACTAATTTAGATAAGAACTTCAAATTTAATATGTCTCAAACTGAATTTACATTTTTCTTCTAGAACCTACAGATGCGAAGGTGGGTTCTTTTTAAGAATCTCTTACTGTTTTTGTTTCATTTTGTTTTGTTTTTTAATCTTTAGGAAAAGATCAAGCTGTTTAGTGGCCTACAAGGTACTTTGTGGGATTATAGTTAGTTCCTGTCTATCTGTCCTGAGACCACCTGACCTTCCTACCTATCCTGAGGCATTTCCACCCAACTTTTTTCTCCAGCAAGATAGGACTCCTCATAATCCTATAACCATGCCTTGCTGTTACATGGCCTAGCATCTATGTCTTCTGCCTGGAATTTCCTCTAATTTCTCCTTTCGAAATCTTACTAAGAATCCCATCCTCTGTGGACTCCACCTAGAGATGAGCCTTTGTTCTGGTTCTAGAACTTGTACATACTTGGACTATTTTATGTATGTCCTAGGATCTTATTACATATCTGTCTTCCCTACTGAGCATGAGCTCTTTATGGGTCTCATTGGGTGTCTTATTTGTTTTCATGTTTTCTGGGCTTTTGGTTGCCTGGCTTCCAGTAGATGCACAGTAAACGCTTTTGAACTAAACTGATATTTTTTCTTTATGGATTGAGGATCAAAAGAACTCATATCTGTAAGTGTTCCTCATGAAAAATATTCTAAAATGTTATTGTTGAAAAGAAAATAAGGGTTTTTTTTTCTTTCTATCCTTCCTCTTTCTTCCCCATCCTGGTTTCTCCTCAACTCCTAGACAATTCATTGACACTCCCCTCAAAAGTGCCAAAAACACAGAAAGACTCTTGTAGAAATGCAGAGGAATGAGTAACGCTCAGCAATGATGCACATTTGTTAAAGATTTACTCCCAACTGAGCATGTTTGGAAAATCAACACCATATTTACTTTTTTATGGGACAACAGCTCAAAGAGGAAGGTTCTCACTCATTCTACGCAGTGACAATCAGTGTCAGGATCAGCAATGTCAATGGAGAGGCAAAGGGATGTTCCTGATTCTGAACTTTTCTGATGAAGAGGCAGGGGTTTGGGATTTAGTTAATAACGAATAGAGCAATTTGGAGAGGCATTTTCTTTTTAATACATTGGAAAATTCACTCTGTGAGTAACATTAAGAAAAACAATGAGCATGAGAGCTGGAAGAAAGGCCAGGTATTAGTATCTCCACCCAGAAGCTTCTTCCCCTGTGGTCCAGAATTGTGACAGAGAGGTCAGGCTGACCTTGGGAAGAAAAGATCCATTTTTAAATGGAAGCAGAAGCCCAGGCAGTGATGCTTGTGGACCAAGGTTTTTACCTGAATGAGAGGGAGATCAGGAAATATCTGTACTTGGGTAAACCTGCCCTTGGCTTGAGGAGGAGGTAACAGCACAGACCCAAATCCATAATGGCCCTGAGTATTCCTCTCTGCCAGGGACCACCAGACCTATGCTGCTCCACTTCTGCCAAATGCCAAACAGCGTACTAACAACTTCACTAGAGGACTTTTGGGTCCTCAAACCCAACGGGTCCCAATTGATCTCGTTATCAGTCTTCTCCATCCCACCCCACCTACCAAATCGACTTTTCCCCCTACTTTCTTATTTCTGTTATTGTCCTAGACTAACGTTTACTCCTTCCCTCTCTGTATCTAGTCAGATGGCAAATCTCATTTAATCTACCAATGAAATGTCTCTCACGTTCATCCTTTCCTGTCTGTACCCACGGCCATAGCCTTTTCTTAAGTTTCTACGAAGCCCTGTTGGTCTCTACAATAGCTGTGTAGCACTTCAACTCTTGTCCATGGCTATCAAAGTTAATTTTGATTATTTCCCTCCCCACCTTAAAACCTACAAAGGCCCCTGATTGCATGCATTATGTAATCCTGACTCTTTATTCTCTAAGAGCTATGATTTTTTGAAGTATGCTCTCTAATATGTAAGATTCTTTCCATTTTGACTACAGTTTAATTTCCGGTCTCATTTCTCATGTTTACTTCACACGGATTCCTTTATTCAATCTCAAATATTCCTGCTGCATTGTTATTTTTATTTTGTCCCTTAGCCTTAAAAACCTTGTCTGCAAAATGAGCATATCCCTCAAAGTCAAACTCAAATGTCATTTGGCCTTCCTTCCCTGTCGTCAGCTGGGTGATCTCTCCCATCTTAGGGTCCTCAGGCACTTGATGTCTCGATTGAGACACTGGCCACTCGCTTCCTTGTACGGTAATTATTTCTGTACAGGTATTATGAACCCAATACTAGTTTGCAAGTATGTCTAGGGCAAAGACCACACCTTAGTATCTTAGCATCTCACAACCCTAACGAGTGCTGCGTTCATAGCAAAATGACGCAGTGAATAAGGTGACAGAAGAATAGACTCCTGGGCCCTTAGGGAGGGTGTTCTACCTTGGATCAAGGTTCTCTCCATGAGAGCTCCATTGTCACCTATCTAGAAATTCTCAGTGTGTTCCACCCCCACCCCCATCCCAAGGAGAGCCATAAATGAATTTGAACTCGAAGATGGGAAGAATTGGGTAAGACAAGGATATCTTCCTGGGGGTAGAGAAGACTTAGGAATGATTTTGGAAGGAAAGTCAGGTGGGATTTCAATTGGGGTAGAGGAGGAAGGGATTCAAGGACAGAGATAGCAAATGAGCAAATACAGAATAGCAGAGGGAGCGGTGTGGTTGTGACAGTGTATAGGGAACAGTTGCTCTGGTCTGGAGGACACTCTCCATGATGGGAGTGGGGACAAATGACAGTTTTGACAGGAAAGAGGAGGGAGCCATGCAGGGCCCACTGCCCAGCTTAACTTCATTTGCCCACTTGCTCAGAGAAGTTTAATGTCATGGTTAAGAGCGTGAGAGAGACCAGATTATAATCCTAACTCTACAACTTCCTAGTTTAAGTGGTATTGGGAGAGTAATTGAATCGCTTGGCGTCTCAGTTTCCTTTTCCTTTAAAATAGAGAAAAATAATAGTACCTACTTTATAGGGTAATTATAGGATTAAATGAATGAAGCATTTGGAACTATATCTGAGCTATACTGGTTAATTATTTAATTATTCCAGGGGAAATCCCAAGAATGGGGTCCAATACTTGGCGTCATAAAATTCATCAAAAAAGAACGGTCTCAGAACTCAGGAGACCTACACCAGAAAAGACCTTTTTATGCTCTTAACAAAGATATACAGAACAGTACCAAACTTGGGGGCACGGCAAGGCCGGAAATGCCCTGGGCATTGGACAAAGAGCTCGTGAGATTCCAAAGTGGAGTGTGGAGATGCACGCTGCACCCCGAGCCGAGCAGGACTCTCCGGGGAAGCACCTGGCCCCAGGACTGGGCAGACACCACCAGCTCCAGTGGGGACAGGACGCAGGCCAGAGAGTGAGGATCAGTCCAGGGCAAAGGAAGTGGGGCAGAGCTGCCCCTCTCCCTCCCATCACTGAGTGCTGGGGAAGACGCGCAGCCCGAGACTCATTAGCAAGAGGACGCGGACTTCAGAGCTGCCACATCCTTGTGCCATCTCAGAAACGCTCTGAGAAAGTCAGTAAACAGGTATTTGGGGAGGCTTTTCTAAAATCCCTTTGAACACATTCTTAGCCAAGAATACAAGTGGAGAGAAAGAAGCTGCCAACTTGTGAGAGGGGCTGAGTATTATGGAGAGAGCGTTACATCCCCCTCTGGGAAAGACGACTGGCACAACAAAGAAACGTAATGAGACTCCATATCCTCCCTCCTCTGCTGCTCCTTTGCGGGGATTGGAAGGCAAGTCTCCGAAGTGGGGGAGGCCATTTGATGCACCGTAAAAAGCAAGATGGTTTGCAGCAAGGGTTTGTTAAGTTTTCCTTGGGCTTAAAAGGCCAGCAGGGGCCTTCCTCTGCAAAACAAGAAAGAAGGGAAAACAAACCCAGTAATGGGATCCTGCAACCTTTCCCTTTTCATTAATTCTTCAGAAACTAACAGAAAGGAGCCCCAGGGCTGGCAGGGAGCCTCCGTTCTTCTAGGTGTCCCTGAAAGGGTCAGACTAGATCATCGGCAAGGAGCTGCTTTCCAGGCAGAGGAAACACCTGTCAAGTTGGAGGGACAGAATCTCTACCCCCAGTGTAGCTGGAGAAGCGTGGCCCCTTTCTACCCACCAAGGAATGGAAAGGAAGTGTGATAAAAGTTCTCTAGGTGATTTGAGGGTGGAGAGGGGTGGGAATTAACCCTAGTCAAGAGCTTCCCACTTGTCAAATGCTGAGCTTGGCACAATGCATAAATGATCTCTCAAGAAGGCTAAGATGAGATTCTAAGCTTAGCCAAATTGATACAGATTAATTGGGGGAAGAAGGAAGGGAGGGAGGGAGGGAGAAGTGAGAGAGGGAAGGAGAGAAAGAAAGAAAAACCTTATAGTCAAACAGAATTCAAATTTCAGGTCTGTCCCTAGCTGACAAGCCAGGACTTCATTTCCTTCTCTATAAAACAAGAAACGAGATTGTCTTCAGGTGGATGAGAATACTCTGAGAAAGGTCCCAGCTCAGAGCCTGGTACGTGGCAGGTGTTCAATTATTATTTGTTCATTTATTAATCTGCCCAAAAGTTAAGAGTTGCAGCGTGGGAAGAGAGTGGGAGGTAGACCTGAATTCAAGTTTGATTTTGCCACTTACTGAGTGAATGACGTGGTACAAATCATCCAGCCTCTCTGGGCTTCAAATGTCTCCTTGTAACTGATAAAAACAATCTACCAAACAGGATTCCTGTGAAGTTGAGATGACATACTATCTGTACAACACTTTGCACTGTGCCCTACCCTTTGAAATGTCTATAAACATCAGGGATTAGTACCAGCTCGTGGGTGAAAGGGCTTTGGGGATTGAGGGTAGGGAGGTGTTGAGAGAGGTTAGCACCCTGGGCACCCAAATAGTTTTGCAAGTACAGATTCCAAATATTGTGACCTGATCTTGCGTGTCATACCTGTATGCAAATATGTAACCTGTCACTAGCATGGGGATTACAAGACTAAAGCCTGTCATCTGATTGAGCTTTCGGTACAGGTGGAGGGGGCCAGTGAGTGGGCAAATTGAAATCTGCTGGGCATCTACATGGGAGTGTGCTGATGCTTCCAGCTCAGGATGAGAAAGTGTCTGAGGGCTTTGGGAAATGTTTCTACTTATGGTTCTGTACCATCCAACTTGGAAAACACCGTTCACCTATCACCTGCTGCAAAGGGGAGTGTCTTGCACGGTAGACCACACACCAAATTGTCTCGCTGGGAAAAAGGCAGTTAAACAGTCTCCTTCTACTGCATGGTGATGTCACTAGGGGAGCACTTAGGGGACGGAGGGGGAAGGAGGAAGGAGAAGGCAGCTGCCTCCCCTGGTCCATCCACAGAGACCTGTCCTGTGGGGCACTTCCTTCCTGATCCCTGCCTCATTTCCTTCTCTGCACTCAGCAAGCTGGGAAGTTTGGATGCTCCAAGCTCTTGTGGATTCATCTTTCATCTCCAATGACAGTTTGAGTTTATTAAGAAGTAGGTGCTGCCTCTCCTCCACCAGGTCTTGGGGAAGGTTGAAGTTGATTAATGCTCATGAGGCCATGAAGAAAAGGGAGGAGCCTGTGGTTTGGCCACCTGCAAAGAGAAGAAAAGGAGGTCAACCAGGCATCCAAAAGGCAGTGCTGGAGGGGCAAAAAAACAGCAACCCCCTGTAGACCACCCTGTTTGGAGGTCCCCATGAACAGTCAGCCCAGGGCTATTTTAGTTTGTAGGCACGGAGCTGAAGTTCCTTACGTTTGCTTTCAGTTCCTATGACTGGGACAGTCTTGTGTTTTGGAAATCAGTGTGTGGAACAATGGCTGGTTGCCAATTTACCTTCCAATGCTTATTTGAGTTGCATAAATGGAATTCTGGGAGAAGCCAACTTGAGAAGAATAAATGGTAGTCTATCCTCTAAAGAATAGCCACTGAGGGACAGAATTACCTTCAGATTACCTTCAGCATGGCTAGGAGGAGATCCCAAGTTCATGTCTCCATGCCCCTATTTACCGGGAGTGCTAGGTTTGGAACAGTCAGCAGCCCCAGCTAAGCCTTGTTTTCTGCATCTATAAAATGAAAAAAATTCTCATCCCAAGGAAAAACGTGTTTTCCTTTTTCTCGCTTTTTCTTTTTACTGTACCCATATGAGCTGATGGATGCTAACTAATGTAATCATTTCACAACATGTAAGTCAAACCATTGATGCCGTACACCTGACACTTACACAGTGATGTATGTCAATTACAGCTCAATACAACTGGGGAAAAAATGGGGGAAATAAATGCCAGTCATTTAATTGACATTAACAGATATTTAATGATCAATAAAACTATGTGCCAGAAATCATGTTCGGGATATTCTGAGATGAGTAAAACATGGTCTCTGCCCTCAAGGATCTGCCAGTCCAGTCTATCTACTTGTATCCAACACTCTTAGGCACCACTTGGCCTCACAGTCTCTTGGCCCATCTGGCACTGAGACCTCCAGCTCTATGTGACCTCTGCATGACTTCACATGACCTGATGGTGGCTTGCACCCCTCCTGCACATCTCTGGCCTCCTACTTTAGAGCTCTTGTGTTGACGTTGAGGTGTGAAACAGCTCCGGACCCTGCTTGATACACACATATATGCAACGCAGAAATGTAGGGGAGTTAGTGCAGTGCCCCTAAGGGAAAAACAGGGGCTGGAGTCCATAGGTAAGTTTTTCCCCAGGTGTCTCTCTGGATGAATGTTGCTAAGATGCTGTCTATGTGGCTTCTCCCAGGACGATCTCGTGCAGTTAAGTAATCAGTCACACCTAACACAGCCTCACAGTAACCCTTCTGTTCCCTGCTTCACCCCTTTGATCTCATTCCTGCTCCCTGGGATTGTATTTTCTAACAAAGCGATAGCACATGAAACTTTTCATCAGTCTCTGTTTCCTGTTTTCAGTTTCTGTTTTCCTAACCCAAGCTAAGACAGCTGGTATCTGGAGTAGAAGGCAGATCCTAGAAAGTAGACCCCCCCCCCCAGGATGGGATTTTGAAAGTGGATCACTCAGTCTAATGGCAATAAGGGCACCCTTGCTCATAGTGGGGAGGGTGGTGATAGCCTGTAGTCTATGGTGGTTGAGATGATGTGTAGGATAAGGTACTGATATATGAGGCTGTGGGACTTGAAAATATATGAGCACCGATCATTATGTGGGGTGACCTGGCTTTTGCTCACTGCATTGGAAACCTTGACTAAAGAAAATGATTGGCTTGGGGGAGCTAACTGCCAAGTCAAAGCACAATGGGAAAGCTGGAGGCCCTCTGGGGCAGCTTTAAGGAGACTCTCATCTTTTAAAGCTTCAGGACACACAGTGCTGAGAATCAAGCCCAGAATCTCATTGTACAGGTGCCGTCACTGTCAAGAACACATGCTCAACTTCTACTCTCTTACATTGGTGTCAAGACTCAGGCAGGAAAAGAGGGGGATCATGAAACTGGATTGGGGGCATTTGAGTGGACAAGCCTGAGAATCTTGAGCCCTCGGATTCCACTGCTGGGGGAGAGTAGCCTCTTCTTGCCTGGAGACGAGGCTGGTGCTTTGCAAGATGATGACTGTTCTCTCCAAAATCTTCAGCTAGCCTTCAAGGCTCCAGGGAAATCACCGGGCTCACACTGCAGCACAGCTCAAGCAGGGGAGTGCAATCTCTGGGCTGGGAGGAAGTTGCTTGCATGCTGAAGGAATTACAGGCAGTAACCAGGATGAAGCGTCTAGAAACGGATCTTGGTGGGAGGGCAGTAAATGGACTACATCAGAAATATTTTTTGACTTGGAAGATCTTCTGTATATTCTGAAAAGGACACCGAGGGCCTATCTGCACAATCTGTTGGGATGACTTCCTGACTCAGACATGATAACGACCTACCGTAAATTAGGTGGAGCTCTTGGAACTTCCTTGGCGTGATATTGAAGAAAAGATCAGGAAAGCAAGGATGTGAATGGATGTACTCTATCAGACCTGAGACCCTACCTCCTGACCGTGTCCTCCCAGGATGGCCCAGAGGACAGCCCCTTCACTAAGACAGTAAGGAACACTTGCATGAGAGACGCACTAACATCTTTGAGAAACCTCATCGTGGTGGCTTTCCTCTGTGAGCTGAAATCGCTGATAGGAGAACTGCCACAGAACCCATCAAACCCAATTCCTAGCATCAATGGATTTGATAGGATTAAAAAAAAGGTGAAGGTTGGGTGGCTGTACTTTACCATCAGAGGCGTGGTGGACCTAATTATTGTAATGGGCAGCAAGGCCAGAGTAGAAATCAGGGTGCTTTGAACATTAGGGCTCTCTGGCAATGGTGATAATACTGGTAAATGTTTAAGGACCACCTCTCTGAAAAAAACAGACAAACCTTACTTGTAGCATTTGCCAATTTCCATAGTGTAAGTCCTTCCATCATGATCATTTTCGAGCCATCATTTTGACTTCATTCAACACCAAGTTGGGAAGAGATATGAGCGATCCGTTCTTGTGAACTGGTACGAGCTGGCTGTAGGTCACACCGCTGTGCAGTGGCCGTGCTTCTAGAGTCACACCCTCCGTAGAGTATTTCTCAACTTATATGTTAAAAAAAAAAAAGGGTTCCAAGAGTTGATGAGCAGAAGACTGCTGGCCGTCATCCGGCACCAAAATGGAAAATCATGATCCCTATTTAATTTTTGATCAAAGACAGTATGCAGACAGAGCCCACTGATTGAAGATAAGACTGGGACTCCTTAAGTAAGAACCCCACAATGACACTCAAGTATATATGGCAAATATTCCTCTGAGCCTTCCCAGTAGGAACGTGTGGCTCTTTTCTAGGGTATATGTGCACCAGGGAAAGGGAACTATCCTGACTTCTTAACGTTTCTATATGGGTTCTGACACCAACCCACAGGACTTAAAATGTCATCTTAGTCCTAGTTAGAGGGGGAGTTCATGGAGGCCAGGTAATAAAGAGAATCCTGGCTCTAGTCCATCTCACAACAGGTCCCCTGTGTCTGCAGACCCCTATGGCTATATCCCTGGCCTCCAAGAGTCTAATTGGGATAGATGTACTTAGAAGCTGGCAGAGTTCTCCCAATGATTCCCTAGCCTATGAAGTAAGGGTCATTATGCTAGTAAGGCCAAGTGAAAGCCTGAAATTGACTGACTCCCCACCTTCTGCGCTGAGCAAAATAGTAATCAGAAGCACAGTCTAGGAGAAATTGCAGAGGTTAGCAACTCCGTCCAAGATTTAAAAGATGTAAGGGCAATGGACTTATCGTATCTTCATTTAATTCACCAGGGTAGTCCCTGCAAAAAACAGATGAACACAGGCATTTGATGGTAAGCTACCATAAGTAAGTGACAACCCCCATAACACTTGCTGTGCTGGATCTGATGTCTTTACTGAGGCAGACTAACAGAGCCTTTGGCACTTGCTATGCTGCTATTGAGTTGGCAAATACTTAGTTCTCAATCCCCATCAATAAGAGGATAAAAGCAGTTATCTGCCTAGGACAGAGAGAGCAGTATGCATTAGTCGTCTTTCTCCGGGACTACGTTAACTCTCCATCACACTATAGCCCACTGAGATCTTGATCATCTTAAAATTTCACAGAACGGTATTATGCTCCATTATTAATATCTTACTATCTGGACTCACTGAGCAGGAAGAGGCAACTACCCCAGAGGCCTAGTAAGACATGAGCATACTAAAAGGTAAGAGATAAACCATAGGAAGAGTCAAGGGCCTGACCTATTGGTAAAGTTTTATAAGTCCAGTAATTTGGGGCATATCAGGACATTCCCTCCAAGGTAAAGGTCACGTTACTGCACTCTGTACCTCCTACCATTAAGAAAAAGGCACAGTGCTGATAGACTTCTTTGGATTTTAGGGTGGAAGATGCCACACTGGGGAATAATGCTCTCACCAAAATTTCAAATGACTCAGCAGGTTTCAAAGAGGGCCAGGAGCAAGAGAGCTCTGCAGCGACCTCAGTGGCAGAGTAATCTCCCTGCCCCCGGGGGGGGGGGGGGGGGGGAGGTGTATGACTCAGCAGATCCCACAGTGTTCAGCATATACTTGCAGACAAGGTTGTGTCTGTTGGCAAGCTTCAATAGGAGCATTAAAGCGCAGAACCTCGGGTTCTGAAAAAAGGCCAGAACTTTGCAGCAGAGAACTACTTTCCATTTAAAAAATAGCCCCTGGTAAGCTCCTGGATTCTAGCAGAAACCAAATGCCTGACCATGGAATACCAAGTCATTATGTGACCTGAGTTACCCATCATGAGCTAAAAAGGATCATATCCACCAAGTCATGAAATTAGGCGAGCGTAGTAATAATCCGTTATCTAACAGAACTTCTGTTTTTGGAGATCAGGCCCAAGTAGGCTCAAAGGGCCTAAATAAATCACCTGGCTATGTGGCCTAGAGTTCCATATCATCTACCTCTAGGGCACTGATGTCCCTTTCTCAGCTCAAACCTATGGCCTCATGGGGGTGTCCCTATAATGGCTGATGGAGGAGAAAAGAACAGCCAAGTTCATGGATGACTCAACACAGTAGATTGGAGCCAATTAAAAAAGAACTGCTGCCACAATATGGCCCCCTTCAGGGATGGCCCTGAGCGTGGCTCCATATTGGAGCCAGATAGGAGCGCAAGAGCTGAGCAGCACAAGGGGTGGACTGTATCAGACACCCTGTGTGGACCACTTCAGATCTCCTTTGGTCTTGTCTCCTGTCTCTTCTTTCAGTCCTTCCTGTGATAACCAGCTCTGCAGGAGCTTTTACTGACTTCAAGTAAATGCTATCCTACAGGATCTCAATTTATGCCCACATCTAGAAGCATCTAGATTGTCTCCTGTCACAGGGTTTTCTTGTCCTCAAGACTTAGCACGTTGCAGGGTACTGCTTGGCACCCATAACCTTTGAAGACCCAAAGTGTGGGTGAATAATGCTCCAAGGGGCAAATCTTAGAGGAGAAAGGAATCAGTGGATAAATGCTTTCCTATTTCCTCCAGATTGAGGATCCTGAGATGTAATTAACGCAGCTTTTCGGAGAGCTACACCATGAAATCAATCAGTCACATGTAGCAGGGACCAGCTCAGCAATGCATTCATATCCTGGTGCTCTCTCTTCCCCTGGTTAGCTCCCATTTTCCCTCACTCCTACTTCCTGCACTTGCATGGCCTAATAAATTAGTATTGCATAAAACTTCATCTCAGGTTTCTGGAAACCCAGATGAAGACACTACTTGACAAAATTGCCGTGAAGATTAAATTTTGAAAAATAACAAAAATCAAAGTGCTTTGCAAGCACAAATTGTACTAGCACATTATGTAAGTATTAGTTTATAGTTATTGGAGTTATTTCAAGTTTATGTTACAGGTATAGAGGAATAGAAAAGTCCAAAGGCTATAGAGCAGGCAAACACATGCTCTCTTGTCTCTACTCCCAGTCCATTCCTTTGAATCTTAGTCAACCAGAGTTATAGAGTATTCGTCACTCTACCCACTCTTCTCAAATTTTAAGGGCCACTTCTTCCAGGAAGTCCCGTGAATTTATCCTTTTCCAACACGGTGATAATCACCACCAACAACAAATATAATCTGAGACCAGAGTTTTATGGAGACCCTTGTTGACTAGAACTTAGTCTTGTGTATTATATGTGAATTCCCTGAGAACAGAATTTTTTTACCCTTTAATGTGACACTTGGGTGGGTGCAACATTAGCTACTGGGCTCTGCAGCTGATTCTCCCTCAGGATGGCAGATTTCCCTGACTTAGGGGGACTGATCTGTGTACACCCTTCTGTTGAAGTAGTCAGTGTAGTAGGGGGACAGTACTGGCAAGACTGGGATTTGTGGTGAGAAACTTGCTTTCAGGTCCTGGGTCCACCACTTAAATACTGCATGATTCTGAGTCCTGTATCTTTGTTTATAAAATGGGCATGTATCTATCGTAAAGCACTTCCCATGTATTGTTGTGAGGCACTCGTAAGAAGCATATTGAAAATTGATTTTTAAACTGCAAAAGCTTTATACATCTACTAATTGGATTTATCACTGTTCTCCATGCAGACCCTGGACACACAAAAAAGAATGGTTTTCTTTTTTGTTTTTTTGGGTTTTTTTTTTTACTTAAAGAAGAGTTGGTTTTGCAAGTCACAGAGCACAACGGGGACCTTTTCTGACATTTGGCATTAGGGCCAAGAGATTTGCCCTAAGCACCTGGGATCAAGAGATGTAAGAGGAATGTAGCAAACAAAGCTTTGGTCTAATATTTCATTTTAACCAAAAATCACTTGTATTTGGAAAGCATGTTAACATTTACAAAGCACATTTCACAAAGTGCATCTCATTTTTCCTCACAACTCTGTGAAGCCAGTATAGTTTCCCCCATTTTATAGATAAAGAAACTGAGGTTAAGAGAGTTTAGGTCTCACAGCATGAGCATAGGGGGTCTGAAACTCACTCAGCGCTTCTGAGTCCTAGTGCATGCTTCTTCCCTTGAGATCTACTAAGCTAAAGTTGGCCTGAACTATCCTATGGCTTTTTTTTCGGGGGGGGGGAGTGTTGGTGGGGAGCATGCTATATACAGATCTGATATACTCCTGACCTTTTGGAGAAACCAGTCAGGTTGAGAGAGGAAAAAGGAATTCTTAAGGTTTTCCTAAGACTCTAGTCTTGGGTGCTACCGAACATCTTTTGGAAAACATCAACAAACAAACAAAAAACATACATAATGTCTGTCTCATTGCCCAACCAGACTAAAATCATGGTCCTGTCTTTTTGGAGGAAGCACCAATCCAAGGAAACCAAAGTTCAAAATCTCTAGACACTTAATAGATTACTTATAGGTCAGGGAATGAGGTGACTATACCCACCCCAACCCCCTTCTGGTCACTGAGACAATTATTCCGGTGCAAAGATCTTCATCTATAAGCATGAGAATTTCTCTTTGGGCTCTGGCTGGGTCCTCAGGGTTGCAGGAGAAAGGACTGGGTAAAATTTGGAAATCATTTCTCAGAAAAAGAAAAAAAAGGCAACATATGGTAAATGGAGTCAAATTCTTTTAGTGTGGCTCTTTGGAGAGATGGGTAATTCACCAAATGCAGGACTGTCTTTGCAGCTGGCTGATGCGGTGGGACACTGTGGAGTAATCGAGACTGAATTACAGAGATTTTGATTATGAGCTTGGGTTTTCAGTAAGGCCACCCAGCTGACACAAGCCCCTTGCATCTTCTCCAGGGGGCGCCAGGATAGATCACATTGGCTCAAGTTTGCAAATGACTCTTCCCCTTCATTAGCAGCCCCAGGATAGAGTAGAATTGGTGGTGAGATTTTAATGAAGTTAAGTGTTTAGAATCCTTTAGTAAGGTCTCTGATAGTGCCAAAACACATTATCTCCCTTCTGCAGACCGAAAGAAGTGCAACCAGGTCTTTTAGGGGTCATTCATCTATTCCCTCAACTGTCCTTCGAGAGCTCCCCAAAGATTTGCAGCAACAGCAAACACTGACTTTTCAGAGCTTTTTTCCTCCCCTCCTTTCATTGAGGGTCAAAGCTATAAAGCATGGGGTAAAGAGAGGGTTATCTAGAATGGGACTTGAGAGCCAGAGCCTAGGATAAAGTGACAATATAGTATCAAGAATGCTACCACTTGAAGGGTCCAAACAACTTTGTCTGACTGCTGCCTCCTCTCTTAGGCCTTGGTGCTCAGCTGGGCGCTGCTGAAAATCTCCTGGCAGCAAGTACATTGAGTGAGTCATTGACCCTGAACCTCAAAAGCAGAAGCAGATAGAGACATTGTGCTCCTGGCCATTTAGTTTTTTCCATCTATGGCTTTTGCTTTCCATGTTTCAATTGTCCTTTAAAAAGTAGCTTTTGTTTATTGAGAGGCTATTATTCACTGATGATTAAAAACATGTATTTTGCATACTTTATCTCAATTCATCCTTAATAAACCATGGTTAGTAGTGTTACTTCCTTTTTACCAAAGAAGAAACTGAGAACATGGAGGTGAAGAAAGTTGTCTAAGTTCATAGAGACAGTAAATGTAATGGAGCTAGAACCTGACCCCAGATCTGATCAATTCCATAGACCACTCTTTACCCTTAGCTGCATTAACTTCTCTGTGTCCATGGTACTCTCCAAACCAGCGGCCCTGATGGACACTCAGCTTCTGGAGGTCACTGCATGTTCATTTTTTTAAATTCAATTAGCCAACATGTAGAACATCATTAGTTTCAGACGTAGAGTTCAGTAATTCACCAGTTGCATATAACACCCAGTGCTCATCACATCACGTGCCCTCCTTAATACCTGCCACCCAGTTACCCCATTCCCCCACCTACCTCCCCTCCAGCAAACCTCAGCTTCTGCATGGTCAATTTTGATTTGTATGATATCTGTGAAATAAGGTTTCTAATAGATATTACAGTGTTGTGATTATTTAATGACGGCATTGGGGTTAGACATTTCAGGTTTGAAAATTATTTTTTTACTCAGTATTAACATGACCTTGGGAAAATCATTTTTCCTCCCTGGACCATAATTTTCTTATCTGCAGAATGAGGATAATAATAATATCTATCTCATAGGATTATTGTGAAGAATAAATTATATAATGGATATAAACACCCTGCAATTTCTGACACATCACAAATGGTCATGGTAATGACCTAGATGATAAGGAGGTGGTTGGGCCGTGGGAGAGCTAAAGAAAAACAGTGGCGGGGGGGAAGGGAAAAAGCGATGTTTAGAGATAGTGACTTGGTCTCCAAGAAAGAGAACCAATAGGAGATGATAGATGATAGATAGATGATAGATGATAGATAGATAGATAGATAGATAGATGATAGATAGATTAGATAGATAAAAGAGAGAGATTTTGAGGAGTTGGCTTATGTGACCATGGAAGCTGTGAAGTCCAAAAATCTGCAGGGTAGCCCAGCAGGCTGGAGACCCAGAGAAGAGTTTGATGTTGTAGCTAACATCCAAAGGCAATCTGCTGATGAAATTCTCTCTCCCTTAAGGGAGGTCAGTCTTTTTCTTCTAAAGACCTTCAACTGATTAGATAAGACTCACCACATTATGGAGGATAATCTGCTTTACCCACAGTCTAATCTTTAAGTGTTAATCTCATCTAAAAATTACCTTCACTGAAACATCTAAGCTGGTGTTTGACTAAATATCCAGGTCCCATGGCCTAACCAAGTTGACACAGAGAATTAACCATCACCTCTAGCACTGGCTTTCCAATTTCAATGCACTCACTGTCCAACCAGAGCCCAGAGGGTGAGGACCACAGTCTTTCCCATCTAAGCAGAGATGAAAAGTACTCCCAGCAACTTGACCTTAGAGCAGCCAGGGTAGGAAGAAAGAGGGAGGAGGGACACAAGCTAGTCTTTAATGGCACAGTGACCAGTATTCTCATATCTCTTTCCTTGTCTGGGGCTCCTTCTCTCTCCCTAGTCTTTTAGCCATGTCGCCAAGCAAACAAATGAACTATGCAGGAGAGGGCAGTGGCCAACTGAGTTGTAGGATGGAGGAACTATGACAAATATTTTGGTCAACCTGTCACCAAATCATATAAGAAAGACCAGCCCTCTCCACCTCCCTCACTCACCTCCATCTGCCCCAAAAAGAATGATCTGGGTTATATGAGTTGCAGCCTCTTGGAGAAACTCCAACACTATCCCTGGGGATGGTATTGGGACACAAAGAAATCTTTATAGGTTCAAATGACGGTCTCACTGTAACAAAATGAACCTTAAGGGAAATAAATGTGGAGTCCTTCATGGAGGTCCAAAACAAAACAACATAAAATAAAACATCTACCAAGAAGCATTCAAGGAAACCTTCCAGTTTAAAATTATGCCTGACTAACATTTCCCAGTGAAGTCTTTATCAACTTTCCCTCTGAAATACTCACAAAGGGGCACCTGGGTGGCACAGTCAGTTGAGTGTCTAACTCTTGGTTTTGGCTCAAGTTGTGATCTCAGGGTCATGAGATCAAGCCCCGAGTTGGGCTCCGAGCTCAGTGCAGAGTCTGCTTAAGACTATCTTTCTCCGTCTCCCTCTGCCTCTCCCCTCTGCTCTCTCTAAAATAAAAACATAAATATTTAAAATAAAATAAAATATCCACAGGAACACAGATGAAGATGAAAATTCACAACATTGAAAACAAAGCCTGATGGATAACTGAATGGCAGAATTTGGAGGGAATCTCTGCTAAGAGACAAGCAGAATGGGAATGAAAAACCCTTCCTGGGTTTCATCTCACATCACATGGAGGCTTTTCCTCATGTGGCAGAGTCTGCTAGTGCTCCTCACTTCTTCCTGGACCCACAGATAGACCGTATTTTACAGCCTTCCTTACTGCTGGGTGAGCCCACGTGCCTGAGTTCAGGGCAGTGGAATAGGGGCAGAGTGACAGGGCCCCCTCCAGGACTGGCTCATAGAAACCTCCCAAGCACAGTCCTCTGTGCTCTTTCTCCATCCTCGGATTGAACAGAGGGTCCCAAAGGTCTAGAGGAGGGTGAGACAAAAGATGGGGAGGAGCCCAGTTCCCTCTATGAGTAGGGGAAACTAGCCTCCGCCCCACTTCCCAACACCAGTACACATTGCACTGGGGTGTGGGTGGCAAATGATGTTGAACTGATATTTTGCAGTCTTTTGTTATAGAATGTAGTCTGCCCTGATACTTACGAAGTGGAGATGATCTAAACAGTTTGGAAGACCTTGCTTTGCTCAAGGTGAGCAAGAGCACACGCCTGATAGGGAGCCCAAGGTGCAAGAGGAAAGGAGCATCATCCAGAAGACAGCGAGAGGCAGGCTGGTGAACGCGCGCAGAGATCTCAGGCCCGGGTGCAGGGCGGGGGGGCCAGGGGAAAGCAGATCAATTATTTTTCTGTTAGAAATGTGATGAAACTATCAAATGGACATTAAATCACTTGTGAAAGAAAACGAATGATTTACGATTCCATCTAATTTGCAATCATACAAGACTTAAAGATCTTTTCAACGGGATGGAAAATTCAAAGCTACCATTGCCACATCCAAGTTTTTGTGCCACAACCAAACATTTAGTCATTCTGCCTCTACACCACTGAAAACGACCCACTACAGGACCCAGAGGAAAATTTCCAGAAATGATCGACATTTTGCACAGGGTGCAGGAATACAATGCCTCTAAGAAACACCAAAGAACTCAGTACACAGTGAAATAAACATGAAATAATATAATTAAAAGAGAGTTGGATGATATGTGGAAGAATTTGAAGGAAAGTAAAACTGTGTATTAGAAGAATTAGAGTCTACCTTGGAGGTGGTAAAAAAGAGGAATTTTTTCTGCTAGTAGAAAGTGGAATCAGTAATTAGAAGGACAAATTTGAGAAACTCCCAGAATATAGAGGCAAGGGCAAAGAGACGCTAGCAAGAGGAATAAAGATGGCCATGGCAGGCATGGAGAAATGAATGGGGGAACGAGTGAGATTGTTAGAACTTTAGTCTTAAACAGGGGGCACCCAACGATAAAGTTTCGCTGTTGATTGAAAACATTCAGTGAAATACACAAGTCAGAAGTTCAAAAAGTAAAAAAAATAAAAGATAACTTTCAGAAATTAAAAGAGTATTCAGGGTGGTACCTATGCTCTCAAACACTGGAGATGATTTTTTTTTTTTGAAAAGCAAAGGGAAAAATAAAGAATAAAAACCAAAAGAGAGGAAAAGAAGTCATAAACAACCAATGCATACATGTGACTGTTTTTCCTGACTGCCCCGCCTCTGGCCGGGCTCTGGCTCCTGGGTTAGAAGCTGGGGTGTGGGCTTCCTCTCTCTCTGACATCCGGCCAGTCCTGAATCTTGGGCTCAGCCAGTCTGATGCCCCACCTCTGGCTCTGAAAGTCGAGGAGCGGCACAACGTGCAGGGGCACTCAGAGATTCTATGGGGGCTGCTACGAAGTCCAGAATCCAGCGGGGCAAAGTGACCAGAAACACTGCAGTTCAGGAGTGGCAGTGAGAAAGTTTCAGCCGCAATGTCCTTGGCATGTCCCTGGGCCATGGCCTCATGATCTCAGCTCTGTCTTGCCTTCCATAGTTCCTGCTTCTTCTCCAATCCTGTTCCTCTATCTTCCCGGTCAGGACAATATGTACCCTTTGCGCTATGTTAGTTAGATTCTATTTCTGTTGTGTACAAACAGGAACCCAAGTGCTATAGCGTAAAACAAAATGAGAATCATGAGAATAAAAACACATAGATTTAAAGATCCCTTTCAAAAGACAAGAAAATCTCAGGTTGCATTTAAAATATTGAGACTTGGGGGGGGGGCCGGGTGGCTTAGTCCTTAAACTGCTGATGCTTGGTTTTCGGCTGCAGTCACGATCTCGGGGTCAGCCTCCGCTCGCAGCAGGGAGTCTGCTTCAGGATTTTCTCTCTCCCTCCGCCCGCCCCCCTACTTGCTCACCACCCCCCTCTCTCTCACAAATAAATAAATCTTTAAACTATTTAAACTCAAGAGAGCTACCGCAAACAAAACAGCTTGGAAAGATTAGAAGGAAAAGGGTTGGTAAAGCTACATCAGGTAAATACAAATTTGAAAAAGCAAAGATGGGATGTTAATACACGTCAAAGCTGAATTTAAGGAAAAGGAATGAAGGGGCCTCAGAGGTGCAGTTTATGTTTATCTTTAGTCACACAAATTTTTATTATGAGAATAAATTATTACAAGAGTTAAATAGATGACAGAAATAGATGGGATAGAATGTGAAAGTGTTCCCTTCATTTCTCCCACTATTACTCCATTCCTGAGAGGTAACTTCTCTCGTGTATGTGGTATATTTGTAGATATTTTTTTTAAGATTTTATTTATTTATCTTATTTAGAGAGAGGGAACGCAGGGGAGAAGGGCAGAGGGAGAAGGAAAGAGAGGATCTCAAGCAGACTCCCTGCTGAGTGCCGAGCCCAACCAGGGGTTGGGGGGTGTGAGGGTGGGGGACTTGATCTCACCACCCTGAGATCATGACCTGAGCCAAAACCATAGTCGGGGCTTAACCGACTGAGCCACCCAGGAGCCCCTATATTTGTAGATTTTTATGTACATTTATGCTCACATAGTCACAGACATATGACTTGGGGATTTTGTTAAGCTCTAGTTGTGGCGGCCGAGGGGCATTTCTTTCTTTCTTTTTTTTTTTTTATTCATATGACAGAAAGAGACACAGCCAGCTAGAGAGGGAACACAGGCAGGGGGAGTGGGAGAGGGAGAAGCAGGCTCCCAGCAGAGGAGCCCAATGTGGGGCTCGATCCCAGGACTCTGGGATCACACCCTGAGCCGAAGGCAGATGCTTAGTGACTGAGCCACCCAGGTGTCCCCGGGGGGGCATCTCTGAGAGCAGGTGACAGCCTCCAGCCACAGCGCCTTCGCTGCTGCAGTCTCTGAACCAAGGTCATGCTTTCCCCGGCAGCGAGCAGCCAGTCACTCGGCACAGAGGGAATCCCCGGACCTGGCCATTTCTGCCCAGCGTGGGACTCCTTTAGGAGCAACGTGCATCAGATCTCCCGCTGCACTGGCCGCCCCGCGGTCTCAGGCTCCTCCCAGCCAGTCTTCCTCCTTCCTCCCCGTTTTATGGTGTCAGCTCCGCTTCTGGGTTGGAAGGATTTTCCTGCTGATTTTAGGTCTCTCATCCCTGTCTTTCACGAGCATACCTCCAAGGACTCTCTTGATCTGCTAAGCCCATTTTGGTACTCACAGGATGCAGCTGATTCCAGTAGTGGCCCAAGAAAACCGGGGTAGAGGTGGGGCTCGGTGACGGGATCACTCTCTGCTCGTCAGGAAGGGAGGACCCTGTTGGGTGGTATCCAGGGCCACGAGTAGTCCCTGGCCCGACTCAATGGTTTTATTGCTAAAAATCTCACAGTGGTGACTTGGGAAAACATTCTGGGGGAGGGAACATTCTGGCATTTAAAGGGTATGGGGAACAAAACATACAAGGACAGTGGGTTTGGCTGGTTGTTACGAAGTCACATTGATGTCCTACAGCGGCGTACTGAGTGTCTGAGCAACTTACAACTAAGTTTGAGAACAAGGAACTTCTTTGGTCGAGGCCCTTATCTCCTGCAGTGGAAGAATGCATACAAGCCAGAATCTATAGTTAGAGTCATCGGGCTTTCAGCAAGGATGATTTAATGGCTCAGCCGAGGGGATTCTGTTATGCTAAAGGTAAGGCTCTTGTTGGGAAAAGCTGGGACCCTGGAAAATAGGATGGGGCGTCTGGCTGAAGACCTGAGAGGACTATGTCCTACAGCCTCCCCTGGATCCTCAGAGCCTGCAGATGGCCCACCTTCCCTCTTAAAAGCCGGGACTTCCTCTATGGGGAAAGGTACTGCAGTGGCCTCTCACACAAGCAAACAGAACTACCCTTCAGGAGCTCTCCCTGCCTCCTCTAGCTTCTGTAACTACGGGCTAATCTCAGCATGACCAACTAGGGAAAAGCTGGACCTGAGACAGGAGGAAAGAGATTGCATTCTGAAGGAGCTATGAGAATTAGCTAACATGTTCAGTCAAGAGCCAAGGAGATACCCGCAGGACTGAATTTGCAGGCTGCATGCTGAAGGGGACACAGGACTTGATAAACCAGGGTCTGTTGACTTTGGGACACTCTCGCACAAAATAAAATTTAACACCCTGGTAAGTACTCTAGGAGATGGACGAACTATCTACTAGGGTGGCTTTTAGAAGCTTAGAGAAAAGGGAAGGCCCATACTGAGCAAAGAGGAAATGAATACATTGCTGTGGCAGATAGGGGCCAGGGTAAGGAAGCAAGGCCAGAGACCCAGTTAAGGATTATGTGACTTGGGAGGCTCAGGCCATAGGGAGAGCACTGGCGACTCTAAAGTTCCACTGTGCACCCCGCCCCCTCGCAGACCAGGGCTAATGGGAGGAGAGGGGATCACAGAGCTTGGCTGATTGGCAATGAGGAGGATGCCCTCCACGTACGCTCTCTCCAAGCAACAGAAGTCCGGCCACAGCATTTAACCACCAACAGCCAGAAAGTTGCAATTACTGTAATGACTGGCAAAGTCAGGGTGACAGCCAAGGGATCCTGACCTGTAGAGAGTTATGGAGATGGTTAACAGAACACGGTGTTCCTAGGAGCAAAATAGTTGGGCAGCCAGCAAGGGCTCCACTTCCTATATGCAGTCAGAAGAAGGTAAGAATGTATTAGCAGGAGGAGGAGGTCAGTTGCTCCAATGAAAAGTCATGACCGCTTGCAGAGCCAATTTTCAGATCTGGAAATCATCTGATGATGGCTGGGTCCCCAGGACGAAGGAACCTGCATTGGTATGGCAAATATGTGCTATAAAGACTCCCCAAAGGGATCCACAGACATTTACTTGAGTATCTGCACACTGGAAAAAGAGAAATACCCATTTTGAGGACTATCGGACGCTAGGTCCAAGTTAATATTGACACCCAGACCTACAGCTTCATCACGGCCCCTGTAAGAGTGGGGGCAAGAGGAGCCAGGTCATAAATGCAACCTGATCAAAGTCAGCTTCTAGCCATTCACTGGGTCTGCGGACCCAACTGGTGGTCATTTCCCTGCTCTCTAATATAAAATCAGGATTGATGTAACGGGCAGTTGGAGTAAACGCCACAGAGGGTCCTTGGCCCATGGGGCAAAATCTGACATCATGGAGAGACCACTTGGAAGTATCTGATTGTCCCCTTTTTGGCCAACATAGCAAATGAAAAAGCAGGACATCATTCCTGGAGGGTTGGCAAAGATTTAATGCTACCTTTAGAGGGTGCAGGGGTGGAAGGAAGTCCCTTTCATATCTCTGTCTAATTCTCCAACCTGACTCCAGGAGAGACTGGATGGACTCTGCAGAGACACTATGGACTCCCACAGGCTCAACCAAGTGGGAGTCCCAGCCCCAGCAGCTATGTCAAATGTAGCGTCTCAGGCACGCAGTGCGCCCCCCACCGCCCTATTTGACAAATGCATTCTTTTCTGCCCCGACCAAGAGAGAGGATCAGAGAGAGTTCATGCTCCCATGGAACAGATTATATTCATTTTCAGTCTTGCCCCTGGGCTATTTTACTCTACTACCTTCTATCATAATCTAGTCCAAGGAGGTCTGGAACTTCCGGTCATCCCACAGAACGTCGCATTGATCCATTTTGTGGGTGACATCACGGTGACTAGACCATCTGAGCAAGAGGCGGGGAGGACAGGAGGCCTTAGTTAGTCACCTGTGCTCCAAAGGATGGAAGATACGCCCAAGGGAGGTTCAGTAATAGACTCAATCATGCTAAGGGTCCACATCCTACTCCATGGATTAGACACAGCCCCACTGAGTTTCAGAAACGACATAAAAAGTCCTGTTACCACCACTATTATTTATCGTTGCTTTGAAAGCCCTAGCTGATTAAATAGGACAGGATGTACAAGTAATAATAAAAATAACCACAACTGTATTGTATGCTCACTATCCTCCAGGCACTGCTTCCAGTACTTTTTGGTTTTTCATTTAATTCACACAATGACCCTGTGGTTGTTGATACCATTCGGGGTGGTACCATTTTCATGCCCGTTCTGCAGATAAGAGAACAGTCACTAAAAGGTTAAAAACTTTACCAAGGTCGGTGAAAGCAGTAAATATTGAAAAGCAAGGACATGATTACCACAATTTGCAGATGCCCTGATTGACTTCCTAAAAAAGCCCTGAGAATTCATTGGAAACCATTAGAAAAGTACTATTAATAAAGCATCCCCTCTCCAGCCCGCTCTGCTCTCTCGTCTCTGGGATGCTGCCTCAAGAGTCATCCAGCAAGGCGGCAAGGCAGATGTTTAATTTAGTCCTGGCAAGAGGGGATGGTGTCTGTCTTCCCCATTTACTCATCTTAATCTTTAATTGCCACCCGTCCTCCCCAAGCACTTGGGCTCGTTTTTACTTTGCTCCCACTTGCAATCAAGGGTTGAGCCCCAAAGACATCTGGAGTCTTAAAAGCCAGTAATGATAAGCAGAAACAAACAGAAAGCAATAAAACCCTTTAGAAATCTCTGACCATAGATGATGTGCCTCTGTCAGGACCTGGAAGCTTCAGTTGCGAGGCTTAATAGCAGTGGAAGGGGAGGCAGGGTTGGCAGAAGCACGTCCTTCTTTAAGCCCCACGCTCAGGTTCCAGGATGGCCTGTGGCTGCTCCGGGGGGTTGGCCCTGGATCACAGCGCCAGCATCTGTGAGTCCTCTGCAGCCTGCCTGGGGGGGACACCTGCTGGGGCAGCCTAGAAGGGGCTCAAGGCAAACTGGAGCATCACCAGGGCTCCGGATGCCTGTGGAGCTGTGCAGGCGGTTGCAGTGGGTAAGAAGAAGGAAAAAAGGAAGAAGCATCGTCGACTAAAGCTGACCTATAAAGATAAAAATCACTATCCAAAGGATATTAGGCCTTGTCCAGTAAAATGGCCCCTGATCGTTTAGGAAACAGCATGGCATGGTGGAAAAAATATCGTACCAAGTTCCGAAAGATGGGCACTCCTGTCCTCGTGCAGCCACTACCCACCGGAGGGATTTCTCTGGAGAAGCACTCTAAATCTGAGTCTGTGTGGGATCTCAGGTGGTTACGGGAGGCGCTGCGTAAGGCCGGAGTCAAGACTGCTGTACGAAATGTGAGGTGCCTGTTGCCACGCCTTTGTGCCAATACACTAACATCTTTAAGTTTCCAGGCTTTCCTAGGGATCTGAGGCCCCAGCAGCGGTCTGAGGTTTCAGACACTGGGCTCTCGGAATCTTTGCTGTCGGATTTACCCTGTCTACTCTTTAGACGGAAAAGCACCGTCTAAGCCACAGACTCCCAGAGGAGCAAATATTCCTCCACATCCAATACAGTGGGTGTTCGAGAAAGGCATGTGAGGTCTGTAACATGAGCATGGCCACTCCTTTCCTGACGGTTTTCGCATGGTGGTCATGAGTATGAAAAAATAAAAATTAGAGGTGAAAGTGCTTCGGGAAATGCAAAGTGTGAGCACGGATGGGAGGCTTGTTACCATTACGCTCTTTCTCAAAACCACCTCCACTGCTCCGCTCTGAGCTGAGGCATCATCAGCCAGTGGGCGCAACGGTGCCTTCCTCAGTGGTCCTTGTGAGGATTATGGGAGACAACGGGTGGTGAGCATGTGTAAGGCACTTGGCCAATAAACATTAGGCAAGACCAGTAACAGCATTAGGCTCAGCTCCCCATTGCCCCTTGCCCCCCAACATTCCCTTTCATTTCTCCACTCACCCTAAGGCATTTGCAGACAGACCCTCTCCAGCCCTGAAAACCTGCATCTCACTACCACTTTTCCTTCCCTCTCCTTAACATCTTTCCATCTCCACACACATGTTCCCAACTTAGGAGGTCCTGAATGCTTTGCTGTGGGATTGTGTGAACCTTGTTCTCCTCATAGGCAGGGTGGGCAGGGCCCTTAAGAAGAAATCGGGGTCGCTCACCCATTTGTCGGGTCCCTGGGGAATGTTTCCTCAGGTCATGCCATGACTGCACCTTCCACCTCTTCCCACCCCTTCCAAAACCATATGAGTACCTTTCACTCCCAGCCTATGAGCAGAAGAATCTAGACCCATGAGAGGCTGTCAACCATGCATATCAGGGAAATCGAGGCAGAGTGAGGCAGTAAATAGTGAGGCAGAGGGAATAAATAAACCCAAACAAGATGGAAGATTTTTTCCTTAAACATGAAATCCCACTGCTTCCTGGGCTCCACGGGCCACATGGAGTGGAGGCTTGGGAGTGGAGAGCAAGGGGAACCCTAAGCCTGTGCCCTGCTGATCAGGGACACACTGAGGTGTGGGAGGGGTGGCTAAGGCACAGTCTAGGAGCCCCACAAGTGGGAATCCCAACCCAGAAGTGGTTGCATTGCCCAGGAAGCCTGGCTGGGCTTGGAGCTCTCCAGGTTCTGACCTGGAAGCCCCCATCCATTTTCAGGTTTTGGGGGGTGGACGGGGGTCCCGAGAGGAAGGCAGCCATGAGAGGCTGAGCTGAAACAGGAGGGAACAGGTATAGGGAGGGCACAGTCTCTGACAGTCAGCCTAAAGGGCGAGGAACTAGGCAGAAGGCTGACCATGGGCGAGCCCCCAACCCCAGCCCCTCCCCATGCACGGCCACCATAACTTTTCAGTCACCAGGAATGCGTCCTTCTGGGACAAACTCAGTGCACATTATGTGCAGATTAACACTTGAATTACGACATGAAGGTGACTCATCTCTCAGGAGACCAGGGAGCCAGGCAACCACTGAGGTTCATGGATGTGGGGGGCGGAGACGGGGGCAGGGAAGCTAGTCTCCACCAGTCTGTCTTCACCTTAGACCCAGTGTCTGAGGGGCCTATGCCAGCCCAAAGATACAAGGGTAATGTTCCCTATAATTCCTTTGGTTTTGGACGATCAACACAGGGCTTTGTCCTGGGCTCTCTTCGCCTCACTCTCTCTCAGACTCCGTTTCTGCCCAGCATCCTCCAAACAGAGCTGAGCATTTGAACTTTCTCGGCTGGGTTCCATGGGCCCTGAATGCTGCTTCCTCCAGGAAGGTGATGGCCAGCCGCCCTGAGGGCAGCCTCCTGTTCCTTGTTGACAGGGAACCAGGGGACAAACAGGATGACAGCTGCCTCTAGTGGCAAAGCTAGAAGCAGCCCCAGGCAGTCATCAAAAGCTCTGCCCAGAGAAAGAACTTGAGCTCCAAGCCTTCCTTGAAGATCCAAGCAGCCACCTCATAAAAATTCTATCCATGTGAGAGATTTCTGGCATCGTTGTTCCATAGAGGGACACTTTATTTATGCTCAGTGTCCTTAAGAGATCTGAGGAGCAGCCTCGATAGAACAGGTGTGAGCTTTCGTCTATAGCTCAGCTTCTCTTGTAAGCCTGTTGGGGGGCAAGTGTAACCTTTGACTTCTGCTCTCAAAGGCCATATACCAGGTTTCTCTCCTTCACCGCATTCATCCTTCCCACCGCCCTTGTCAGTCCCCCAATGTGTTCCTAACCTTGACACCTAGCGTGTGGCCAGTGCCTCGCGACTACCCAGAATTTCTCTCAGGTTGAACAGTCGCTACACGGAGCTGGAGAAGACAGTTGCCTGTCCTGTGTGGTTTCACGGTGGCTAATGACCCCCAGTCATTTCTTGGTGGTATTTCCTGTGCCGGTTGCTGGAGTGTCTGAAATCTTACCAATAAAGATGCGTCCCAGGAGGATAAGGCAGAGGGTCTCCAGGAACCCTCCATTAGGGTGCGAACACCCTTCCTGGAGAGAAGCTCAGTGATTTGTCATTTATATCCTGGTATAAACTCACCTCCTCTCTCCAAAATGATGCCTAAGCATTCCCAGGAAAGCCAGGGCCACAAATACATTCAGCCTAGATGTTACAGACACAGGAAGACAGTGCTGCTGTTGGTGGAAATGATGGGCTAGGAAGTCAAGTTAGCCATGAATCCCGGCTGAGAGAGCTCGCCTCAGTTTCCACCTCAAAATTCTCTCTATTCTAACTCTCAGGGAGATCACTAAGACTTTATAGAAATCCTCTGAGAACACACACACACGCACACATACTTCAATTATCATTTATTGTACGTTGACCATACACCAGGTCCTAGGATAGTAGCTATCAATTCTCCGATAACCAATATTTGATCTTCCCACTCCAGGTGCCTTGAGTCTAGTCGGTCAAATGATTAGCATCAGTGTACTAAGTGATTCAGTAATGGATTTGCTCAGGAGTCTGGAAGAGCCTAGAAGGGCCCTCTCACGAGTCCTGGATGCAGGCTGTGGAACAAAGGAGCGGACCCCTGATCTGGAAAACTGAGAAGCATAGATAAGGCAAAGGGGGCAGGAGGAGGGGAAGACATCTCTTCCATAAAGAATGACGTGAGCAAAAGTATAGCAGTGGAATATTGAGATATACGCTGGTAAGTATGACTAATTAAAGATTTCTAGAGCTTAAATTATGAAAAATGGGGTGTCAGGAAAAAAGACCAAGAAATGTCTTGGTCACAAGACACAAGAGCTGAACCATGGAGGGCGTTTGTACTGTGTTCGGGAGCTTGGAGTTCATGTTTCAAGCAATCTGCCTCAGAAAGGTTTTCAACAGGTAAGTGATGAAGCCAATTAAATTATGGATCCCTCCGGCAGCAGTGGGGCAGGGGGTTCAGATGAAGAAGAGTTCCAAGTGCTCTGCAAGTTGATGGGGATGGGATGCTGCACGACCGGCCCCTTTGACTCATGGTTTAATTAGGGTGCTGATTAAGAACTGTCACTGCTTAGAAGGAGTTAAGGCTGCTTGGCCCCACACCAGGCTGGGGGCTCCCAAAGTGACTTCTGGAAGCATCTGTAGAGTTTTATTCCAGGAGCTTTTCCAATGCCCAGGTATCCTAGGCACAGAGGAACACCCTGGAGGGAAGTCACTAGTGGGCTGTCACAGGTGTCTCTCTTATGCCAACCTGGGCAACGTGCTTGTCAATGCATTCGGTGAGACACCGGACCTTTGGGTGATGCAAAGCTGAATACAATAGATAATGTATCGTATGCTAGAATAAAGACTTTAAGAAGATTTTGACAGGCTGGAATGATGGTTAAAACCAATTAGATCAATTTAACCAGATAAATGTGAAAGCCCTGCTTTCATATTTCTTCAAAATTAGTTGTGTAAGGATAAGATTTGGTATATCCGGCTTGATGGAAGAAATATTTATTTGTTCATCAGATGCTTACTGAGAACTTACTATGTGTCAATCCCACACTGAATATATAGTACCTTTTATGCCGCACTCATCTTTGTATCCCAGAGCCCAGGGCAAAGTACAGAGAAAGACAAAGACTTCTTGAATGCCTACATGTGCCCAACACTTTCCATCCATAACCTGTTTCATTCTTACAACCCTCCTTTATTTATTCTACAGATGGCAAAACTAAGGTGCAAAGACGTTCCCTGAATTGCCTATGGTTTTCTTGCCAGTAGATTTCAAAGCCGACATTTGGCCCCAGATCCAACTGGTTCCAAGGCTGATTCTCTTTCCACCCCACCACATGGACTCCACACTTACATCAAGTCCTAACAGTGTGGGATGGTGTTGAGCTGTAGCCACAACTAAGCAAGACTGAGCCCTTCCTCAAGACCTGGCAGTTGGGTAGGTTAAATGAGCAAGACAGGGGGGTGGCGGAGGGAGGTGGAGGAGACCGCGAGACTTGACCATGAAGTCCGTGTGTACGTCCCATTAGATGCAGCTGCTCAGTGGTGGGAGCTAGAGGCTGGATAGGACTACGGGACCAGCCCAGCTGTGCTCTGCGCTGCTCAGATGACATCCAGACCTTGGTCCTATTCCAGCCAAGACAATTATGGAAGGACGATTCCATCTAGAACAATTACCATCTCGAAATTATTCAGAAGAAGACACTCAGTGTAGTAAGGGTCTAGAAAGCCTGTCATATGAAGAAGGATTGTCTTCAAATATTTGAAGATGCGATTGCACATTTTTCCTGTTACGTATATAGACAATTATTGGTGTTCACATCATGTGATTTCTGAATGTTGGAGGGTTATGGAGCAGAAGACTAACACCCACTGGGCTTCTTGCCACAGGCCAGGCACTTATATCCATCTAATCTAGCTCTCTTCATAGCCCTGCCCAGTCTCCTATTTTACAGATCAGGAAGAGCTTAAGAAATTGGCCCAATATCATAGTTTGTAAATAGAAGAGCCAAGACTTGCACCAAAGTGTGTTTGTTGTTCTCACCCAGCGTGCCTTTGTGTTTTCTTACACCTTCCCTATCAGCGTGTTTGCTTATCCGGGGCACCTGCCCTAGACGGGTATCCTGAAGACCATTTCCTTACATGAAGAAGGCCCACGAATTTGGGAAGAATTCCTCTACTCATGGTGCTGACTTCCAAATCCTGCCAACCCATACGACCGTCAGTCCAGAATCCAGAACTGAGTTGGGGGCCCACAGGCCCTTTGGTGAAGGGGGATGAACATGTGCGTGTCCCACACTGTACCAAGACCCTTACCAGGGGGTACCCCACCCTTCACCAAGACCTTCAAGGCCCGTTTATAATCTATTCCCTGCTTACCTCCGTGTTCTTTCGTCTCACTATCTGACCCTCCCTTCCTCCTCCTCCCTCCCCACTCTCAACCACACCATGTGCTGGCTTTCCTACCCAGGCTATGCTACAAGCCTTTTCCTCTACCTAAAATTCACTTACCATGTTCCCTTTGCCTGCTTGATGCCTACTCATTCTTCCTATCAGAGCATGTGCGTCATCGCCTCTGGATAAATCCAGTCCTTTCCATGTGCCCATATGGACCTCATGCCTTTCTCTACCCTAGCACTTTCCTCACCACTGAGCTATTCTGTAAGCCTTTGAGGGTAGGGACAGGTCCATGGTCTTTTGCATCTCTAAAGCCTGGCCCCCTGCCTATTATTTCACAGGATCTCTTAAAGGGTCCCACGGAGAGGGGGCTCTGCCCACAGCAGAAACGTGATCATTAAGGCATTTTCATAGGCTCTGCCCTTCTCTGAGTCACCCTCCCGTTCCCTCACAGTGCTTCCTGGGACCACCCCCAGTACGTTCTCTCACACCCTTCCCCTCCAAAATAATGCCCTAAGAGGAATACAGTAAAAAAGGACACTGGGAAGAGGCCCCCAATCAAATTCTAATTGATTTCCCCAATCTCTTTTCCCAAACTTCCATGCAGACAGTCACTCTCATTTCTGGCTGGCAACTTTAAAGAATCTCTAAATATGTAAATACTTTTTTGTTACGTCATTAAGCTTGTAAGAAATAAGAAATTAATTAGCATTAGCATGTTGAATAACTTAGGTGTCAGTAGTTAATATGGCTAATTGACATTTAATAAGTCTTGCTATCTAATTTACTCTGAATTGCATTAAATGTTAATTAATTGTTTAGTTATTCTATGCACAATTATTGTATGTTAATGTGCATTTAATAGCTTATTATTTGGGTGATTGTCCTGATAGTAAACAAGTTACCTGTTAATTCTGGTTTCAATAGGTTCAGCACACTCTTAAAATCATTCTCTTAAATATAATGAATGAATGAATTTATTAATATAATTTAAAATCACTGAAAAAATAATCATCAGTTTACTGTGTCACAATCCCCTAGTTAAACTGGCAGAGCTTTCTGGGGTTTGTTGATTTGCCATCAGTATCCGTTACGTACAATACCATCCTTACCAACGCCATTAAGCTATTTCCTGGCTCCAATAAACTGGCATGTCTTACAGTGTATTATTTTTGGCCCACATGTAAGTCTCAGAAGGCTCATTAACCAAGTAATGTGGCTAACATAAAAGCTGATGTGATTATTAGAAGCATGATGTCTAAAACAAAGGAGGTGGTAGTTCTGCCCCACTTTGTGCTTGCAGTATTTTGTCAACTCTGGGAGTGACAGATTTAAAGAGACATAACTCACATCCTCTGAAGAATTGGGGAAGGAGTTGAGGATGTTTAGCCAGACTTAAGAGAAAACTCCAGGGACGACAGAATCTCTCTCTTCAAATACACGATGAGGTTTGTGGAAGATAAATCGGTTCCTATCTTTTTAACTTATTGACTCAGTCAAGAGTACGAAGACTAGAACTTTGAAGTTAGAGGGAACAGATCTTGGACTCAGTCAGAGCTGTCTGAGGATGGAATGAGCTGCCCCTGGAGTAATGAGTTCCCTGTCACTGGAGGAGTTCAAGCGTAGTCTTGGCAATTTCTTGTGCAGAAGGGACTCGAGATGGATGGGTGGCTGGAAGAGATGACCTTTCCGATCCCTTCCAACACTGAGATTTTATGATTGTCCTGATAAATTGCTTGTTCAACCATCTCCCTGGCCTGGAGACAGTCCTGAGCCCACATTATCTGGTTCACTTTGGATTTAAGGAAAAGCCTCACGGGGGTGCATAAGCACCTTGAATTCAATTCTGATTCTGACCGGCAGCCTGGCTTTGAATGCCATCTCTCTGTGCTGGTGGGAAAAGGCAGATGGGAAGGAAACTTTGGCTTGTTCTTTCCTGCTGGTTCAGCTGGGGCCAGACCACAGCTACCGTTCATGTGTCCTCCACCAGCCCTCTGTTCCAGGCAGTGCTTAGGAGGGAGGGACCCGCTGAACCACTGGAGTCATTTATCTTTGACAGGATGGGACAGGAGAAAGGGCAGGCGCCTGGCAGGCAAATAAACTTAATGAAGTTTGTAATAGACTGCGGAAACGTCAACCTCGTGATCACATCAGGAATCAGCCACAAGAAACTATTAATTACGATTCTCTCACTAGCTCCCTCCTTCCTGTTGCTTCTCTACAGCGGCTGTGGCAGTAACCACTCTAATGGTCCCAGCCTTTCAAGGATTCAGAGGCAGCTTTTCTTTCTCAGATTTCAAAGGGCCCTTGAGGGTCAAGTGTCTGGTAGAGTCACGGGCAGGCCCCAAGGGTCCCAATGTTCTGAGCTTTGCCCTGTGAGAGTGGGGGAGGTGTCCCGCGCCAAGTGCCTGCTCCCTTGTGCCGCACGCACACAGTGTTCTGCCCCAGAATGTTCCTGCTGACCTTCCAAGGCCTCTGTGACTGTGACTGTGCCTGCCCCACCCCCACCCCTTTCCCTGTGGCCATGCCTTCTGCCTGCTGGTTCTGTGTTGCTCAGGGTATTGGGTCTGTGTTGGCTGCTTTGACCTTGGGACTATTCTTGGACTTGGAGTGTATGTATCTGGGCAAGGGTAACCTTCAGAACATTTAATAACAAGTAGAGTAATATAAATTAACACAGAAGTCAATAGATACATTTAAAAATTATAAATCTGTTCCCTGTAGTTCTCTAACTGAAACTGCCTACCACGTGACATGAGTTGCACTGAAAGTCACCCATCAAACCATTCTGATGACATCCTATTCGTTTCTTTATTTTTAGAAGCTGTTGGTGTGATCTTCTGTTTGAGGCGTCCTCCCTGGCTACATGGAGGCCCTCTCCGAACACAAGCAGATGTGAGAGCCGAATCAAACTCTTTCAATGATTTTCCTGTTCAGTGGCTCATCAGGAGGTCCCCCGGTAGGGAGCAGAAGTCACTCTGCAGAAGTCGTACCCTGGCTGGGTGTGCACCTGATGCCAATGCGTCCACATGTCCCAGGTTCAGACACCTGTCCCGGGTCCCCCTGACAGGGCTGCCACCAACCTGCCCACCCTGCACCTGTTCCAGTGTCCCATCGATGCTGGGCCACTCCAGAGGAGGGATCAAGTATCCCCCCTAATCTCAGTGTGCTCAGCAGCTGCCGGGACTATTTGCTCCCCAGGGTTCCCAGACCTCATGACCTGCCAATCTGGCCACACCTCCAGGCAACATCAAACGGATGCTTCTGGGCTCAACCCCTTGTACTATTTACCAACCAACTAGTATGGAAGTGATTTACTATTTCAGTAGCTGGTTCACTGTGCTGATGAATTTACACGTCCTGCCTCTCCACGTATGTTGTCACATCCCTAAGGGCAGGTGTTCTAGAAGGCATCCAGCCCTTTCGATAGTGGCAGCAATCCGGCAAAAGACTCCACCATAGCAATAAGTCATACAGCTGTTTTGCCAGCCCGGTAGACCTCACAAGTGACCCCCACGTTCCCCCTTTCCCAACACACCTCCAAATCAGTAGACAGTCCGGTCTCTATCCTCTGCCTCCCTGATGACAGTGTACCATGAAGCACCAACCTGACTATCTATATATTCTGATTTAAGATTATAATGTGATACAATATAATGTAATTAGAATAATATAATTAACATAATACAGTAATTCCCGTGGTTCTCTTCCTGAAGGTGTCAGAGGTAGTCAGGGACCACCCAGACAGGGGTCGCCCCAGCTCCTATATAAATCTCTACCCGCTTGGGAGATTTACGGGGACAGATGGGTACGCAAGGGTAGGAGGGGCAGTAACCGGGAGCAGAAGCAATGACTTATGATTGCTGTCTACACAGGCAGGCCCTTGTTGTTGGAAATGGCTTTCCTGTTGCGTCTGTTGGTTGAAGGCTCCACAAATGTAGAAAGATGAACTAGGTCTCCATGGGGCACTGAGGATTTCTGAGGTGGAGATCATTAACAAGAATAATACCTCTCCATGCACAACATTTATCATCTGTACCCTTGGCAGGGGCCGAGGGATCTCATGGTTCCAGAGAAGAGCAGTGGGCAGTGTTAGGTCACGATGTGAATGACAATACGCAAACCCGAAGCTATAACATCCCCCCTCCCTCGGCCCCCACCTCCATCCTCGGAAAAGTTGGCCTGTTCAATTAGCTTAATGACATGGTGGGCGATGGTATTTCCAAATAGCAAAACAGCTGAGCTGTGATCATTCTGAAGGAGAAGCACGCCAGGCAGCCTCGGCAGGGGCACAGGGACCCCATCAGTGTGACACACGTTTGGGGGAAGTGCTGTAATTCAGTCCTGACACCTGGATCAATGGCAGCCATTTCAGAGAGCCATCTTCCCAGGGAAACGGACAAGGTATTGGCCTCCAGGTGCTCAGCAGACCATAGCGGTGATGTGTGTCTCGCCCCTGGTCCTCTATCCTGCGTCTGTCCGCACCTGTTCCACCCCTTGAACGTACTGACCGAGTGGAGCTCTGAAGTCAGGCAAGGGCTTGGATCCTGGCCGCACTGCTTATTCTGGGTAATCCTGGGCAAGTCACTTAACCATTCAGTCCCCCTCTGAGACATGTCATGACAGTCCCGGGATTGGGGGCGTAAACTTTTAGAGAGAGAATGTATGTAAGGGCTTCAGAACAGCACCCCACACCCTGGATCCATGAGCCTGAGCTGTTGGGGACTGTGTCGTCTGCCCTCATCTCTCCCTTTTTCTGTTACCGTCTTTTGGCCTATGTCTCTGCCCCCACATAGCCATCGCTAACCCTTCCTCTACTTGGGTCTTCGTCAGTTTGTCTCTGCTTTTAGCTCCCCTCTTTCTCCTCCGGGTTCTCTGGGTCCCTTTCTGTCAGGGTCTCTATTTCCTCCTCTGTGCCTCTTCTTGGATCTTCAATAGTTCCTGCCAGGCTCGCCTCCTTTTTCATTGCTCAGACTTGGAACACTGTGACATGAGAGGGTCTCAGATCCTGGGCAGGGAAGATGAACTCTCCTGAATGGTGATCACCAATGCCTTGGTTGAAGCTTGAGCTGCGAAATCCAGAATTTACTACTGTAATTATCCCACCTGAAGCTGGGCCAACTTGGCCGGGCTGGCAGAGCGGCACGCCGGTCAGGAGCCGATTGCCAGCCCTCCCGCTGAGCATAGCCAAGCAGCCCGGCCCTCTGCTGGGTGCTAAAAATAGGCATGGGGGCTAGGGCAGCTAAAAATACACGTCTCACAATGTAGCCTTGCTGTGCCCCACAGACTGCAAGCCAGCAGGGCAGGGACTTCGAGAACCCTGGGGTCTGCAGCTGCAAGGCCCCAGCTGGGCTGGGGAGAGGGGGGAGGAAGAAGCATAGGCAGACACCAGGCGCCTGAAGGCCCTTCAGCAACTTGGGAGCACGCAGAAGGCCACAGAGTGGGTCACAGAAGCCATGGGGCTGCAGGCCACGCGCAGGCAGTGAGCTGGGCCGTGGCTACCACCCCCAGAGCCAGTGGGGCGGGAGGTCAGCAGTGGGTGCTGGGGTATACCCAAGACTTCTTTAGCTCGTAGCCCCCCACTCTGATCTCTGCTGCTCCCCCAGGATCACGGCTGCCCTCAGTCTGCTTATTAACTCTTCTGTTCCTCCACCTGGTGCCTCCTTGTCTCCAGAAAGAAGACATTTCCCACCCCCCGAGCCCAGCCCCCAAACGTGTAGTCGTCAAGAGCCGCTGTCCCCTCCAGGAGGGAAGATAGAGCGTTTATCTTTGCTGAGCACACGCCTGTAGCAATCTTAGCAATCCTCTGAGGCCAGAATTGTTACTTTCCTCATCTTAACAGATAAGGATCTCAAAGCTCAGAGTCGCAAAGTCATTTGCCCACAGTGTCTCAGCTAGTCCGCGACAGAGCCCGCGTGTGAATCTCCACCTGCAGCCCCCCTGCTCCGTCCTCTCGATCAGTGCCTCTCAACCGGGGGTGATGCTGCCCTATGGGGGCCACTCGCCAATATCTAGAAACAATTCTAGTGGTCACAGCAATGCCAGGGGCTGCTACTGGCATCTTGTAGGTTCCACCCTAACAAGAATTGCCCAGCACAAAATGTCGGGAGTGCTGAGGCTGGGGCCCCGACTCTTCACGCTGCTGCACTATCTTGATCCAAGGGGCTGTCAAACCTGGTTTGCATCAGAATGACCTGGGCGCTTGTTAAACTCACAGACTTGGGCCCCACTCCAGATACTCACATTCTCTGAGTCGGTAGAGGCCGGGAATCTATGTTTTAGCAAGCGCAGCCCCACCATCACCCCTCCACCCCCCAGCTCCCAGGACATTCCAATTTTGGTATTCTGGGCACCACGCTGAGAAACACTTTCCAAGAGAAAAGTTGCAAAGGGCGGGTGCCAGATCCCTGTCATCTCTGAATAGGCCCCTGGCACAAGGTAAGCACTTGGAAAACATTCCCAAATAAGAAAATACACACACACACACACACACACACACACGCTCGCACGCATGCCCCTTAGGGTATCCAAGGAGCCATGTAGCCACAAAATGTCAAAGTCCCATGATCCACAACACCAATTTCGTGGCCTCCCTCACCTGCATATCAATTACCTAACAAATGACTCCCTACGACCAGTGGTCAGTGGAAGTGTGAATCCATGTGCCTTACTCCAAAACCCTTCTTTTGATATAAACAAGCCAATACATTGCACAGATGGCACCATTTGGATTAGCAGCTGAAGTAAGAATGAAACCACAGGAGCATTGTCAAGAATAATATGCGGGCAAGTTCAGAATTGGAATAGTACCAGGTAACATCACGCCTGGATAGGGAGGCAGAGTAATATGAATTGACTAAAGACAAAGGGAAAACAAATGGAAAGTGACAAGGGCAAAGGGGAGCGGCCACAGCTAATGGGCTGAGTAACTAAGAATTCCACCCAGCCCATCACCCAGCCTGTCCACTAGGTTCTTTCCTTCCCATCATCCAGGAAATATCCCTAAGACCTAAGATCCCAAGGATCTGGATGGATGACGCACCCTGCACCATGTCAATATCAACAGATATTCACCTCCGACAGGAAGACAAATGAAACACCATCATGGAAAAGAAAAGCCAAGTGCTCTGAGCACCTTCATGCCATGGAAAGTATTATAGGAATCACAATTAAGAGAGTTAAGAGAGATCTAGGGACAGCCCAGCCCGGGTCAGGAATGAAAAAGTCTTCCTTCCTTCCTTCCTTCCTTCCTTCCTTCCTTCCTTCCTTCCTTCCTTCCTTCCTTCTTCTTTCCTCCCTTCCTTCCTTCCTTCCTTCCTTCCTTCCTTCCTCCCTCCCTCCCTTACTTCCTTCCTTCCCTCCTTCCCTGCTTCCTTCTTGCCTTCAGAGAGCACACAAATCTGGTGATCTTGGTGGAAAGCACCCACCACCCAGCCTACTAGAGAATCCCTGAACGAGGGCTTAAAGGGGGTGGGTTTTCAGTCTGGAGGTTTTAGTTGATGGCACCTTTGCTTTTCTCTCTGCTGCTCAGAAAGGACGCCTTGAAGGTGAAGCAAGGGGTCCGTTGTTGGGATTGGGGGTGTTACTGGATAGAGAAAAGTACCCTCTGAACTGAGAAGAAAATGAGTTTATACCCATAGGCAGAAGATATTCTTAACTGTCAGGGTGACAAATTGGGAAATCTTGACAGATCCAGAATTATCGTGTGAACAGGATTTTACCGAATAGCTCCTATATGCAGTAGGTGCTCAATTAATATTTGTTCAACGAGTGAATGAACCTTTGTCATAACAATGGACGTGAAGGATGACTAGTCCTTTTGTTACCGTCCAACTCCTATCATGTTCTCTTTATTCTTATACTATTTTAGGCATCTTGAAATTCTAGAGGAATACCCCCAGCACCAGGGGAGAGCAAACTGAGTGCTGAAGGCAGGGAGCCCACTGGCCAGAGTGGGGCTGGCACAGACAGCCAGCCACTGGGGTGACAGGAAGACAGGCCCCGGGTGTCACGTGCTTGGCACTTTCACATACACTCTCTCAGCCCTCAGGAACAAGAGCTATTACCCTCCAGTTTAGGTGAAAACACCCAGACGTCCCAAGATCACAGAGCTAGCGCACAAGAGAGGAGGTTAACAGCTAGTCCTTTGATAGTAAGGACAAGAGAGTGGTTAGAAGGGGCAGAGGGAAGAGTGACTATTTTGTGATACATGGAGGGACATCTGTAGGATCCAGTATGGATTTTTTAGTTGGTAATTCTTGGAACAAAAATGGTGCCCAGGAAACAGATTAGAATTGATAGGAGAGCACGGATTAAAATGGGACGCGAGAACCCAGGAAGTTGATTCCCCTAGGTAGCCCTGGTGGGAAGTGGCAATGCCTCCTGTCCCTAACAGGCGGGCAGGGGTTGGAGAAGACAGAGAATGGGTATCAAGGCTCTTCATAGGCTCAGGCTGAAATAAAGCATTAGACATGAACTGGAGAGCCCCCAATGAGACATGAGCTGATTTGCTTGGACTTATTTTCATTCTTGTTGGCTGTATAACTCCTCGTACCCTTGTTCTTGCAAACTGCTCTGTAGGTTCTCACTCACCCAGGGGCACGTGAGGCAAGGGGAGGAGACGGGCTCGGGAGAGGAGGCTGTGGTTACCAGGAAGTACACCAAAGTCCCTACAAACCAGGGCTATGTTCCAGATGGACAAGGGACAGAGAGAGTGACTTGGGAACTCTGTGTTCTGCTCCTTGAATTGGGTTCTAGGTTCTGAGGATGGAGGGCTGTCCTGAAAATGGGAGCCTGAGTTAAGAATGGGAGAAATGGGCCAGGAATATGGGATGATCTGGAAATTGAGGGTGATCTAAGGAATGGGCTGCTGTTGATTACTGAATGTTCTAGAATGGGGGGACTTGCTGGGCATGAGGACTGCTCTGGCAATGTGGAGACTGTGTAGGAAATAGGAACTAGAAAGAGGGAATGTTCTGGGAACAGGGGCATGCTGGAATAGGACCCTAGGGCTAGGAGATGAGAAGGTAGTGCATCTAGGAGACCTAAAGCCTATCCATGACATGAAGTGCTTTTCTGAGCTGACTTGGCAGGGGCAACTCCTTTCCAAAAAGATTTTCTTTCTGGTGAACATAAAGAAGGGACCTGCAGAGAGGGTCTGCACAAGCTGAGGCAGGTGATGAATGGGTAGCAATCAGACCAATGGCTTTCAAACGTTTTTGGTCAGATAGAAAAACCCTGTCATTTCATTCCCAATCTTATTTCGTTCTGTCTCACCTCATATTTCACTTAATGGGAGCTGTCAAGGAGAATCTTTGATTTTTCCCCCTCCTTCGCTGGCAGCTTATGCACTCTGATAGCCTTGGAGACATGGGCTTTGGAAGACCCACAACGAAATGCATTGTTTCAGCCTCCAGTTCTAGGGTCTATGTTTCAGTGTACATTTCCAGGAGCCCAAGCTTGTGTGTGTTCATCTGTGCACCTGCCATTGTATGTGTGTCAGGAGTGTGTGTGTCGAAGCTGAAACATCCTGGAATGAGGAATTCGAAGCATGAGGTTGAGTTCTGACTCTGAAATTTAGTATCCTTCTGTCCACTGAGTCTCAAAGGACTCATTGCAGAGTGGGTGTAATAACACAAGTCCTTCACACCTCAGAGGATTGTCATGGAGCTCACAGCACAAGCAAAAGAAAGACTCCCTTGTGATCAATAAATGCTATTGATAATTAGAACAATCATTTACCCACAGGGCATACCTCTTGATCCATCCTGAGGTCTCTGGGGTCTGTTTTTTTATTGAAGTATAATTGACATACATTACAGTAGTTTCAGGTGTACAACATATGATTGGACAATTGCATACCCCACGAAGGGATCACCACAATAAGTCTAGTCACCATCTGTCACCATACAAAGTCACAAAAAAAATGTTTTTGCTGTGATGAGAACTTTTAAGATTTACTTTCTTAACAACTTCCAAATTTGCAATGCAAATTTGATTCTAGTCATGCTGCTGTACATCGTTACATCCCCATGACTTCTTTTATAACCGGAAGTTTGTACCTCTTATTCCTCTTCACCCATTTCTCCCACCCTCTCCCTTATGGCAACCACTGATTTATTCTCTGTATCTATAAGTTTTGTTTTTGGTTGGTTGGTTGTTTTGTCTTTTAGAATCCACATATAGGTGAAGTCATACTGCATTTGTCTTTCTCTGACTTACCACTTAGCGTAATACCCCCAACTTCCATCCATATTGTTACAAATAGCAAACTTCCATTGTTTTCTATGGCTAAGTAGTATTCCTTGTATGTACGCACCACATTTTCTTTATCATTCACTAATGACGGACACAGGTTCTTTCCATATCTTTACTATTTTTCAAAAAGGGTGTGTATATATTTTTGAATTAGTGTTTTCATTTTCTTTGGGTAAATACCCAGAAGTGGAATTGCTGGATCATACAGTATTTCTATTTTTAACTTTTTGAGGAACCTCCACTCTATTTTCTATAGTGACCGCACCAGTTTGCATTCCCAGCAATAGTGCATGAGGGTTCTCTTTTCTCCACATCCTCACCAACACTTGCTATTTCTTGCCCTTTTAGTCCTAGCCATTCTGACAGTGATACCCTACGGAGTGTATTTTGATGCTCTTCCCCCACAACATCCTAGGCCTCTGGTGCCTTGCTATTCTCAGAACCACCAAGCCAGCTCCTGACCTTGGCTTAGCTCCTCTATCTTCTTCCTCTGCTTCTCCTCACAGGCTGCTGACCATTGCCAGAGAAAGCCAGCAAACACAATTTAACAGGACACCCCTACACTCACTCATTAATTCAACAAGCATTTATTGAGCATTTGCTACAGGGAAGAACGTCCTAATCTCTGGGGACACACAGTTGAATAAAACAGAGGCCCTGAGCACAAAGAGATTTCAGACAAGTGAAATTCTGACAGCATAACATAAGAAGTGTTTAGGTGCTTCCAAGCCCAGGGACCATGGTAGTGCCAAAGAGGGACCCCTGACTCAGCCTAGGTGGCAGTGAAGGCACCCTGGTATATAGGACACTTGACATGACTTTGGAAGGATGAGAAAGAGTTGAAAGGCATGATTTCCTAGATGATAGGGAAGGAAAATCCCAAGATGGTGGCAGTGTCCCGGAGAGCAACCAGAGCAGAGAGAACAGGATGGCTGAAGTCTCCTGTGGGTGGTTCTCCCCCAAAACCCAGAACAGACAGTTAATCTCATGTGTTCAATTTTGTGGAGAAGAGTGTGATAGTTTTGTCAAGGAGTTTGAAGTATTTACGTATTGCCTACTAAGCAAACAACTAAAATGAGCAGAGATCGATTCTGAGGAAAACAAAAAATTATTCAAGAGTTGAAATATAATCAGTACATTATGTGACTCAACTGCTAACATTTACACAGCGGCAACAGATACACTATTTAATCAAAAAATGTTGGAGAACTATATAGAGAAGGCGGAGGAAAGGAAATATTTGTGGCAGGGGAGGGCAGGTAGTGAAAGATTTAAATTCCGCTCTCCAGCATCTGTGGTCCAGAAGACAACAGATAATCTCTGAAATTTAGAAATTAACAAATGATTACAAAGGTGTGTCCTTTAGAAACAAGGACGTGATCACGAAAATAAATAGTGGAAAAAGTTGGAAATGGTTGATTTTGGGAAAAGGGACAAAGAAACAGGATGGATAGGAAAGGCAACTGCTTTTTTCTGTTATTCCCCTTGTGGTACCATTGGACTTTGAAAACCATGTGCACTGTACATAGGAGAGAGAGAACTGAAGCAGCACATGATCGACTTTTTGTTTTTATCATCTTGGAGTTCGGGCTGAGGTCCCCAAACCTGAGAAAAATGACAATTAACTGTGTAGACATTCTAAAGGCGGTGTTTAGGTGCATCTTGTCTGCAAGGCTTACCAGGAAATGAGGAAATTCAATCTGGGACCTTTACCCCACCACCCATCTCAATCTCATACCTGAGAGAGGGCTGGAGGTTAATCAGGGGATTCCCTGGAAGTGGCTGGACTGAGAAGGGGCCCTGATCCCTGCCCTTCCAAGAGACGGGAGCAAAGAAGGGCATGAGTTTCTGGAGAATCAGAACTGTATCCTGGGGAGCCTGAGGTGCATGGAGACTGGAGACTGGCATCTAATCGTCACCTGGCAAAGTCAGAAGGTCAGAGGCAGGCTGACTGCCTGTGCGGAGGACCTGAGCATCCTGCATCTGGTGGAGATTTCCCTGGGATGAGTGAATGTCACAGCAAGAGAGCTGTCCTGAGGGGGACCTGCCCTAGAGGACTGCCTGCTGGATGAAGTGTCCTCAACAGAGAGGTTGGGGGGTGACGCTGGAGAAGGAGCTTAGAGGAAGTCATCCAGAGACTCCAGTTGTTGGAGGACCATGAGGGAAACCTTTTAAAGGACCCATAAAGGCACCTCCGGAGGGAAAGAGCCAGCATGTGGGCACCCAAAGAGCACACAGAGGACCTTGCTACCAAATTACAGCAGTGCCAATTGAAGCTGATGTGCCCTTCCCTCTATTCCGCCTTTCGTCCAGCCCTGGAGGAGCCCCAGGGAGGGCCAGTCACTGGGATGGGGTGGAACAGGTAAAGAAATAAGCAGCCACCCTAACCCACTGCTGGCTAATGAGCACAGGGATGTCCCAAGTTGGGAAGAAAGAGAAAAGCTTAAATTGGATGTGAAATGAAAGTATTGATTTAGATCCACCTGGCCTTTTAATACCTGAAAATAAAACTTCTAATATCTGAAAGTGACTGGAAAAGCTATAGAATCTGGCCAGGGGCAGGGAACAGTGATTCAACAGGGTGGGTTTGAAGGACAAGTGCTTTGCTGGCCCATTTTTAAAAGTTACCTTATTTTTAAAAGAAGAGGACTAACGTGCGTTGACACCTGCTATGTGACAGGCATGTACATTTGTTATCTCCCTGAACCCTTACAGCAATCTTCTGAGGTAGTGATTACTATTCCTGCTTTGCAAATGAGGGAATTGCAGCTCAGAGAACCTGAGCTTCCCGGGATCACACAGCTACAAAGTGATGGGCCAGGAATCAAGCATAGGATGTGTCCCCAGAGCCCTTATTCATCCCAGCCCAAGTGATTAAAAATCCAGATACTGATGTCAAACAGGTGGGATTCAAGCCCCAAGATGGCCAGTAACTAACACCATGTCTCTCGAACATGTTGTTTACTCCCCATTGGCCTCAGTTTCCACTCAAATAGAAAAA